>NC_090451.1:569574313-569904310 GCF_031143425.1 Pleurodeles waltl | reverse complement strand
ACACACAGGCACCTCAGGGGGAAGGGTGGGCACCTCTGCCGGAAGATGGTACAACGCCACTGCTCCTCAAGGGGGCTCCATGCCCACTGCTTGGTCCTGGGGAGTGCAAAGCCACAGTCTCTCAAGTGGGTGGTTTCCCCACTGCTTGGTCCTGGGGAGTGCAAAGCCACAGTCTCTCAAGTAGGTGGTTTGCCCACTGCTTGCTCCTGGGAAGTGCAAAGCCACAGTCTATCTAGTGGATACCTTCTTCCACTGGTTCTGGAGGGGGCTTTGTGCCAAGTGATGCAGCACTTGGGGTGTGGCAGTTGACATCCCACCACCTGGGTGTCTGAGGCACGAGATTTGCAGGGAACAGGTTGCATGATATTCCATGGAGGCAGGGCCAAACTCCATCCTGCGGCGACTAAGGCTGCAAATTGCTGGTAGTGCCTGTGCTGGTGAGGGTGCTTCCAGGGGTGGTTAGAGGCTCCAGTCCGTCTCCTGCAGCCTCAGATGGCTGTCCACTGGGTTTGCTGCTGCTGACAGTTGTTGTGACAGCGGCGGGGCAGGTGGTGTGTCGGCGGCAGGGATGCTGGCGGTGCTGGCCGTGGTGCAGGTGCTGGTAGTGGTGGAGGGAGGGACAAGCCCGTCTCCTGCAGCCTTGGACGGCTGCCCACTGGGGATGCTGCTGCTGCCAGTTGTTGTGACAGCGGCGGGGCAGGTGGCAGTGCAGGTGGCGGTGCTTGTGGTGGTTCCTGCTGCAGTACAGGTGGTGGGCTGTCGGGTCTGATGGTGGGCACCAGGCCCTCACCTGGAGCCTCTGAGGCCTGAAGTGCCCTGCCTTGGCTTTTCTGCCCCTTCCTCACCTTGGCAGAGGCTGCTCGGACCTTGCCACTGGCAGATGGAGTTTTGGAGGAGGCCTTGCTGGGTGGGTCGTGCTCCTTGGCTGTCCTGCATGCTGGCCCCTTCTTCACCTTGGCAGGTGGCGGAATGGGTTGGTGCTTTTCAGGGGTCGGTGGCACACTGGCTGGCTTGACGGGTGCCCCCTTTGAACTTCTGGGAGTTGCAGGTACCACAGCGTCCGCCGACTTGGTGGCTGAGGTGCTGGCCTGGGATTTGGACACCCTGGCCCGAGGGGCAGAATGGGGGGGGCTGAGGGGTAGGGAAGAGGTCAATGTTAGCCAGAAACTGTTTTTTAGACACACTGGGATGGGAAGATGGAGAAGGTTTGGGAGTGGAGGAAGAGGGAGTGGTTGTAGGAGGTGTATGCTGAGTTTGGGTGAAGGTGCATGGGCTGTATGCTGTTGTGTGGTGGATGGCTGTTGGGTGGGTGGGTGGGTGGGTGCTTGCACTTGTGTACTTTGGGAGGAGGGGGTCACACACACTGGGAGAGGACACAGGGGACGTGTGCATGGTTGTGGGGGTGGTGACTGCTCGTGAGGGGTGGGTTGTGATGGGCGTGCTGGTGATGGAGGTAGTGGATGAGGATGTAGTGCATGGAGGTGTGAGTGGAGACGCTACTGGGAGGGAGGGAGGTGGAAGACGAGGAGGAGGGGGACACAGTGGAGGCAGTGGATGTTGGTGTGTTTGCATGGGCATGGTGCTTGTGTGAGTGCCTGTGAGATGAAGTGTGGTGCTTATGTTTGCCTGAGACACTTTTGTATGTTGATTTGGGTGAATGCTGGTCTGAAGGTGTGCTTGGGATAGGCTGAGGTTGCGGGGATTGGGTCTGGGTAGAGGAAGTTGGAGGGGGAGGCTTGACACAGGGACAAGGGCTGCCATCCCTGCTGACGCCAGAGCCTGAAATGCTCTCTGTTGGACCGCCACGCCAGAGTGAATGCCCTCCAGGTATGCATTTGTTTGTTGCAAATGCCTCTCAACACCCCGGATGGCATTCAGAATGGTTGACTGCCCAACTGTGAGGGATCTCAGGAGGTCAATAGTCTCCTCACTGAGGGCAGCAGGGCTGACTGGGGCAGGACCCGAGGTGCCTGGGGCGAAGGAGATGCCCACCCTCCTAGGTGAGCAGGCACGAAACAGGCTGAGGGACTGCTGGGAGGGCGGTGCTGGTAGGGGGGGTGGCGGCTGTACCTGTTGTTGGGGTGGGCACAGAGGTGTCCGCCACCACCAGGGAGCTTCCATCGGAGGAGGAGTCGCTGTCTGTGGTCTCCCCTCCTGTCCCCGTCATGGTGCTCCCCTCGCCCTCTGTCCCACTGGTGCCTTCACCCTCGGTAGATTCAGCCTCCAGGCCCATGTGGGATGCAACTCCCTCCGTCTTCCGGTGCCTCTGCTCCTCCGCCAGATGATGCTAATGCACACAAAGACAGGGTGACAAAACAAAGAGGGAGGGGAAGAGACAGAGGATACACTAGGTCAATGCCAGCAACACCACCACCGTTGGCCTACACTACACACAGGGATCAGCCCTATGCACTAGGACATGCCCAACCATTTGCTGAGACAGTCACCAGCCCATGGGGTACAATGCCTAACGCCAGCATCTGCACACCAGATACCCACAGGACCCTGCCCAGTGGTAGATGGCCACTTACACCAATGGGGTCGGAGTGCTTGGGAGCCTGCCCATCAAGGGACCTACCCTGCCATGATCGCCCTGGCCTAGGGGCACCCACAGCCCACATCCCCCACCCAGCTAACTCATAATGCATGCAAAGTCAGCTTTCAGAATCTGTACACACCCCCTTGTGGCTGCTGTGATGCCCTCAGGTGCCCATCCAACTCCGGATAGGCCACAGCCAGGATGCGGGACATCAGGGGGGTCATGGTGCAACAGGCACCCCTTCCACATTGGGAGGCAAGCCCCAGCTGGGCCTGCGCTGTCTTCTTTGACCAGCGGCGCAGATCCTTCCATCTCTTGCGGCAGTGGGTGCTCCGCCTGTGAAAGACCCCCAGGGTCCGCACCTCCATGGTGATGGCACGCCAAATACCCTTCTACTGGAGGGTGCTGACCTGGAGGTAAAAGACAGCAGAAAAGGATATTACTCACCTGTCCGGACCGTCATACTCATTGCCCACCAGTTCCCACCCATGCCCTGACGCACATACACTGACCACCTTACATGCTGCACTCTGGCCAGGACACCTCAGCACCCCCCAACATGTGGCTTACATCCACAGCGCTCCAAAGATTCATGGCCCACACATCATGCTCACAGCGTACTCACCTGTTTGTCTGGAGGACCATAGAGTAACGTGTACTGGGGTAGGACCCCATCCACCAGTTTCTCCAACCCCTCCGCAGTGAAGGCAGGGGCCCTTTCCCCAGACACATGAGCCATTGTCGCTTCCAGACACAGGTCACAGCAGCACTTGCAGTGTAGGTCCTCTCCTGTTGAAGGTCAGGTGGCAAGTGACTGAATAGATAGACAATGGCGGTGACATCCGCCGCAGTGCGTACCGTCACTGCCGGCATACATCGCCATTGGCTCCTAGAACCCATAGACCCCAATGTTAACCAATGTGAAGTTGCGCGGCGGTCATCGACCGCCTACGGCGATGGCGCACAACGCAAGCCCAATTACCTCATTTTCACCTGCCCCTCCTCACAGGTCAGGAAGCCGCCATTTCAGGGGGGCACAGGGCATGGCACCTAACTGCGTCACAGCTGATATTGGCACATCAACTGACTCTCGAGTTCACATACTGCTTCTGTAAAGTAAAAAAATCTAATTTAGTGCAATAGATGTGGAAATATGACCCTCTTCTCACCGTTCTCTTCCATAGGCTTTAACCGGTGAGGCAGCATATGAGATAGCGGCATCCTCCGGTGTACAGACCCCTGGTGGACGTTGTGACAATGGAGGACAGACATATTATCATCACATACAGACTTGATCGTGCCACAATCCACGAACTGTGTGCCCAATTGGAGCCAGGCCTGATATCAGCTATCCGCCAGCCCACAGGTATCCCCCCTCTAGTACAGGTCCTGTCAGTGCTCCATTTCCTGGCAAGTGGTTCCTTCCAAACAACAGTGGCCATGGCATCAGGGATGTCTCGGCCGATGTTCTCCAACGTGTTGACCAGAGGGTTGTCTGCCCCGCTGAAACACATGTGCAGCTACATCGTGTTCCCCCAGGTGGAGGATTTGGCCACAGTGAAGGCTGACTTTTATTCCCTGGGACATATCCCCAACATCATTGGTGCCATTGATGGTACACATGTAGCATTTGTGTCCCCCCCGGAGAAATGAACAGGTTTACAGGAATAGAAAAAGCTATCACTCGATGAATGTGCAGATGGTGTGTTTGGCGGACCAGTACATCTCCCATGTATAGGATTGCCCATAAGGGTTAGTGTGTGTCTAACAGTTGTCACCCTATATTTACAGGTGACTCTGGTTACCCCAACCTGTCAAGGCTACTGACCCCAGTGAGGAATCCCAGGACAAGGGCAGAGGAACGTTACAATGAGGCACATGGGCGTACAAGGAGGATTATAGAAAGGACCTTCGGCCTCCTGAAGGCCTGGTTATGGTGCCTCCATCTGACAGGTGGATCCCAGTACTACTCACCCAAGAAGGTGTGCCAGATCATTGTGGCATGCTGTATGTTGCACAACCTGGCCTTAAGACGCCAGGTGCCTTTTCTGCAGGAGGCTGTGCCTGGAGATGGTCTTGTGGCAGCAGTTGAGCCTGTGACAGTGACAAAGAGGAGGCAGAGGAAGAAGATGTGAACAACAGAACAAACATAATACAGCAGTCCTTCAGTGACACACAGGTAAGAGACTGTAACTCCACTTAACATTTCAGTAATCTGTTGGACATTGCACAAGGCAGCCTCTTACCCTATGTCTAATGCCACTGACTGTTCCCTTTGGATTCTCTATTTTCAGATTACTGTGCCCCATTCTGGCTCCTACTATATGTAATGCTGCCCACCAAAGGTCATCCTGTAGTATATTTCACTGTACATATATGTTGCAATGCTTTGATAATGTTGTACTGATACATTTGTGAATCATTATACTGACTCCAGCTTGTTATTTTTTTTCAATGGTGTTTATTTAGGTGCTAATAAGTATAGGGGTATGTGCAAGGGGCTGTGGTGATGGTGGAGGAAAGTCCATGGTAGAGTCCAATCTCTTGGTATCACAGGTGCATTGTCCAAGGGGGCATAGGAAGGGGAGCAATGGCAGTTCAAGATGGACAGGGTAACGGAGTGGGACAGAAGGGTGACTATCAGGAGAGTCCTATTTCCTGGCGGGGGTCTTGGCAATATTCTCTGTCTTCTGCCTGGATCGAAGCGACCGTTTGCGGGGTGGTTCTCCTTCTGCAGGGGGTAGGGTGCTGGTGGCCTATTGGTCCTGTGGCGAGGCCTCCTGTCCACTAGCGCTGGCGAAGGTGGAAGGCTGTTTCTCGGTTTGGCTAGTGTCAGGCACCCTTTGTTGTGTCACTGCCTCCCTCATGGTCTTGCCCATGTCAGCCAGCAACCCTGCAATGGTGACCAGGATGGTGTATATTTTTGTTAGGTCATCTCTGATCCCCAGGTACTGTCCCTCCTGCAGCCGCTGGGTCTCCTGCAAATTAGCCAGTATCTGGCCCATGGTCTCCTGGGAATGGTGGTATGCTCCCAGGATGTTGGAGAGTGCCTCGTGGAGAGTGGGTTCCCTGGGACTTTTCCTCCCCCTGTCACACACCAGTCCTCTCAGCTTCCCTGTTGTCCTGTGCCTCTGTCCCCTGAAGCGTGTGCCCACTGCCATTGACCCCAGGTCCCTGATCGTCCTGTGTTTGTTGGGTTGCCTGGGGTCCCTGTAGTGGTGGACACACTGCTGATTGACGTGTCCTGGTGACAGTGGCATGGGCCCGCTGGGTGGGTGCTATGCTGGTGTTTCCTGAGGTGGGAGGCTCTGTGGTGGGTTGGGATTGTGGCAGGGGAACCGACTGTCCAGAGACTCCTGATGGGCTAGGCTGGTCATCCTGATCCAGGCATGCAGAGCTGCTGTCGTCACTGTGGGCATCTTCAGGGGGTGGACTGGATGTAGCTGGCACCTCCTCTCCGGTGACGCTGAGTAGGGGTTCTGTTGGGATGCAAATGCATTGTTAATGTATCTGCATAGGCCATATTGTGAATGGGTGCGTTTCCATCTTTGATTGTGATTTTTCCTGTCGGCTTGCCCTTGTGTGAGTGATTTTGTGGGCTGTGAGTGTCTCTCTACTGTGCATGCTGTGGTAATGTGTGTCCATGCAGGTCTGTGATGGGTGTCCATGCATTGGTGTTGCATGCAGGGCTTGGTATTGGGATGGGTGGTTTGTGATAGTGGGGTATATGTGAGTTGGTGGAGTGATGGGGGTGAGGGTAGGGGTAGGAGTTTGTGATGGCATGCAGGTAGGGTGGGGGGATATAATAGTAAAGATTTGCCTTACCAGAGTCCAGTCCTCCTGCTGCTCCTGTGAGGCCCTCAGGATGCATGATCGCCAAGACTTGCTCCTCCCATGTTGTTAGTTGTGGGGGAGGAGGTGGGGGTCCACCGCCAGCCCTCTGTACAGCAATCTGGTGTCTTGATACCACGGAACGCACCTTCCCTTGTAGGTCGTTCCACCTCTTCCTGATGTGATCCCTGATTCTTGGGTGCTGTCCCAAGGCATTGACCCTGTCCACAATCCTCCACCATAGCTCCATCTTCCTAGCAATGGATGTCTGCTGCACCTATGATCCGATATCTGTGTCTCTACCCGGATGATTTCCTCCACCATTACCCTTAGCTCCTCCTCAGAAAACCTAGGGTGTCTTTGGGAAGCCATAGATGTGGTGTGAGTGATATGTGTTAGGATGTGTGGGGTGATGTGTTTGTGGTGTATGCTGTGATGTACGTGAATGGTGTATGGGTGAAGGTGGTTTGTGCCTCTGATTGAGTTCCTTGCTCCTTGCTTGTCTCTGTGCTTGGTCTCTTTTTTTTTACTGTAAGGGGTTTTGGGTATTGTGGATGTGTGTTTTATATTGCTGTGGGTGTGGTTTGTGTATGTGTGTCAGGTGCGTGTAGTTTGAATTGTCCAATGTGGTGTAGTTTTGTAAGTGTGTGTGTATTTTGAGTGCGGGGGTGTGTACCATCAATGGTTTACCGCGGTTAAAAGACCGCTGCATTGATTCGTGGGTCGTGATACTGTGGGCGTATTCCTGTTGGCGTAACAGTGTGGGTTTTGCAGATTACCGCCGCGCACATGGTATGTTGGCGGCCGTCAGCACGACGGTAGGCGGCATTTACATCCTGGGTTGTAATGAGGGCCTTTATATGGAAAGAAGGTGGCTGCACCGAAAGAGCCAGGAGTTTGTCCACACGACAAGCAGAGGCCATGGCAACCAGAAAGATGGTCTTCATTTCAGGAGATGTACTACACAGCTATGCAAGAGTTTGAATGGTATGCACATTAAGAAAGTGCGAACCAAATTAAGACCCCTAACAAAGGGTGATTTGAAATTTAATTGTAAAAGGGTCGGACAGATAACCTTTGACTGTGCCCAATGCAAGTCCTTGCTGGGACAAAGATTAGACAAGCATTAGGACATATGACAGTTTGATCTGCAATGGATAAGTACTGCAGATGCCACACAGACTACAAACCTACCCCAGCGTGTGGCACTCACATACTAGAAGGACAACAGGCAGCCAGAATACAATCAACAACTTTTGGAGGAAGACTGGATGACATCAAGTGTGATGCTTTACCTCCATGCATGAAGGTGCAGATTGTGTAGGGTTGGGTGCAGGGCCCTGTCCTGAGACAGATGCTCATAACCAGAAATTCCGGGTACCACCTTTTCCATACCCAGTCTTGAGGCAATAGGATAACCTGAGCTTAGTCATTCCTGTTTGTCAGAACTCAGGGCACGAGACGTAGTGGTGGAAGGATATACAGGAGTCCCTTGGGCCAATCTATCTGGAAAGAGTATCTGAGAAAGAGCCTTCTTGGAAACTCAAATGCACAAACTTTTTGACTCTGCATGTTCTCTTCGGTGGCAAACAAACCTAGACAGAGCTCTCCATACTGCTGGAAGATCCCTTATGTCACCTAGGAGTGCAGCTGAGCTCGTCCACTCTAGCATACACAGATTCCACCAGGTGGTTCACAATCAGGATAAAGCCCTGTCGCTCCAGCCAATTCAGAGGGGAAGCACCTCCTTTCACAGGGCCCCACCCTGCCCTGGGTGTTAAAGTACCACATGGCCGTGGTGTTGTCCTTGAGAACCTGAATGAGCCTCCCTTTGATGGATAGTAGGAAGGCCTTCAGAGCCAAGAGAATGTCCTGCAACTTCAACAGGTTTATGTGGTGGTGGGAAGAGTTCTCTGATCCACAACTCTCCCAGATGACTTCCCCATCCCAGCAGTGACACATTAGACACCACCATCAGCTCTGGGTGGCACAGGGAGAGAGGTCTGCTTCCAGTCCAACTGCAAATGAGACACTGTTGGAGGTCTTTTGCAGTCTCCCCTGAAACCTGGATGCAAACTGACAGGTTTCCATGGTGCTGGGCCAACTGAGACTTCAGGTTCCACTGCAGAGCCCGCATTTGCCACGTAGCAAAATTGACTAGCAGGATGCCAAAAGGCCCACAAGTCTCAGAGTCATTCTCACTGAGGCTGAAACATTGGGATCATACGCCAAATATCCTAGATGTTTTTTTGATGGAAGGGAGACCCACAGAAAGAGAGGAACTGACGTCACCATGCAGGGGTGGCGCTTATATGCAGCTCCATTCATCACTTCTGGAGAGGAACAAAATTGGTGCAGAGCTGCATGATTCCACCTACCAGAGCCCTGGAGCAATGCAGTTAAAACTTCCAGATACAGTCTGGCAATATTTTAAAGGTCAGAAATCTGCAGTTTAAATTATTGGTCAGAATCTGTTTTATTGCAAAAATGTCATGCAATGAACAGCTTGTTTATAACATTTGCATGGACTTTGCTTGAAAAGCCTGTCAAACGCCTCCAGGAATGTCAGTTAATTGTGATGCTAGTGACAATTAAACAGACCATGGAGGTTTTTCAAAAGCATAGTGCCCATCTTTGACCAACAGCGTGAAGAGCCAGCCCATGCAGAGTTGAGGTAGGCTGTTTGCAGTCAGCTGGGTCATTTCGACAGACCAATATGTAGCACACCAACAAGCAGATGGCATTGGAGGAGAATAGGAACAGGCTTTTAGAGAAGAAGACCGCCTTTCCCACAGTACTATGCACTTGCACTCCTGATCAGGAGTAGTAGAATGAAAATCATTGGGAATGAGTTTGGATGAAAAGTCCTTGTCTACCAAACATTTAGGTGAAAGGTGGGCAGTAAGGAATGCGGAGCTTCCACGAGCATGTCTGTAGAGCCTACCAATCTGATGCTGGAGCATCAAAGGGTTTGTTTCGAGGCACAAGTAACTGGTTCAAGAGTGTTTCACTGAAGGGCAAAAGAGTCATCCAGGCACAATATAAAAAACCTTCTACCAAATGTAACATAAACCTAAAATACTCAGCCAATATTCTCATATTGAGGGGAGGTGAGACAGGGCTGTCTCATCTCACTACTGATGTTTGTACTCTCAATGGAGCATATGATCTCCAGGATTTTACATACTTCGTACATTAGGGGAATATGAGTGGGTGACATAGAATACAAACTCGCCCTTTTCACCAGTGACATCCTCTGTTTCATTGCCAATCCAGGGCTATCTTTACAGGCCTACAATAAGAACTTAACAAATTCACAGAAGTCTCAGGGTATAAGAATAACTATTCAAAATACCACTTCATAGGCATAGCAAATTGACACATTGTGGGTCCGGAACCCATAATTTTAGTGCACTTTCCCTGGACTGAAACCCCTAGTAACTATTCAGGCATTAATCTATCTTCACAGACAAAAATGTATGCAAAATCAATGCCACATCTCTTTTGCAGACGCTGCACAAAGGAATGTACTGTTGGGGTAAATTAAAAATGTTTGGGATGGGAAGAATGCTGAGTCTTAAAATGAACCTTATGCCCTGCTTCCAACACTGAGCCCATACATTGCATCTTAATTCCCACAAGTCAACAACAGCCCATGCACAAAAGAAAGGGATTGTGTATGGGAAGATAGATTCCCCCAGTCATAAGAGCATCTTTTTTGTGTACAATTGCAGAGTGAGGATTGGCCTTTCCAGATGCAGGCATATACACCAAAGTGTCCTAACAATACCCAGCTCTTGATTGGAACTACAATCCTGAGAAAAAGTCATATGTTCAAGCAGAGCAGTAGTTGTCAAAGTTTCTCGTTTGTCATTTGCAGCTCCAAGCCTAGGCCCAAACAACACACTTTCCTTCCAGCCATCTTAAGTTACCTGGATTATTGACAACAGTTGTTGAAGGACTCTTTAACCTATCCGTCTGTCTGTTATCGCCAATAGTTTATAATTCTGATTTCTTGCCAGGTCTGACATATTTGGCCTCAGCAAATGAAACTCCCTGATCCCCCATTATTAGGAGACCTATTTGAAGATGGGTGTCCATGATATTTTAAGGGAGAAATGTAATTTGACTAGAGAAGATTAATATTGTCTTTTGCAGGTACTATACTGAGTCAACAATCAAGACTTACAATACAAAATATGCAAAGAAAAGACACACTTGGAACCCGTTATCTACAGAATCAGGTGAAGAGGCATCACATGGCTTTATTGCGTGAACAAGAGCTCTACCCATCCACTAAACACAAATATGTGACAAACTGAGAGACTTGGAGAGATGAATCTCAAGAGAGACTTGGCGAGCAATTTGGAGAAGAATAGCTACGTCCTCGATCGACAAACAACATGGAGAAAATGCTGTTAGCTTATCACCAGATGATATCTTTCTCCTGCTCAACTGAAAAGCCATGTTTGGGGGTCCAGATGCTTGTTAGAAGGCTATGGGGAGAGGTGTACACTACTTCATACCTAGGGGTCCTGTGCACACATCCAAATGTACTGGCGAGAAATCCTATCAAATGGGAAACATATTAAGGGAATCCATTGCTCCATCAAAAGTAGAACTCTAAACAGCCATGTTAATTTGTATGCTATTCTAAGCAACACTGTTTGCTGAAATGTTTAGTATGTAAAAAATGGATGATGTGCTCAAGTTCTCTGCGCACAACAAAAATCAAAATAAAGTTGTTAAGGCAAAAGGGGCTCCAAAAATTAAGAGGTAGGCTGTAGAATTGTAGACAGCAAGTTTCCCTTTGACATAAAAGGATGTTTCAGCACTTTGTTAGGATTCTACATCGCAACATGTAGTAAGGCAAGCTAATCAGTAGGAGGACCAACAGTGTTTTAGGTGCAGAAGAAAATTTGTTACTTACCTGTAACTATGGTTCTCCAGTATTGGTATCTTTCATAGATTCACATGCTTGAATCATCCCCGTCGACGAGGTGTGAGTCCCATGGTAACCTTAAACATACACAGCAGTAAGTGTACTACACTAGGCCTCAATGGTATAGACAGGCACTGCTATAGTCTATCCATGTTCTTTTTAAAAAAGAACCAAACCTGAACTACAACCAATCAGGCAACAGCACCCTCTAGAACACTCCCAACAGAGGCTGATTCCCTAAGATTTTCTAGTACGAGTGTGAAGTATATAGTTTCATATTTGAGGGGAGCCTCTAAGACGAGGGTGGGTTGCATGTAAATCTATGAAAGATACCAGTACCAGAGAGCCATAGTTACAGGTAAGTAACCAATTTCTTTCTCCAGTATTGTATCTTTCATAGATACACATGCTTGAAGTAGAATAGCGGGCAGTAAGTTTTATTTTGACCAAAACTTTACTGGTTATAAGAATGATAATAACCATAGGTAATACCTGATACCAATATAAGTATTGATAATAATAATAATAATAGCAATATTAGGTGAGTATTGATAACATACCTATTAAGAGGAAGGTGGGAAAAACACGAGGCTCACCTTAATTAAATAGAAGGCTTAGCACTGCTTGTCAGATGGCTGTCTCTGTTTTGTACGTCTCATCTAGGCAGTAGTGCTTCGTGAATGTATGTTGGCTGGACCATGTTGCTGCCCGGCAGAAATGTTGCAGGGGCCCTCCAGCACACAGAGCTGCAGATGTGGCTACAACTCTGGTGGAATATGCTTTAACCTTACTGCATAAAGGCTTTCCTGCCTGAGAATGACAAAATTGCATAGTCAGTTCTGCTTAGATACAGCAGAGCCTTTCTTTGCCTCTCCATATGCCACGAACAGCTGGTCTGATTTTCTTATTTGATACGTTCTTTGAACTTTAGACACCTCTTTACATTCAGCGAATGTGGAGTCTCTTCCGCTATTGTTTGCAGATTAGGAAAAAACGTTCTTAAAGTCACTGGCTCATTCAGATGGAAATTTGATGGTACCTTTGGTTTATACTTAGGGTGTGTTCGCTGTTAACACTGTTTGGAGTGAACTGAAGAAAAGGATCCTTGATAGTGAAGTCTTGTATGTCACTCACCCTCTTAGCTGATGTGAGAGCTAATAAAAGTGATGTCTTCCAAGTAAGGAATTTAAATTCTGACCTGTGAATTGGTTCAAATGGTGGCCTCGTGAGTTGCCCTAGCATGTTTTTGCACTGGAGGGAACGCTCTAAAAAGACCCTTCAGGAATTGTTTTACACTTCTGGAAGAGTATAACGAAGGACCATGCTGAGCTTCGAATCTTGAAAATTGCTGTTACATGTACTCTTACTGATGAATAAGAAAACCCTGATTTTGCTAAATATAGCAAATAAGGAAGTATTTGCTCCGGCAGCGATGTCATAGGACGAATTCCTGAAGTAACACACCACAAGCAGAAGCGCTTCCATTTAAGCTTATAGGTTTTATTGGTAATTTCAGCCTTGGCTTTTGCTAATATTTCTCTGCAGTTTGGTGGAATGTTCAAGGTGTAAAACTCATTGAATTCAGGAGCCAAGCCAATAAGTGTAGAGACAATGGGTCCGGATGTCTGACTTGGCCCTGGTTCATGGTCAGCAGGGCTGGCGTCTGTCTGAGTTGAACATGTGGTTGCTCCAAGTAGAGAAGGAGTTCTGTGAACCAGAATTGTATGAGCCATTTGGGTGCTATAAGGCGGAGACGGCATCCCTCTGTTTTCATCTTGCGGATCACTCTGCGAATCAAAGGAATCAGGGGAAAAGAGTAGGCATAGATTCCTGACCATCTCATCAAAAAAGCATTTCTCCACGACAGTGCTTAACTTGTAAATAAAAAGGTGTCGGTGCCCAAAAACCTCCGCTTAAACTTGCGGCTGCTGCTATTAAATGTGTGAACTGAGTTAGCGTACTCCTGAAGCCATTGCAGGCCTCTTCAATCCATATAAAGCCACTCCCTGCCCCTTCAGCTCACTCTTGCAGCTTTCATGCTTTCTCCCTTTGTGGCGCTTTTGCATTTTTCCCTTCCCCCGTCTTTCCCATATATGTCTTTTGCTCACAGCAAATGCTTGAGGCAGAAGAACAAGCCCCGGCCCTTCAAAAATAAGTGCTGGTGTTCAGCACCGGAAACAACAAGCACAAATTAAGCACTGTCCACGACCCCTTTTGGGGATCCCAGCTTGTGTAATATGGGCATTTCTTATTTTCGCTTGTGGCAAAAAGGTCTAGATTTGGCTTGCCCCATTTCTGGAAAAGCTGGTCGAGAATCTGCAGGTCGAGTTCCCACTCATGATACACGATGATCATTCTGCTTAACAAGTCTGCCAGGAGGTTGGAGTTTCCCAGCATATGTTCTGCTTTCAGAGAAATGTGATTGTCTATGGCCCACTTCTAAATGCCCTGGGCTTGACGTGAGAGACCTAACAATTTTGTTCCTCCCTGTTTGTTAAGATAGAACATACTTATGGTGTTTTCTGTTCTTATGAGGGCTGTTGAGTTCTGGATTTTTGGCAAGAAAGCTCTTGGGGCCAAATCGATTGTCTTTAGCTACGGTTGGTTTATGTGAAGCTTTTTGTCCCTTTGCGTCTAGTTGCCACTTATTTGCAAATCTTGAAGGTGGGCACCCCAACCTTCGAGGGACGCATCCGTCTATATTATGAAATTCGGAACCTGCTGCAGAAATGAGAGGCCCTTGGACAGAGTTGACAGTTTTGTCAACCAAGACATGGCAGTTTGTATCCCTGATGTGAGCTGAATCTAATCCTCAAAGGAGCAATTCATCTGGTGCCACTGGCTGTTTATTTGTTCCTGCAGAGGCTGCATATGTAATCGGCAATTCTGAACAGGTGGAATACATGAAGAAATCGTTCCTATGAATGACTTGTAGATCTGTACTGAAACAAACCTTTTTGCTGATAGCTTATGAGCCATCTGGCAGATTTTTCGTGGTCTCTCCTGGAATGGAAATGCTTGACTTTGTGTAGAATCCAGTAGTGCTCCAAAGAAATTCAATCTTTTTGTGGGATGGAAATGTGACTTTTGATAGTTGATGGTAAGGCCCAGACTTTTGAACAACTGCCGGCAAATGGACATGTGTTGCACCGCCTGATGTCGAGTGGATGCCTTTATGAGCCAATCGGCCAGGTATGGAAAGATCTGTATTCCTAGTTGTCTTAGATGAGCTGCTTACTGGGGCTAACAGCTTAGTAAATATCCTGGGTGCTGAATTTAGCCCAAATGGTAGGATCCTGAGCTGTAGATGCATACCAGCCACCTTGAAACAAAGTCATTTTCGATGATTTTGATGAATTGGGATATGAAAGTATGCATCCCGGAGATTCAGAGATGTCATTTGATCTCCTGTACTTAAGAGGCGTAGAATGTTCTGAAGCATTACCATACGAAACATTTGTTTTTTCAGAAACTTGTTTAAGGCTCGTAGATCTAAAATGGGACACCAGTCCCAAAGGTTTTTTCACCAGAAAAAAGCAGGAGCAAAACCCCCGGCCTCTCTGAAAAGGTGGGACAATTTCCAATGCTCCTTTGTGTAGCATGGAAGGTATTTCCACGAGAAGTTGTTTTAAAAGTGGAGGCGGTGGTCCTGATGGAGGAGTATTTAGATATTTCTAGAGGAATTCCAAAGTATGGCCCTTGGAGTCTATATCTAGAACCCATTTGTCTGATGTTATTGCTGGCCACTGAAGGATGTGGTAACTTATGCGGCCTCCAATCTTTGATACGAAAGTGGGGTAGATAGCTGGCATCCATGTGCGGTCATTGTTTTCTGCCAGTTTCTCTGCCACAGTTTGAAAGTCTTTCTCTTGTGAGGTGCCTGTAGGCAGCTGTTGGTGGCAACCTGTATTGCTGTTGTCCATACTGTGGCCAAAGCCTGTTTGGCCTGCTTGATATTGTTTCCTGTATGGTTGGTATCCACTGTGAAAAGAAAAAGTTCCTCTGCCTCTAATCCCTCAAAAGGATTGTTTTTTGTGCTGCAATGTGCCCAGAGATATCGCTGTGTCCGTGTTTGCCTTGATAGACCGCAAAGCTTCATCCATATGTTTTCTGAAGAGGCATTCACCATTGTATGCCTTATCAAGTATCTTGCTCTGTACTTCTGGTCTCAAGGAGGTAGATTTCAGCTAACCCTGCCTGCGCAAAACTGCCGCCGCTGCCAGCTGCCTGAATCCCGTTAATGAGATGCCAATGGCACAATCAATTACTTCGGCTGCAATTCGTTCCCCCTCTTGTAGTACTTTCTTTGCCTCTAGTTTAGCGTCTTCAAGTAGGTAGTCTATGTTTCTGTATATATCTGACCACATTTGTCCATCATATCTGCTTAGAATGGCTAAAGAATTTGCAGGTTTGACTGTTATTGCTGCAACAGAGGAGAACATTTTGCCAATATTACCGAGACGATGTCCCTCTCTATCTGGCAGGGAGGATATTGGTGCAGAGGGATTCTTTGAGAGGCGTTGTGCCACCTGAGGGACCACAGAATCCGGTTTAGGCTGTCCTATTAAGCAAGTTTGAGAAACCTCTGGGGCTTTGTATTTCTTCTCTAAACATGGTATTTGAGAAAGTATTGTAGCTAGATTCGCCATCGCTTTTAGCCCTTCCTGCCATATAAAATCTATGATAGGTATGGCTCTCACTGACTTCTTTGCTGGTTCCTTAAAGTAATAGAGGAAACAGTATGTCTCTGTAGATACGAAGGGCATCTTCAGATGGAAAGTCTATAGGTCTGCGAAAGGTGGTGATGGAGTAGGCATTAGGTATTCGTCCCACTCACTAGGTGTAGCATTTGTTACTTCTTCTCTTTCCTCTTCTGTGGTTTGAGGGTCATCCTGAGGTGGCTGGCTGAAAGACAAAGCCACATCTTGGCTGAGTGGAATTCCCGGATGGATAGGGACAGGAGTCTGTTGTACTGCTTCCCGTTCATAAGGCTGCGGGACCGTTGTTTCATAAGGTTGCTGGACCGGTGTTGCAGGTACTGAGGGTGGAAACCTTCGATAGTAATCGCCCAACATATTTTGAAGATTCATTACCAATGACATTGACATAGTTATGGAGGTGTCCCTATTGTCGTATTCAGAATGCAAGGGATCTACCTGGTTTCTTGCTGTGTAAAAGATGTACTTGTAGTGCTCATCATCATCTAGATCTTGACACTTGACGTTGAGCTGCGATGGACTGCTGGCTACCCCAAACATGCCTTCGTTCTGAGAGAATACATCATCCTCGTTGTCTAAGAGATGTTGAGGAAGGTATCGCAAAACCTTGCTTGGCTAAGTATGCATTGGTAAAATTGTAGAGGATTTTTTCCTCACTGTTATCAATGACAGTGGCAAAAATGTTGCTTTCTCAGTGTTTGGCGTCGACAGGTCAGTCATCAACAGAGTCCTTGTCGACAGGTCCCACATCAACTGGTCTGTCATCGATGGACTCTTCGTTTTTGTGTTTCTCGTCGAGGTGTCACTCGTTTACGAGTCCCTCGTCAATGGGTGTGTCGTCGATGGTGTCTTGTTACATATTTTAGCAGTTATAATCCTCGTCGATGACAGCGGTGATGATGTGACAATCATAGGAGACACTGCTGTGGTAAACGTTGACATGATTGTTTTTATCTTTATCGTAGAGGCCCTCGTCGATGAATGCTTCATCAACAGTTTTTTTCGTCAATGAGGATTTTTTGTCAGACTTTAGAGGGAATGTCTTTATTTTTGTAGTCATTGGTAAAGACAGTGAAGCACTTTTTGGGGGTGCTTTCTTCACTGACTGAGTTGTAGGCTCTGAGTAAACCTTTTTTAAGTCCTTTGAATGAGTTTCTGTTGATGAAGCATAGCTTTCCTGACCTTTCTGTTAAAGGTGCTTGGATTTTTTAAGTACTTTCTTAGGTGGTTCTGAAGAAAGTTTCTCTTTACTTTTAGGCCTTTTAAGAGATTGAGGGACCTGTGAGGAGGCCTCACTCTCATCAGAAGAAGGGCATTCCACTGCTTTTTGCCTCTGCATCCATAGTCAAAGTCTCCCTTTTCTGTCTTTAAGAGTCTTATGAGTTAAAGGAGCAACATATTTTGCAATCCCTCAGATACAGGCAAGTATATACACTTCTTGTGTGGGTCAGGAATATGAAGCCTTTTCTTCCCACAAGTTTCACAAATTCTGAAGAGCTTTTTTCAAGTTTGTTGAGACATCATGTCCAGTGAAAAAATCGATATTTCTGACTAAATATTTCCTGTCAGTGTAGCTAGAACAAAGAGAAGCTGAGCTGAGCTCAGAAAGACTCCCTTCACACGACGTGCGGTAGAAAATCTGAGAGAATCAGCTTCTGATGGGAGTGTTCTAGAGGGTACTGTCACCTGACAGGTTGTAGTTCAGTTTTTTTTTTTTTAAGAGAACATGGATAGCCTATAGCAGTGCCTCTCTATACCATTGAGGCCTAGTGTAGTACACTTACTGCTGTGTATACTTAAGGTTACCGTGCGACTCCCACCTCATTGACGGGGATGATTCAAGCATGTGAACTTATGAAAGAGCCAATACTGGAGAACAAGTCAATACCAGGATCAGCACTAGTGACACTGAGTGTGGCTCTGGTAATGTCACATTGATTACTGGTGAGTCAGGGACAGCAGTCAAAGTTGCCTGTGGTACTTAGGATGCATTAGAGTGAATATAAAAGGATCAACTGACACTGAGGGTAGAGCCGCTGATGAACAGTTGAAGTTGCTGAAAGCTCTGTGGGGCCAGCAGACATGCCAGGTGGAGGAAGAGTGGACTTGAAAAATCTTATAAAGATTTGAAGCATGGACTGAGTAAAAGCTACCATTTGCTGGGTGTTGGCAGATGGCAACCGAAATTCCAGGCACAGCTTTGTCATCAGTTCAAAGGATGACCTGGTGGCCAGAATAGGGGAATGATCCAGCCATCTTTCACACATGTTCTGCAACAGAAGCAATGTATAAGACAGGAGTGCTCCCATTTGGGATGTGTTCATGCTTCTAATGGGTATGTTCTTCCTAAGAAAACACCTCTCAAAAGACTTATTTACTGAAGGTCTGGACTGGAAAAGAGTGAATCTTTTGTGAAAATAAAAAATTTACATCTTGGCATGCCTTGGAGTGCCTGAGAGCACACTTCTTGCAGGAACCAAAGTTAGACTTGAGGCCTTAGCAACAGTGTCAGATGCTTTTAGTGTCTAAGACTGACATATGCTGAAGGCATACGCAACATACCTTGAGGAATGATGCTATAAAAGATGACATGGCTATAAAAATTTACACTGCTAAGTATCGAAATTTAAATGTATTTTTAGTAAAACATCAAAGATGAGTTCTGGATCTTTGATGTAGAGGGTGAAAAAAGAAGATTAGATGTCTGCAAGAAGATGGCAACTTATATGGCTCCATGCTGTCACTTTTGGAGGAGATTTAGAGCTGCAGTCAGAGGTCCACAACACCAACTGGCAGCAGTGGGAGCTATTACAAAAGTTTCTGGATCCAGCCTTGCATTTGGAGGAAATCCAAGACAGGAGGAATCGGCAAGTAGAAGTATCTGTCAGAAACTTTTATTGATATAAAGAAGATGCTTAAGATGCTTTTTTGATCCCAGTCAGTATATTGTAGACTACATACCATGAGAATCTAGACTAGGTTGAAAATACACTATTTTCTCATTTATTTTGGGATACCAAGGCTGTACTTGCACCAAAGCAGAGGTCTGCAAGACCGTGCAGTGCAAAATACCTCTAGCTGGAGCGTTTTGGGAAGGCGATCTGGGGCAAACTATAATGGGCAGCTGCTACAGGCAGATGATGGATGTCTCACTAGACAAGTGACATAAATTAGTATAGTTTTAAGTTTTTGCATAGACTTTGCTGCATACCACAAATGATTAGCTAATTTGACTATAACAGAGACATTCATTGCCAATGCTGCAGGAAAATGGTGTAGACTTCCAGTACGCAGCCTGAAGTTGCCCTGAAATACAGAATTTCAGGAAATTAATGAAAAGAGAACTGGGCAAGATAGTGGAGGATAAATTATTGACTACCCTACTCTTTGTACTGTTGTCTATATACTGACTGCCTACAGAAGATTTGTGGCAATGCACTTTTCCTAGCCAAGTACAGACTAGCGTTGCTCGACGCAAATTAAACGACTGGTTATAAGTACTTTCAAACTACCATAAACTAGCGCAAACCTGTAACACTATAGTGTATCAAACGTCTAAACCAATGGACATATGAGCCACCTTGATAAACAGTAATCAGCGAGCCAAACAGACAGGGTTGAAATTAAATGTAACATGACGAGCAACAATACAAACACCGTGCAGGAGGAATGCAAAGTTTGCAAATAATAGCAATGGTGAGAGCCAGGTGTCAAATGAGAAATGGGATTCGATTTAGGTTTGAGGGGGCTACATGGAAATTAAGGTTATAACAGTGCCTGCTTACCAGCTCACAAACGCCCCATTGAGAGTTCCAACAGTTAGCTTATTTGTTAAAATCCATGGGCGGCTGGTGTTCAAGGGCAAAGTTGAGAGGCGCTCCTACCATTTTGAGCAGTCAAATAAATTTTTAAAATACAACATTCTGTTCACTGTATTTTCCGAGTGAAAGTCATGCACTTTCAAAAGCCCCACTGTGCCTGCGCGAGTATGTGGCTGAAGCTGTACAGTAGGGCTGACAGAGCTTGCCCACACAAAGTCCTTGCTTACGTTTTGTCCAGACGCAGTGACGTCCCTAGCTTATCTCTTCCTCCACCAGGAGCACCGATAGAAAACAGCCTTGAGCGTTTTTCTATCCAGCCCGGGCTTTTAAAGACTGCATGCCACACAGTTGCTATTACTCCACCCTTGCCTATCTACTCAAATGGTGGGGGTGTGATCAGAAATCCTTACTGACCACACCCCACTCTATGACGAGAAGGGAATGGGTGGATTAAGAAGCATGTTACCGGAGGTCACATTTTATTAAGGACATGTGACATTTCTCAAAATCCCCTTTCCCAAGTCCCAGGGAGCAGGAAAGAGTTGTGGCAGAGGAATATGTTAGCTGATACCTTCATGGAGTGGATCTTTGGAAGACAAGAATGTGTGACCTGACGTGCCCTCATGCCATTGATAAGCCAAAGACAATGAGAACATGCACCAGTAAGTTGGAGCTATTTCTATTTACACAAAATAAGAATACAATCTGTTCTCTCAGATCTTATGTTCCTTTCCTTCTCTGCCTCTCAAAGTGTTGATGTCTCTCTAAGGCGGCAATAGTTTCAGTACTTTATCATGGCTAATGATGTTCATTTTATTTCTTCTGCAGATTAATGACTACATGTGATATGTCATATTAAACATGTCATCTGCAGGTCAAATACAACAAGTGTCGCTTTTATCACAGAATCTGCTGGATACTGGATGGTGAGGCTATGTGCTTTGTGTGAATGGATGAGTCAGAGATTGCAGGTGTTGACTGAGTGGCTGGGTAAATGTGGGGTGCTGGGCATATGACTTGGGTGAATAGCAGTGGATGGCATAATGTGGATGCGTGAATGTGTGGGTGACCAAAGGCAGCAGGTGAATGAATTGTCAAATGCAGGTGGGTGAATAAGTGAATGGAAATGGGTAGTGAGGTTTACTCACACTGTCCAATTCCATGTTTGTATTTGTGCCCCTCCACTATTTTCAATCACCAGCCGCCACTGTTAAAGGCACCGAGCCTTAATAAGAGGCTAAGACATCCCTTTCTAAATAAAAAAAAGCCTTACAAAACCAAATAGAATATTGTTGTGTTAACTAAGTAAATGCATCAAAGTACTGGATCTCAAATACACATGCTTTTTATTTTAGTTTTTTAAAGAACTGCTAAGATAACATAATCCAAAATGCTACAGCATTCTGTAGCCAGCCCTAAAAAGGAACTCAAACAATGGGCAAGCTATAGAAGGGAACAGTATGTAGCCTCATGGCACCCCACTGTTTCTCTGATGTACGATGTGCCCAGGATCCTCTTCAAAGAGGAACAGCTTTACATTGAGTACACCTAGTGTATTCCTTGCTTCATGAACATATGCTTCCACCAGAGGACAGTGGTAAAGAGAGGCTACACAGACCCGCCCCTCAGTTGATCCCTTCCTTTCTGAGACAAATAGTTTGCCACTGCTGCTCACAATGGAAGATTAAGTGTGGTAGCTAGATGAATGTAAGATGACTGGAATGGAGATCAGAAGTTGTGCATCCAGAAGGAAGCACACTGCCCTACTAGGTAGTTCTGGGGCTTCTACAGATGCAAGAGTTTCAAGGCTCAAACATTCAGATTTTTTGTCCTTTACTTTGCTCCTACTGATTCCTGCTGTACATTGATTTATGAGCTGTATCACTGTCACTAAGCAGGGGCTTACAACATTCTTACCTTTACACACCCCAGAGCGGCACAGCCGGCAATTCGTATTGGCACCTCTTCATCCTCAAGCTGTTCCAGGAAGCACACCAGGGCCTGCAAAATATACCACGAAAAAGAAATGCAAAAATATCAATTAAGCTGAAAAGCCACGAAAAACAGTTATTTCCTGTAACTGCACATAAGTAGTATGAAGTGTTACCCGGACACTGATTGCCCTTTGTCCGGCAAGTATAACAGGCAGCTACACAAAGCATGTTTATTTTGATCATCATCTAATACTTTAATCAGCCATTTACTGGCCATACAAGTCTCAGAAAGTACATTAAAATACATACATATTAAAGAAACAGAATTTAAAATATTATGAATAAAAACACAGCATCTCAATCATAGGCATTCTCCTCCGTAAAAGTGCAACAGTGCTTAAATTACAACTTCATCAGTGATGGCCCAGGCGCTTTCTCACAATAATTGAATAGCAGATATAACTTACTGTTGTTGCACAGATGTATACATGGATGGCAATTCACCAAATGCCTGAGGTAGCGGAAGTGACATCACGCACCCTTTGACCTCCACTTTCATTCACACACATACACACAAATTCACACCTACACACACTCACTTTCTCACATAAACACACTCTCAACCACAAACACAACATTCATTTAAAAGCATTTTTTACTTACCTCAGTTACTTTTTTATTACACTAATAATGATAATATATTATTCACTAATAGTGTAATAATCAAGCATTTGTAATGTAATAGGTCTCACATTTCTGAAAGTTAGAACTATTGGCGTTGTAAATGCATAATTAGACGTATTTTGCCACATAAATTGGTCAACCCTGCCGTTCACGCAGCCCTCAACCAACCCTTTGCAGCTAGCCCACTGTGCATCCGGTTTGGTATTGGCCGGGAGGAGATAGCTGATCAGTGTTGCTGTTATCAGTCAATTAGATAATAACAACACAAATCAATGGACATCAAACAACAAATGGGTAAATAAACCAGTTTTAAAAACCATCAGGAATCAGTTGGAAATCCTACAAGGGAGGCATAACATGCCGACTTTTATGGAGGTTACAAAGTAGCGTATAAATGACAGGGCAATTCAGGTAGTTTGTAACAGTACAACACGTAGACTGAGACATATGTGCAATGTTTGCTGCAGGCTCTTCGTGTATACTGCCTGACGATCCTTACATTTGCCTACTTATCACCTCAAAATATTAAGTCATTCCGGCAAACCATTCATCCGCAATAAGGGCCATATGTACGAACACTTTTTCCCATAGACACAGAATGGGTAAAAACCTTTCCTACATATGGCTCTAAATTCTGGCACACTGACCGTTCCAGTCTGCAGCTTCTTTTTAACAAACATGCATACTGGGAGTTGTAGTTTTAACACACTTCCACTGAACAACCTAAACTAATGCACCAGACGCTGGTGATTAGTTGCCACACAGAGCTTGTTCCTGAAGACATCTGATAACCACGCAGAGAGAAGACCGAGCCTGCCCCCGACTCCGCTTGGCGACCAGCTATTCCACGCACAGTAGCCATAGAGCTGTCCAGCCAAAGTAGTGACCACCAGAAAGAGAGCTCACGACTGAGCCCCCTTCCAAAGTTACTGCCTGGAGAGCAGCGCGAGGATTCCTCCTGCAACACTGCAGCTTAAGCACTACAAACAAGCAACGATGTGGGAAGGGTGGTGGGGACGGGCAGACAAGAACAGGAACCTCAGGGATGGACGAGAGGTGCTGGGGGACTGTAGTGCGAGTTGATTCAAAGCGTCATGGCCGCCATGAGCGAGAAGGAGACACACAAAATAAAAAAGTAGTTTGCTCACAGTAAAACGTATCAACAATTGTGCATTAATCCATGTAATAGGGTCGGTCTGCAAGATGGTAACAAAACCACCCCAGAGCGGGACAAACAAGACATTTATCAATGACATGAAGGGATTTTTGAAAGGCAAGCCCACAAATGAATGAAAGTGATGGGCGTGAGATGGGCGTGGTTAAAAGCCCCAAGAATACTTACAAAAGGTTGAAAAGTGCTTCCACTCTCAACCTAAAAATTCACAGAAAACAAACAGAGCATGTCCCAACTCTATAAAGACGCACTGCCACTGTGCTCCTGGCACCGAATTTGCCACCTCTGAAGCGAGAGGTCGCAAAGGGCAAGTCAGCTGCGACCCCTAAATGGTATCCATGGATGTATATCGTGGGTAATTAAAGTACATATAAAAAAGCTTGTCTTTAGTACATAGTATTTGCAGACTTGATAATTGGCAACAAAACAATCTTTCTAATACAAGAATAACATTTGCAAAAAAATAAAGTGCAGCGTAGTCTGTGGGGAACTTTGATCGCCCATATAGGCACTTAGATGACTGGGGTGCGCAACCAGCTCTGGGAAGGCAACCAGGAAATGTATTATGTTCCACCTAAACCTGGTTAATAAGCATCTGTGATTACTTTTTATCACCCACGTAAGGCACAGATTCATACCTGACACACTTAATGTGACTATGATATGAGACCATATATTTGGTGGATTCTTTTATGATCTTTAGCATTTTTTCCCATCAGTGGGAAACAGGCATTTAAAATATGTTTAATAGATGGCAAAAAAGTCTTAGGATTGCTAAATAGTTCAGGCAGATTTTATCTACAAGTGGGTGTTTTATTATAAGCAATCTACACGATCTTCATAGATTATCTGGCTTTAGGCAATCCGATATTAACAAAGGATTAAAAGTAGCCCCTTTTTTCACCCACAGTGACAACCAGGGAATCTTGAACTCCCTGACCTTGTGGGGTGGGACTACATCCCCCAGCAAGCCTTGCCGCTTTACTCACAGCCTTAGTGCAAGGAGGAGAGGCTGCAACATTTGGCGCTTTAAAAGCGTGCTCTCCTGCCCAAGGCACAGGACGTGAAATCGGAATTCTATTTCAGGACCGGAGGCTCCGACTATGATTTCTCCTTCTTTACTGTCCAAAAACAGCAGCCAATCAAATGACAGTAAACAAAAAAACAACAATACCCAAGATGCTTAGTAACAGATCACATGCCTAAATCACCATCTGAGACCCCTGTCCATAAATAGCATGACCTCAAATGTCACTTCCTCTTTCTTTGCTGATCCGCAGCAGATAAGTATTCACTCCATTTACGCAATGTATTTTAATGTGTATTACTGTTTATTGTAGTTGCATTATTTGATGATTACTGCGAAGCGATTACGCTTGCTCATCTTCACTTGTTTAACGCTTTGCACGTTTATTTATTTTCTGCTTCTTGCCGATTTCATTGCCCTTTTTGTGGAGCGGGAGCGGTCTACGCGTTCTGTGCGTAGTCTTTTTTTAATTTATTCTCCCTAGTGGTGTCACGCTATGATTTATGAGCCTATCTCCTCAGATTTGTTCTTCTGAGAGATCGGCTTGTACTTCTGCTCGCCAATGACGAGAGGCCCTTTCTGGACACTTCTATTTGCTCCCTGACGCCCAGTTTGATACCAAAAAACGTGAGCAGTAAAAACATAAGAGGCTTGGCCTAGAGGGCTTTACAGACTACTCCCTTCAGTCTTTATTGGGCTTTTTCTGCCTGTCAGAGGTTTTTGCACTCCACCTATAATATTATTCTATAAATTTATTGAATTGTTTTTCATTATATATACACAACCATATGCCTCAATGGGATGAGCATGAATCAGGGTATTACCCTGAAGAAATTGGAAATCAACTGGAGGTTAACCTTGTGGAAGCCCTTGATACTAAGGTGCAACAGTCTGTCAATGATGCCCTGGTGAGGGCTTTAGGACCTTTTTCTGGACAACTGTTTGATTACACCCGCTTCCAGGGATGGCTTCAAGAACCTAAACCTCAATCTGAAGGGGCTAAATCGAAGTCCAAATCAAAATCAAAAAATTTGGATAAGGGAGTTGATACCGTTTTAGGAGAGGTACATGCTGATGCATTTGAGAAACCAAGACTAAAACGAGCGAATGAACATAACGATAGTTATAAAAAAGATTCAACTTTTTCTCCTTCCTCATTAGATAAATCCTCCTCTTTGGATGATTCCGATGCCTCGGATGCTCCGGGGCCCAGTAAGAAACCTAAAAAACAGGCTTCTCCTCTCCGGTTTCTGGATTTTGATCCTACCAAAATTATTCACCCCAGGGCTTCCAATTGGGTTCCTTCCCCAGAGTAGCGAAGTATGTCTAATCCAATATTCGAAGGAGCTTTGATAAAGAAGTACGATCTCGTATTCGGGCTGAATGTCTTAGACCAGACTTAGATGGTAAGGTTACTGACACCCCCTGAAATTGATCCTACCATAGTCACCTTCATGAAAGAATTTGCTAAGGATCCTAAAAAAGGTTTAGATAGGTCTTGGCGTAACTGCTAAGATAAGCTGCTTGACTTGTCTGGCCCTTTGACTAAGATTCTTGTTATGGTCTTCCTCGCCAAAGAATTAGAAACTCCTGTGGACACTGATGTACTGATTGGTTGGGCGCAAAGGGCCCTTTGCCAACTGGGCAATGCAAATTGTGCAATTTCTTCTGAACGCAGAAAGCCCATTCTTATGCGAATTGACCCTAAACTAAATGACTTAGCCTCTTCTGAGGTGGGTCCTTCGGCAGATGGTTTACTTTTTAGCTCCTCCTGTATTAAAGAGCTGGCTAAGTTCTGTTCAACTTTTTCCTCACTCAACAAGGCACAAATGTCCCTTAAAAAGGTGTTTAAACTAGGCCTTTCTTGTCAGGGCCGGTCATTATGGAGGACGTATGCCTGGCAGAGGAGCTTTCGCAAGTCCTCAGAACTACTACCCCAGAGGGAGAGGTGGCTGGTATGGAGACCAATCTGACTCTACCTTCTACCCCACCTGCTCCAGAGGAGGACGCTCCAGGTTTTGTAGAGGACCCAGTAGGGGACAGCAAGGAGCAATCCAAGAAGCTGGTTACTCAGGTGAGCATTACACCGCATTCTCAGGTACTTCTTGGGGGCAGAGTGGGATTGTTTCTAGACAATAGGAGAAAGATTTCTGGGTATCCTTAAATTCTTCTGACAATCAAGGGTTTTCGTCTGGAGTTTATCGGTACTTCGAAGCAACTAGTGCCCCCTCTTCAACTGTGTTTTTCCCTCACGGATCAGACCTTTATAGACTTAGAAGTTCAAGCTTTGATCGACAAAGGAGCAGTAAGTTTTTCCTCTCCTCACTTGTTCGGATTTATCAGCCCCGTTTGTGTAGTAGACAAAAAAGGCGGGGGTCATCATCTGGTATTAAATCTAAAAGATTAAAAATTTTGGATTTTATACAGACATTTCAAAATGGAAGGTATTCACATGTCAAGGGATATTCTACTAGAAGGAGACTGGATGGTCCACTTGGACCTAAAGGATGCTTGCCTTTCGATTCCCATTTTCCCCCACACAGGAGGTTTTTACAATTCCTGTGAAAGGGCCACTGCCTGGAGTTCAATGCACTGTCGTTTGGTCTGTTGTCAGCCCCCTGGTGTTTCACGAAACTGCTGAGACCAGTGGTGGAATGTCTGCATGCCAAGGGAGTTCGTTTGATCATATACCTGGATGACATTTTACTGATGGCTCAGAATATTCAATCACTCCTGGCTCATTTAGACTGGACCATCAGTCTCTTACAGGATCTGGGTTTCCTTATCAATGTGAGAAGTCATTGTTGAATCCGGCTTAGGTGATAGAATTTCTGGGAAGCAAGATATACTCAGTCCGCTCTCAACTTATTCTTCCTTGTCAGAAAATTCACAATATGAAGAGGGAATTGAGGTCTGCATTGATCAGTCCGACTGTATCATTGAGGAAGATTGCCAGGCTAGTGGGCCTTCTAGCCTCATCTGTTCTTTCCAGCTCCTCTTCTCTATCGTGCTCTGCAAAGACTCAAGATCCGACACTTGCAACAGGGTCTGAGGTATTCGGAACCGATACCATTAACTGACAAGGTGAAGTCGGAAATTCATAGGTGGCTCCAGCACATGGAAGCCTGGAAAGGCAGGGCCATTTTTGGTTCCGACCCAGAGGTGGTGATCGAATCAGATGCCAGTCGTTGGAGATGGGGAGCCCATTGCGGCTCCTTAGTGACAGGGGGGTCGATGGTCGATTTTGGAACAGTCTCTTCACATCAATTGTTTGGAGCTTCTAGTGGGTTCTTTTTCCATAAAGAATCTATTCCCTCAGAAAAATGACTGGTGCATATTGTTGAAGATGGACAATATATCAGCAGTGCAACAAGTCAACAAATTTGGGGGACGAAGTCCAGGATTCTGGCAGAGATTGCCAAGGACTTCTGGCATTACTGCCTCAATCATCGACTTGTTATCTTAGCAGAATATCTTCCGGGTGTTCAGAATACAATAGCGGACTGGAATTCCAGATTTCTGAAGGATTCCAGCAACTGGAGACTGGATACAATGATATTTCTTCAGGTAATCAGAGAGTTGGGTCCTTGAGAGGTGAATCTCTTTGCGTCGCACCTCAACTCTCAGATAACAACATTTTTCAGCTGGCATCCGGATCCTCTGGCGACCGATGCTTTTCTTCAGGATTGGATGCAGTTTCAGGGGTATGCTTTTCCCCATTTCTGATGATTTCCAGGGTTCTGTCTCATGTACGGCAACAGAAAGTAGAGATTGTCTTGGTGACCCCATTTTGGAGAGCTCAACCGTGGTTCCCAATTCCTCTACATTTAGCTTGCGCTCCCCCGCTTCTCATTCCTCCATGTCAGGACCTTCTATTGATTCCGGAGGGCCTTCAACATCCACTGATCATGTCGGAGAAACTGGTATTGATGGCTTGGATGGTTTCAGGTCAAGATGGAATTCCCCAGGCCTTTCGCAACAAGCTGCAAATTTCATCAAGCAGGCTTAGGCAAAAGGCACTCATAAAAGATATTCATCAGTCTGGCACAGATGGAGTAATTGGTGTGACGGAAGGGGTACTGATCCAGTGGGGTCAGACATTGATTTGACTGTGAATTTTTTAGCTGAACTAGAAGGTCCAGGTTTGCCATATAGAACTATTAATAATTTCAGATCAGTAATCTCGGCTGGACATGTATATATTGAAGGTAATCCTGTAGGTGAACACCCTCTGGTCTGTGAAGTATTGAAAGGTATCCGTTTATCAAATCCTCCTCAAACTAGATATTCTGTTTTATGGGATGTGAACATCATATTGAGGTTTTTAGATGCTTGGCCTTCCAATAGGTATCTTTCTAGAAAACAGATTTCAGCAAAGTTGACTATGTTACTATGTCTGATTTCCTGTAAGAGGGTATCAGACGTCAGGGCTTTGGATTTTGCTGGAAAGGTATATTCCCCCTGAAGGTGTTACTTTTACCATTACCAGAAGGACTAAGTCTAATTGCAGGTCAGTAACTTAGCCAATGTTTCCTGATAATTCGAAATTATGTGTAGTCCAATGTTTGAAAGATTATGAGGTGGTTACAGATGAGTTCAGGCAAGATGTTAAAGGTCAGTTATTAATATCATTACAGAAACCTTTTAAACCAGTTTCGTCAGACACTTTATCGAGATGGATGAAATGGTTAATGAATGAAGCAGGTATAGATACCCAAACAATTTGGAGCTCATTCTGTTAGAAGAGCTATGGGTTCCAAGACGTATGCTTTAGGTTCTCGTTTAGAGGACATTATGAGGGCAGCAGACTGGTCTTCTGAATCTACTTTTCATACATTTTATCATAAACTGGTTGTGGATGTTGCTACTGTGGTATTTGTACAGCTTTAAACAAGCATATTCGGAGCCTCCAGTCCTGAAATACAATAAAAAGAAAATGTCGATCTTATGCATCAAGAACTTGAAATTCTATTAAGGACACAGAGGCGAGGATTATCCCTCCCATGTACAAATTTTTATGTCTTTTATCAGATATATAATTGTATTGAAATGTCAGTATCTTTTTATATTCTGTAATTTTGCCCTTCGTTATCTTGTCTTAGATTTTCTCACAGAATTGTTGATTCATGTATTCTTGAAAGGTATTACCGTCCATTATTTTGCATACTTCTGATCAGAAGGCTACGTGAATTTCTCATTTTTCGATGTTCGGCGAAGATGTAGTTATGGGATTCCTTTTCCTCGGACGTTACTTTGGGATATGGCTCTTGTTGAGCTCAGTTTCTGTTTTTCCAGATATCTCGTTCTGATGATCGCAGTATCAATCCATCTGTAAGAAGTTTTGTTTCGGATGTTTGTGGTTTATCTGACTCTGACAAAGAAAGAGGAAGTGACATTTGAGGTCATGCTATTTATGGACAGGGGTCTCAGATGGTGATTGGGGCATGTGACCTATTACTAAGCATTATGGGTTTTGTTGTTTTTTTTGTTTACTTTCATTTTATTGGCCGCTATTTTTGGACAGTAAAGAAAGAGAAAGCATAATCCTCGCCTCTGTGTCCTTAACATTCTTGACATGTAAGCTAGAAAAAGTTTTACTCTCCAACCTGCTGGAGTGGGACTACATCCTCCAGCATGCTTGCTGCTTTACCCACAGGCTTAGTGCCAGGAGGAGGAGCTGCAACATTTGATGTTTCAAAAGCACACTCGCCTGCCTACGGTGTGGGACGCAAATCCTGAACTCTCCGATCTCGTAGGGTAGGACTACATTCCCCAGCTAGCATTGCTGCTTTACCCACAGCCTTAGCTCCAGAAGGAGGGACTGCAACATTTGGCGTTTCAAAACCACATTCTCCCACTTCAGTACAGAACGTGAATCCTGAACGCTCTAACCCGCTGGGGTGGCACTACATCCCCCAGCAAGCCCTGCTGCTTTACCCACAGCCTTAGTCCCGGGAGGAGGGGCTGCAACATTTGGCACTTCAAAAGCCCGAAGTGCGGGATGCAAATCCGGACCTCCCCAACCTGCTGGAGTGGGACTAAAATCCCCCAGCAAGCCTTGCTGCTTTGCCCACAGGCGTAAAGCCAGGAGGAGGGGCTGTAATGTTTGGTGCTTCAAAAGCACGCTCTCCTTCCTGCAGTGTGGGACATGCCTGGGCTCCCACCTGGGCGAAAACGTGGCCAATAGTGGGCCTGTCCACGCCTGTCCGCTGCTGGGCCAGGCCATAACTTTTGGTTTTATCATGGGAGTCTTTGTTCAGGTACTGTGTGGCCCCTACTTGTCCCTTAAGTGATTTATCTCTCTCTTTTCTTATTGTTTTTTTTAATTTAAACAATGGTAAAACTAAGCCCCCCGTTAAGACTGCTGCTACTACTTTGGATGACTACATTAGGAAGGTGCTAGGCCCCTTAAATAAAGAAATAGAAATAGCTGACTGACGCTTATCTGCTACCTTAGCCTCAACTCCTGGCTCCATATTATCCCCTAATCTAACATCACAGATTGCAACTGAGGCTATTCCATTCTCAACCGATTTTTCACAAGTTTTATAAGTGGCATCCCACCAACTCCTGTGCTGACTGTTTCCATTTGTGAGGGTAGCCAATTGTCAGTATCTCCCAACACTAACGTTCCTCCTAGGGGGCGTGGCCAAGATGATGTCTTGAGCGGACGTGTCTGTCCGAGCTCTGCCGCCCGGGCCCCAGAAAGCAGCCTTGTGACCCCGATGATTGCGGTTAAGGAGAGCCTCGAGGTAGCGGCAGGCTGAGGAGCCCGAAGGCGCCTGATTCGGCGCAAGGCGGAGACACGGAGCAGCGCGGTCTGGACACGCGCCGGAAACCGGTGAGAGTGGCGCGTTGGAGGCCAGGCCGCGTGGTGGGCCCAGGATTGGTGGCCCGCGGCCACGAGAGCAGAAGCGGCAGATACCCCAGACGGGGCTGGGGCAACACGGTGCAGTGTGCTGCGGTGGGGACCCGGAGATGAGTAGGGCGCTGGCAGCCATCTTGGTTGGAGGATCTGCTGGGCTTGGGCCTCCGGGTCGACGGGGGCCCCAGACGAGGCAGCGGACGGGCAGGGATGCCCCTGAGGGACCCCAGCTCTAGAGAAAGGAGACCAGGGAGGCGTGACGGCGCTGGGCTGCGGATCGACGGTGCGATCGGCCCGTAGTAGCCCCAACAGGTGCGCTGGTCTGGCTGGGTGGAGTCTGCCCATTTGGAGCTCGCAGGTGATCGGACAGCGCTGGCTGGTGAGGCCTAGTTCCTAGACACACCGTGAGGGGTCCTGGCTGGGTGATAGTGGGGGCTCAGCAGGGAAACAGGAGTGATGGCAGCCTCCAAGTCAAAGCGGGAGCGATCAGTCAGGGAAATGCTGGCTGGAGCACGACCGGTGCCGGGGGTTGCTGCTGAAGGCCCGCCAGCGGTGAAGTCCCCGGAGGCACGTGGCGAGATGGAGGAGGAAGAGGGGGCCCCCGTTACGAAGGGCTTTCTTACCTCCTTGTTCGATTCACTCTGGAGCGATATACAGGAACTCCGCAGGGACATCTCTCAGGAGGTGAAGGAGCTGCATGGGGAGGTTACGTCCCTGGGAGAGTGGGTTGCACAGCTGGAGGATGGTGAGATATCCCGCGGCAAGGAAGTGGCGGGCCTGCAACAAGAGTTTGTCCGACTTAGGGAGCAGCAGGACCTTCTACAAATAGCGGTGGAGGACTTGGAAAACCGCTCAAGAAGGCATAATATCCGCATTAGAGGAGTGCCGGCTGGGGTGGAGAAGGAGGATATTGGTGACTTTGTGGTGGTGCTGTTCCGCTCGATACTTGGACTGGAGGAGACCAGGGAGATCACGCTAGATAGAGTCCATCGAGTGGGTCGTGCTGGTGGCACCGGAGATCGCCCGCCAGACATTCTAGCCTGTGTACACAATTATGGACTTAAAGAAAGCATATTGCAAGGGCTCGCAATCTCCCACAGGTACACTTCAGGGGGCATGCGCTCCAACTGGTCCAGGACCTCTTGGTTCGGACTTTGCAGCGGAGGCAAGAATTTAAGCCCATCACTGAGCATCTGAGAGCATATGATATGTCTTATTCTTGGGGTCCTCCGTTCCGCCTTGTCTTCCGATGGGAGGATCAGCTCCGACAGGTGAAATCACTATCAGAGGCATATCGGATCCTGCACCTGGAGGGTGACAGTCAAGAGCCGGGAGGAAATCTCGGCTTGGCTGACAAGGACCGCCCACGTTGGTGGCAGAGGGAGAGACGGAGGAAGCAGCACCGACCTACGGCTGTGGAACAGATGTCGGAACGGCAGTCGGCGTTGAGCACCGTGGCCACTGGGACCAGTGCGTAAAAGAGAAGTGGCCGAGGAGAGCTGAACAGTTACGGGTCGTGTTGCATTAGGCCTTGTGGCAGTCTAAGAGGGGCCCGGGCGGCGGAGGCGATGGACTTGGCTTGACGAACTTGGGAGGTTCTACGGCCCTGTTGAGACTTTGCCTCTGTGGAGATGTGTGTGAGAGGACTGGTTTGCTGTAAGCATCCGTTGTGCGTAATAGTTTTTTGTTGGTGTGCTTCCCTGGGATCTTGGTCATTGAGTGGCGTACCGAATCGGCCCTGCTGTTCCGAGGGGATATGGTGCTGTCTTGGGCTATGGCTCCCCTACGCGGCTCCTCCTTTGCTGAGCGTTTTTCCCCTCCGGTTGCATGCCTATTAAGTGCATAAGCTTAAATGTCCGCTGGCTCAACAGTCCGACTAAGAGGCTGGCGATCTTATCAGGCCTTGAGAGGTCTGGGAGCCATATCTGCTTGCTACAGGAGACAAACTTACTGCATAAGGATACATATCATATGCGCTCACAGTGGTTCCCTAGACAATTTTGGTCTTCGGCTTCCACGAAACATGCTGGGGTGGCGATATTACTTTGTAGGTCTTTTCACGGGGAAGTAGAGGCCAAGATACACGAGGTACAGGGGAGGCTTCTGGCTATCAGAATAAGGCTCGGGACTTTTATCTTCACTTTTGCTTCTTTGTATGCTCCTAATACTCAGCAGGAAGCCTTCTCCCCAATTCTACACTCGCCGGATGGAGCCATCTTGGTGGGGGAAGATTTTAACATGGTGATGGATAATGAGCTACATCGTTCCGGCCACCGTTTTGGGCAGACCGGGGCGTTGACAGTGGCGGGGCGCCAGTGGCTGACTGAGTGTGGTTTGGAGGATGTGTGGAGAAAGGTGCACCCCGCGCTTAGGGATGACTCCTTTTACTCAGCCACGACTAAGACATATGCTCGGCTCGACCTTTTTCTATCGTCGCAGGAGATTCCCACGAGTTCGAGAGGCTACGATTGAGCCTCGGGCTTTGTCGGACCATGCTTCTATTACTGTCAAGGTCACTGTGTAGGTGGCCCGGGTGGGACTCCGGGCTGGCGCTTTAGAGACTCGTTGCTTCAGAGCGGGCAACAGTAGAGTCGCTCCGGTGTGCAATCATGGACTACTTGAGTCTTAATGACGACGGGAACATCCATTTAGCGACGCTCTGGGAGGCCCTGAAGGCAGTGGTGAGGGGGCAGGTGATTGCGCTGTCTGCTAGAGACAATAACGCAAGAAGGGAGAAGAGGGTAGAGCTGGAGCAGAGGGTGGCTGCACTGGAGCGCTCCCACAAGTCCACTGTAGCACCCAGAATCTGGAGGGAGCTAGAGAAGGTGCGGCAACAACTGAAAAGCCTAGACTGGGAGGAGTACGCAATAGCACGTCTTAAACATAAATACTATATTCGGAGCAACAGGTGTGGGAAGCTTTTGGCGCATTGATTGCGTGTGCAGCAAGAAGCGTCGGCGATAAAGTCATTCCGTTCCCCGTCTGGAATGGAAGCAAGAACAAGTGATTGGATTGCAGAGTTTTACCGGGGGCTTTATGCAGAGGATGACAGGGGCGGTGTGGCTCTAGACCCATTTCTGGATGGCATAGCAATTACCCCTCTTGGGGAGCAAGAGGCGTCTTTATTGGACCAGCCGATAAGGGCGGAAGAGGTCATTTCGGCGATCTTGCGCCTAAAGGTGGGGAAATCCCCAAGTCCCGACGGTTTTACGGCACTCTTTTACAAGACCTTCTGTGCGGAAATTGTGCCACTTTTAGTGCGGCTCTTTAATTCCTTCTGGGAGTCGGGAACCCTAGCGCCCAGCATGCTCGATGCTACCATTGCAGTTATACATAAGCCAGGGAAGGACCCAGAGGAGTGCGCTTCCTACAGGCCGATTTTGCTCCTGAATGTAGATGCTAAACTATTTACAGGTATACTCGCCCATCGCCTTAATCTCTACATGTCGGGTCTTGTGGACCCAGATCAGGCGTGTTTCATTCCGCATCGCCAGTGCAGTGACAATACAAAGCGGCTGCTTCATTTGCTAGATAAAACAGATTGCTCTCGCCGGGAGGCACGCTTCCTTTCTATTGACGCGGAGAAGGCGTTCGATAGGGTTAATTGGCCGTATCTCTTTAAAGTGTTGGATCGGTTTGGACTGGGCCCCGGCTTTATGGCGTGGATTCGTTGTATCTACCAGTCCCCCAGGGCTGCGGTCCGAGTCAATGGTACGCTTTCCCTGTCGTCCCCAAACAAGCGAGGGACGAGACAGGGGTGGCAGCTTTCTCCTCTCTTGTTTGCGCTATACATGGAGCCCTTGGCGCAGCGCCTGCAGGATAGCTCTTCAGTCTCTGGCATAAAGTTTGGTGGCGATCATCACCTCATCACCTTTTATGCAGATGATGTGATCCTTACCCTGGCAGAGCCCGTGACATCACTGCTGGCGCTTATGGCGATACTTGATGAGTTCGGTCGGGTCTCAGGATTCTGGGTGAATATGCAGAAGTCCCAGGTCCTTGGTCGATTCCTAAGCCCGGAGAAAGAGGAGGTGTTGAGGGCCCGTTACCCCTTTCTTTGGTCGTCCTCTCAGCTTTCTTATTTGGGGATTGACCTAGCGCCTACTGCTGTAAAGACGGCGAGCTTGAACTACACGAAGTTAGTTTGGGAAGTGAAGCAGGACCTAGAGGCCTGGGGGAGACTAAAACTGTCCTGGTTGGGCAGAGTGGCGGCGGTAAAGATGACAGTTTTGCCGCGCATACTGTATGTGTTTCAGGTGCTTCCGCTGACCCCACCTCCCCGGACGATAGCGACTCTTCAAGCAGCGATTATGAGATTTATCTGGGAGGGTCGTCCGGCGCAGCTCCCGCGGCGAGTCCTGTGTCGCTCCAAGGGGGATGGGGGCTTGCGGTTCCCTGCCTTCTACGATATTATCAGGCGACACAGCTGCGTTTCCTTCTAGAGTGGAGGCGCCCACTTACTGAGAAAAACTGGTGCTTTATGGACCAGGCGGTGGCTGGCTCTCATATATGGAAGGAGCTCTGGCTCCGGCGTCGGCACAGGGCGGGGAGACTCTACTCTTCCCCGATTACGGGAGTGACGCTGCGCATATGGGATGCGGTGGCGGGCCAGTTGGGGTTGACGACGTTTCCATCTCCAATGACCCCCATAGGTGCGAATCCAGACTTTGAACCGGGGCTACAAGGGGAGGGATTGCGACGCTGGTATGAGGGAGGCTGTAAAAGGGTGGGGAGCATTTTTGATGAGCAAGGGGTGATTTCCTTTGATCAGATGAGAGAGGCCTACTGCTTGACAGAGGCGGATAGGATGATGTACTATCAGATTCGCCACTGGGCCCTGTTGCCGGCTAATAGGGCATTAAAAGACAGACCGCTAACACCGTTTGAGAAGTGGCTCTTGATGAAGAAGGATGATAAACAAATAATTTCAGAGCTTTACAGGCTTTTAGAGGGAGAGGGGCACCCGTCTAAATCCAAGGGACAGTTGAGATGGAAAAAGGAGTTGGAAAAGGAACTTTCTGATGAAGAGTGGGATAGTATCTTTTATAGAATACACCACACGGCCTACAATGCAGCTGGGACAGAGACAGCATATAAGGTGACCTCCTACTGGTACTACACCCCAGCAAGGATGCATGCATGGGACCCCACTAGATCTAACCTCTGTTGGAGGGGCTGTGGGGGAGGGGTACACTGGTGCATTTGTTGTGGCATTGCCCCAAACTCCATAGATTTTGGGAGAGTGTTGTAGATGGGGTTGATGCAGCGTTCAACACTATGATTCCTAGATTTCTTGTGTATATCCTGCTGGGTCTGCCTAACCCTCTCACCTTCCCTCTGCGATCGCTGAAGGGGCGGCAGATGGCCTTGGCCCTTAATTCGGCGCTGCAGCTGATCCTAGCCTTGTGGGGCACAGATAGAGTACCGACATATGTATCTTGGCTGCAGAAACTGTAGTTCATTCTGGCGATGGAGAAGCTTACCCTGGCCTCTCAGCAGCGGACGGGCGATCTGTCCACGCTGTGGAGGCCGTTCCTCCAGATCCTATCCACTGAATATACTGAGCTCACATGCCCCGCTTATTTGCAAGTACTAGGGCTGACCTGAAATATTGGGTGCATGCCTGACTGACGGGATCCTGTGGAGAATGAGAGCAATGAGGTAGGGATGGGGCGGGAGACCGGAGAGATGATGGGCCGGGGACTCTCAGGGGAAGCACTGTTAATGTTCTATGTTTTATTTGTTAATGATATGTCATGTATTACAAGTATGAGACTTGACTTGCAACGCTAGGGACCTTTCTGTAGGGCCCAATTTTTTTCGAGTAGCAAGGATGAGACTGATAATGGGGCCTCCTGATATGGCCATAAGAGGGACGATCTCATGGGGCAGAGGGAGAGTTTCTCAAAAAGGGGTCCTGCAGTGTGTTTATCATATTGTGATGTGTTTTGTCTATAGGTTGATATGTTTAAAACAATACACAGATTTAATCCATAAGGTTCCTCCTGCCAAGCGGAAAAGACATTTGAGGGCAAAAAAAGGGATACTATTCCCAGATTTTGAGCCTATTACGGCTTCTGCTGCTAGTTCAGGCTCATCTGAAACGTTTTTAAGTACAGATTAATAAAGTATCCAGGGAAGACTTCTTGTCTTGACAGTATTAGAGGTCTGATCGAAAGTTTACTTTTGCCTATCAACAATGTTTGGGAGCAATTTAAGAACGTCTGCACTGTATGAGGGATCTGCATCCAGGTGGCCCAGAGGCAGATTCATTGCAGTCTGGAGCTGGACCTGGAACTGGCAACTAGCTGTCTCCATGCCTGTAGATAGCCTAAGAAAGCCTCCTCTAGAGCAGTGACATTAATAGTAATCCAATTACTAGCGCCCCTGCGCTGCTCCACTCCAATCATGCCTGGCTTGTCTCAGATCAGAGTGCTATTTAAGACTCACTTCTACCTGCAAGGGTGATCATCAGACCAAATTATCTATTCCAAAAATCCAGCTGCCTGTTCCCCATCCTGACACAGGTGTTTAATGTAATCGATAATACAGGGAAATAATCCATAACCCAGGGACCTGAGTATACACAGTATCAGACATAGGTGGTCCCCAAGGGGGAAGTGTTACCCTTGACATCCACGGCTACAAACAATGTGTTCTGATGGATACCTGTCCTTTAAATATCTCCATCCACATTACAAACTTTAAAAACCAGTCCACACACGTGTGCTGTTGACGTTTTGATCCTAACAACTGTTTAATCAGTGCAGGGTCATCATCAGGACTGAAAATATTGTGCAGATACCATAGAATAAAGGTACTCTTCCTAGCTCTCCATGGATGATCCAGGTTGATGAGGCTTCTCCACAGACCAATTTCTGTAGACTGTTAAAGGGCACTTGGATTGCTGGTGGAGCTCGGTTGTTTTGTTCCTGGCTCGTAATTCAAATTTCACAGTTTTAGTTAATTTGTTCCAGTCACATGTATATTTATATATAGCACCAGTACACTTTTTCATCTTGTCACCCTGCACTAACACTGTTTAGGAATACCTTTGTTATCATATTATGACATTCTTGTTCTGAAATTAATAAAATTGTATATAATCTTCAAAGAATTTCCTTATAAAGGGATTCCTGTGTAATAAAAAGAGTTGCAGTGGAAGTCAAGAGCGACACTTCCCCTTTGGGGACAATCTGCGTCTGATACAGGTGTTTAATGTGGCACATGAGGAAATGATCCCTCCCTCCTCGGTTATGTCAGTTATAGTACCGATCTTCAAGGGAAACAAATCAGACCCCAAATGTTGTTGTCCCAGTTCCCGCTTAGACTCCTCTGAAAGTGATGGGTAAGATACTTCTGATGAGACATGAGGAAACTATACAGGTCTCGATAAATCTACTCGCCCACTCAGATCGAGCTATTTTTAGTACCTACTCATCCGTTCTGGAGTGAACCTAAGCTGGAAGGAACAGATGTTCTCTTCATTGAGAAAGTGAATGACCAATAAAGACACCATTAAATCGTTTGAATCCTGACACATTTGCTGTCTGTTCAAGAACAGAGGTCAAATGTCAGTTTGTCTTTTTACTATTTGTTTCTTCACTTATCCTGGAAAATTGTGTTTGCTTTTCTTTCTCTTCTAGAGATTTTTGTCAAGCGAGTTCTCTGACAATCACTGTGAAATAAAAGGCTATAAGATGTCAGTTTTCTGTAATACACACCATTTAAACAGCTTGTAAATAAAATATATCAGGAATTACGAAATAACTGTTTTCGTAATTCAGAAGTGTGATGCAAACAAACATTTAAATAGGAGCAAAACAAATCAGAACACTGCTTGGTGATATGCAAATGACAAATACTTGCAGAAACTCGATTTCCAAACATTGTACACTATATAGTTTTATCTGTAAAACCACGTCAGTGGGAAATGTTGTGGCCATTTCAATGGAAAATCTGCTGATTGGAAATAAAAGTGGTACCAACTAATGCTTCACGTAATGTATTTAATAAAAGCAAAATATTTAAAACATGATTTGAGAAACGTTCCTGCCCCCTCCCTGATGGCGATGCGGTTAATTAAATAAGAGGCAAGTTAGCAGCCATGTGTATCCTATATGTGGCTGGATTTCCATTATATACGGAACAAATGTTGAGTCTATTAAATTAAACAAAAGTGTTTTTGTACAGCAGACATGTTGAACTCGCATATTTGAAGGTGCTCTCAAGTGATGAAGGAGAAATTGGCGGCTCAGTGAATTAAAATATTTGCCCAGGAACACACAATTTGAAATCAGCTATGGCTCAAGAGCATTATAATTAGGTCAAGTAGATTAAGTCACTAGATTTGCAGGTCTAGTAACATTTTTATTATTTTTGGAGGCCTGCTCTATAGTTTCAGAGGTGCAGTTTGGATTTAGGAGGAGCTTGGGTACAGTTGAACAAAGTGTGAACCTTCAGTTGTTAATCAGGAAGTAGGCTAGGGCCAGGACAGAATCTCTTCATCTTTGTTTCGAAAACTTAAGTAGCACCTTTGACCTAGTTGACCGTTCAATTTGTTGGTCTACCTCGATCTCTCTTGGGGCTCCATTTGTATCAGAACCTGTCATCTAAGCTGCAGTATGGCCCCAATAGGGAATCTTCCTCCCCTTTTGGACTGAAGAGGAGAATTAGACAGAGCGTTATTTTGGCCCATTTTTTCTTTTCACTGTTTGTTAATAGGGTTGATGGTGCTCTCCAAGCTCTGTAGGCTGATGTGTCCAGCGTCGCCGGCAGGCCTTTCCCATGTTGTCCTATGTCGACAACACCATTGTACTCACCAGCACACCAATCGGCCTGCAGGAATTAATGAAAGCATATGGGTATTTCATGGACTCTTTGAAAGTGGTGATTAACAAATCAAAAACTTACACTAAGGTTTGTGGGTAGAAGGCTCAGAACTTGAAAACCTTCTTTATTGGGGATCCACCAATGGCAAGAGTTAACTCCTTTTGCTATTTAGGGAGTCTCTTTAAAAGTAATGGCACATTGTCTCAACAGGTAGGGAATGCTACAGCCAAGATGAGTAGAAACTGCCAGGGGACCTTTAAGTTCACCCATAAGTTGAAAACCTCACCAGTCAAGGAGATGGTGACTACATATAAAGCAAGAGGACTGTCCACCTCCACATTTGGAGGAGAACTGAGGGATTATACTTCTAGTAGATCGATATATCATTTTGATGCGGCTGTTGTGTTTATCAGCCTCAGCTTCATCAGTGATATTCATTGGGAGGATGCATTGCAATTCTTGGAAGGTTTACTTCTAATAAACCCCCATTACTTTGGCTATCTGTTCAAAGCTGAAACAAATTTTACCAAATCAGTCATTTTAGACTGTCTCACTCTGGACCATGTCTCTAACATCCCTTGGCTCTCCGATGTAAGTGCATCCTACAGAACATTGTTTAATATCTTTGTACTGCTGGATCCACTTAAACCTTAGTCCCTCGATAATAATAGGCAGGATCGCAGAATGAGTGAGGCATTAAGGAAGACAACTGTTGCCTATTACATGTTGACCGCTCCACAGGATGATTGTCAATATTATTTATCCAGTGTGAACATTATTCAGCATCATGCCATTTTGGCTAGATTTCCTGTGAGGACAGTACACTATTTAGTCATTTTTCCAGAAATAAAGGTACGCCCACCGGATATGATGCCACGCCCCTGTGACAGTCAGTCTAAGAAAAGCATTCAGCATTTTATATTATTATGTGAAATCAACATGAATTTAAGAAGATATTATCTGAAACCAATTCTTCCTCCACAGAACATTAGAAACTACAAATCTGCGCTAAGCTATCTGTTTGCACTTGATGATCCATTTGTTTGTTTTAAAGTTGCACTTTTCATAACGGGGGGAATACATCTCAGGAAAAGTATGGTTTGAGACAGGGCTGTTTTCACCTATTTTTTAATCTATTGTGCATTTTTAGGCTTTATATACAGTTATTAATGGAATTTTGTGAGCGATTTTATGGCTGTTTTTAACTTGCAGAGTAAAGTTATTGAATCGAATATGAAGTAGAAGTGGTTGCAGTCGAATGTAATCAGAATCATAGGCGGTCTCCAAAACTGAGTCACATATATGCAGAAGTGCCCCGCGGGACTGCCAACAATCACTTCAGAAAGGCATTTTCTATTTGTTGGATAGAGATAAAATCTCTAATTCTACACCACCCTGCTCAATATTGAGCAACTGAAAGACTTTTTCCCTTATAAATCTAAAACCAATTCTTAAAGGGTCTTTGCGTCTAAGTTAGATGCAAACTGTTAAAGTGCTTAAGTACTACTCTTAATGCTGTCTCAAGACATTGCTAGTGCAGGGATCTATTACAAAGCGAGCACGCAAACACAGCTCCAACAAACCACTCTATTATTTTTTGAGTAACACATGTAAAGACATGATGATATCAGCTCAGACAGAAATAATTCCTGTCTCCAACTGCACTGCTGAAAAATGTTTCTTTATAAAAAGAGTTCTACAACAATAAGCTTCCAAGTGATAGAAAAAACGGTTGAAAGCAACAGCAGCTGGCAACTAGGAAGAGTGGGGAGTGGACAAATGGGTGGGTGCATACATGCACGGTGAGCACCCACTATAAATAAAAAGAAATAGCCACTTACCTTGCTTGCTGCATGACGTTCATCATCCTTCTCACTCGGTCTGTTTTCTGCTTCAGTCTCCTTTCGGGCTCCAGCCAATTCCCCTAACCAACCCTGGGGCTGCTCTCATGCTGGTAACCAGCATGAAAGAAGAGCCAGGATTGGAGGAAGCAGCCTCTCTCAGCGATATCAAGAGCACTGGAGGCCTGTGCTTTCTCTGACCCAGCTGTCTAAGACAGCTGGAGTAGAGAGGTTTACAATGTGCATGTTGGGCTAGCCGTCGCAAGACAGCCAGTCAAAGAGACATGCTCACTTTAAAACTAAGTGAACAGCCAGCCCACCACTCCTCCCTCCTGCAGCAGTGGCCCTGCCTCATCCTGACACTCGGTTCGGGATGGGTGGTGAAAAATAAAATGGTAATAAATTAATTTTAATACCATTTTATTCTGATCTGTGGGGCTTTTTTGGGGGGCACTTTGTCTAGTGGGGCAACGCTTCTCTGCCCTAAGAAAGGGGCCGCCTCTGGTCAAATGAAAACCATACCTGAGACAGATCAGTGAAGAAACAACAGCATTGCAACAGACAAAGATCCAAAACACATAAAAATGCCTTTGCTAATCTAATTACTGCCTCGATAAGACCAAATTAACACTAACCATTTACCTGATTGTTGCATTTTTGTCCTGGATTGCAATTCGAGTTTGAAAGGCAGGTGCTTGTGCAGTAAAGTGACTTGTCTGAACCCCAAACTTGCCCACACCTTGCCTGGCATTCTGCACAGGACAGAATGGCATCAGGAAGGAAACAAACACAAGTTCATTGGTAAAGCAAAAGTGTAGCACAAGTGCCTAAACTCCATTATACTGAGCACAGTAGCATAGCCTGGGCAAAGGGATGAATGTGTGCTTGTATGAGTAACAGCCTTTGAAAGACGAAACATCTAAATTCATAGGTTTAACCAATAAGGTTAATCAAATGAAATCTGATGACTCCTCTGATTGTGGATGTGTCGAAGATGTAGACAATATACATGTACCAAAACATACTAACTAGGGCGATACCTGGAAGGCTCAGAGCCAGACTACCTGGCTCACACAGGTAACAATTCATGGTCAATATCCAATATTTAAAATTGTGCATCAGAAAAAGAGCATCTGACATTAGTTTTAACACTTACAGTCTGGAACCTCCCTTTGAGGAACCTCCAAACATGCCCACAAGAGTTTTAAGGCCCTTTGTGCCACCTGAAGGATACTTCAGCAGTAAGCAAGCATCTTGAATGTGTTTTGCTTAGTGTAAGCTGTTTCAGGCCTTGTGTAGGCCACTGCAGACTACTGCACGAATGAGCCTCCACAAAGTAATTTGGGAAACACTCTGGGGCAAGTGGATCCTAGACAAAGCTGTATTGGCGTCTCCAAGGAAATACTATTGGGGTGAATTGAGGGGTGAGTTGGTAGACAATCAATAGCTAAGCTGTTACTTCAAAGTACCAAGACTGTTTCTTGAACTTACTGATGTGATAGTATCAGCAATGTACTTCTGAGCAGAACCAACAGAGTTGTGTTTCATGACTACCTGACATAGAACTCAGTAAGACCAGTGTAAGATATTGAAGGTGGTAAAATCGTAATGGCTGCAGCTTTTCTAATGGCTGTAACTCTTCTAACTGTTCCTTTTCGAAACTATGGTAATGGTTCACAGCGTGTCCACAGCATTGAGGTGGTCATTATGTGGTTGTCCGGTTCTTCCAATGAGCTTGAATACTGTGCTGTCACTTATGGATGATGTTGTTGGCTGGGGTGGTGCTGGTAATGGATTAACAACTTCATTGAAGCGAGCATCTGTGACTGACCTTGGCATCAAGATCATAGTTTGTAAGATATCCAGCAACAGTGTCTGGATTTTTAGATAAGTCTTTTTTGGGTTGTGGTTCTTGAGTTTTTGTTTTTTCTTCTTAGCACCAGGGTACCCTTTGGGTGAATATTTGCACATTATAAAAATGTAACATAACATAAGCAACAATACAGAGGATACCCTAGCTCTTTAGGAAGAATGCTAATCTAGCTGAAATTAGAATGTTATCTTGTTCAGTAAACATAAATGATTCCTTTCTAAATTGGATTTTTTAAAAATCTTTTGGCCATGCGTAGGTATAAAATGTATTTTTGTAAATCTATGCTGTTACTGTTTAATACAGAGAAGGACTTAAGTACTTGATTATGTACCAAAGTGGTAAATTCACAAGAGGGACATTTTTATTTATTTAATTAAGTTGACGTTAGCATGTTGACATTTCAAACCAAAATGCCAGGCATAAGGGAAGAAAAAGGTACACAGATTCAACTGTAGTTATGGTAAGCAACATAAACCAGAGAAGGTGATTGAAATCTCAAAAAGGCTTTCATTTCAATTCCTATTCTTTCTCATCTGGATAACACAAGACCATTTGTGTTAAAGGAGACATAGCTAACACAGCAATAGCAGTAATAGTGTTGCAACGTTCTGAACAAACGGGACAACTGCATCCCACAGTGTGTAGTGTGGTCATTTTTATGTATTCTTTGCGCGTTTGCTTCAGGCATTAGGCCTTTGAGCACTTTGCCCTGGATGTATTTTATTCCTTTGCTTGCAGCATAGAGCCTCTGTGCACTTTGCTCTAAATGCATTTTATTCAGCTTCGTACTGTTATTTTTCAAATAGCCAGTTCTACGGTCTTGTTTTATTTTTTATATCACACTGTTTAGCCTACTTCAGCACTGGAGTTCTCAATAACACATTCTTGCTCACTCTGGGCTCCAGTCAAGGATACAGTCTGGTACATTGCCGATAGACGTGGTAGGAGTTTAGTCTTTGGATACATTCTTGCGTAGGGACGTTTTGGGATCACACTGACATGTTAGTTATAAAAACACTTCCTTATCCTAATACACGCAAGAGGGAGATTCCGACCAGGGAACCACAACTAGACGCTGACTGCCCTGTTGCAGATGCTGAACCAGATCACAGGCCTTTGCTCAGGTATGAGGGTTGATGGCTTCCCGGGGAATCTGAAAGGCAAGTTAGTAGCTTAACATGCTGTGCTCGAAATATAACTTATTGAGAGAGAATAGAATCTATTAACACGATGATTGCGTTGTTTTTATGTTTCACTCTCATCGTGACTATTTCAATCCTACTGTGTTGTATGGTTCTGGTTGTTGCGGATCACGCCTTATTATCTAAACTGCAGTCGTTTTATTAAAAACAATCTATAAAACTTAAACTGCCTTTGTCATTTGTATATGAGATCATACTGTAAATGAGAGAGCTGGTTGGGACCTGGGTGACCACGACTTCCCTGAGAAGTTCTAAAGATGTCATGCGCTCGGCTGCCCAATCATCTCTCCCCATTGGGAGAGATGAGGCACTGCTAGTTAGCCGGAGCAAAACCGGATTTAAGGTGACAGAGGTCCTTCCAAGTGGGTAAGACTCAGTCCCCCACACCAGGAACAACCCTGCTACCTAGAAATCCAGTAGTCTCATTAAGGATAATGAGAGCCCACGCTACAAGTGCATATGTTAAACAAACTAAACCTACCAGAACTCAATTACACTGTAGCAGAAAGAGTTCCTTGCCACGGACCAACAGTTAGGGAATGGAGATACATTTTGTTAGTAGCTAAATACATTGATGCAGCTAGGGGCGGACATTGTTGTTTGGGAATATTATTTTAGCATCACATTCCTAACAAGACAGACAATCTAAAAACAACTTGTCTGTGAAGCTGTTGTGATGCAGATCAACATAACAATCAATAAAAACCCAAGCTCAAAATCCCTAAGCAGCAGGTCATTGGTTTGATAGACAACCACACGTTCCAACAATAAAATGTACTCTGCCTGCAATTCATTAGGTCTATTGCTATGGTCAACCAAAATCCACAACACAACCACCAAGAAAAGAGTACCATTCAATAAACAAAGATTGAGTTACAGTGTCCAGCACTTCAGTGGTGCCATGATGGATATGATTTTGCTGCACTTCCTAGTTGTTTAAACACCCAGAGATTGTTCCAGAGATCCTTTTACTTGTCACTTTAAAATCAATTATGTAGCCCAATTTTTTACAGAGTGTGATGTCTGTGCACGAATTAAAGTAGATTGGTCAAAGAAGGGCGGGTTAATTCTTTGCTTACACCAATCTAACCATGAGAAGTTATCTCCTTAGACTTCCTCAGAGGTATGCTCCTTAAACAAGATACAGTAGGAGTGATCATGGATAGTTTTACTAATTTGGCTCATGATGTCTCTTGTGCTGGTTTTCTTGAAGCTACAGAGGTATTGCACTTTGGTATGATTGTAGGATCTGATCCTCAACAAAATATTTGTCCAAGAATTGCAGATCACAAGTAGATTTTGGAAGCTTTGGTGAGCCTCCCTGTAGGTCAAACCATTTCTGTCCACAGATTTTCACCCACAAACCGAGGGCCAGATGGAAGAATTCACTTAGTTTTTGAAAAACTGCTTATCAGGTGATATCATTGGGTCTTGGGTCAAGATGCTTAGGCTCATAGAATTCACTTACAATGTACAACACACTCCTAAAAAGTATTCACCATGTTTTAAACTGCATGGATTTAATCCAAGAAGTCGCTGTATTTTAGCTTTAAATCTTTAACATAGAAAATTGTACAAAACTGGAACCTCACCGGCCGGTGAGGTGAAGTGGGAATGGGGAGGGTGGGTAAGCTAGGTACAAATGGTAGGGGAGAAATAGAGAAGGCAGAAAGTTGAGTCTGAAGAGCCAAGAGCTTGGGTGAAGGGGGGGAGGTCTTGGGGAGCGGGGGGGAGGAGAAGCAAGAAAGGCAGGGGATGGGGAAGAATGGGATTTCTGTCACTCCAATCAGCAATAGCAATGAGAAAGTTAGCCGTATTTTCAAGCCAACTCATACTGTTTCTGAAAGAATTCTTCTGCTTTCCCGATTTGCCAAGAAGACCAAGAGAAACATCCTAAGAGCGGAAACATGTTACTAGAGGTTTGCTGATCACAAACGACAGCCTGGACTTGATTATTGATAGAGGTGGGGTCTCTAGTTGGCAGTGGCTTGCACCCTGTCCAAGTAGGGCTCCTCACTCTAGTCAGGGTAAGGAAGTCGCACAGCTAACATAACCCCTGCTCACCCCCTTGGTAGCTTGGTTCAAGCAGTTAGGCTTATCTCAGAGGCAATATGTAAAGTAAAGTACACACAGACACACACACACAGAAACACACACACAAACACACTGAAATCACCACAAGAGTACTCAACACAGTTTAGAAAAATAGCCAATATTTATCTGAGTAAAACAAGACCAAAACGACAAAAATCCAATGCACACAAGTAAAGATAATAATTTTAAATGATTAAATGGAATATAGGGCTTAGAAACACAATAGCTCCACCTAGGGCTATCAAAATGGCTTGATGGAGTTGCTTTCAATAGTCTGGTGCCACCTGCGAGGGAGTGCGACTGCCGCAGAGTCGTGTAGACCGCAGTTACAGTACCTTGGAAAACAATGAGGAAACAAAGATGCTACACTGAATTGGGGAGGTTAGGAATCTCTGGAGCCAGTGCAGCATCAGTTCCTTACTGCCACTGGGGAGGTGAGGCATTGGTTCTTTACTGCTAGACAGGGGAGGAGAGGTGTTGGTTCCCTACGGTTGCAGAGGTGGTGATGCTGCATTTGCGGTGAAGCAGCAGTTCCTTACAACCAGGTGGGGTAGATGAAGCCAGCAGTCAAACCACAAAGCATCAACTTTGTGGTGTCGCAATCACACACAGGTGCTGCGGTGGAGTCCGGTGCCATGGTGACACGTGCAATGACAGGCTTGAGCCATATTTACAGGGCTAGTCATGTGGGAGGCACAACCAGTGCTGCAGGCCCACTAGTAGCATTTGATTTACAGGACCTCTGAACACACTGGTCATTGCACTAGGGACTTACTAGTAAATCAAATATGCCAATAATGGAGAGACCAATCACCAATACATTTTAGGCAGACAGTATATGCAATTTAGCACTGGTTAGCAGTGGTAAAGTGCTCAGAGTCCTAAAGCCAACAAAAAACAGGTCAGAAATAATAGGAGGAAGAAGGCAAAAAGTCTGGGGATAACCCTGCAAAAAGGGCCAAGTCCAACAATTATCACTATCAGCTTCAAAGTTAAGTGAGATATGTAGGTATTCACATCATGTCCCTTTTCCACTTATGTGTGACAGGAACATAATGTACTTTCGGAAGGAATTGTTTATATAATTGCCACCCCAAGTATGCCGCCTCATCTACTGTCTAGGAACATACCTGTTTTATGGGTCCTACAAGATCTTTATAAATACACCTCACACAGACAAGGTTATCAGAGGGATTCCTACCAGATGCTATCAATGGTTTCTATGCTGCATGTCGCCTTGAAGCAGACCTAACCTTCGTGTCCCACGGAGTCTGATCTAGAGACCTAATTCCAAGGTAAGGAAGATTGGGGGATGCTTCTCATGGATCTGGTACTGGCTGATTAGGTTTATCACTCCAAGCTCTCTATAGGTTAGAGATTAGGTTCTCCATGCTAGGGTTTTAGGGATAAATTAAATTTCATGTCATTGCAAGATGGTGGGGGTCTTTGTATTCATGATTCCCATTTTTACAATTCTGCTTCATGTATTGTTCATTATCCTAATCATCGTAGCTCATGCATTTTTCAGTAGATTGCAGTCTTTTGAATAAACCTATTAAAAACTTTCCTGTATCTCCTTTATTGCTTGTGACTGAGACTTAGTGTTCATGTGAGAAAAGGATAATCTCTGTTCCACCACGAACCCCTGAGATGTTGCATTCTAGAGTCCATGTGTAAAGGCTGCCAGGTATCACTTTTACAGTTTGGGTATATGGGAAGTTACTTCTTGTAAGCCAGGAGGGTTGGGCCGACAGTTGGGACTTGTTGTAGAATTGGCCTAGTCGCCAACAAACAAAAGTGCTGTCATCGCTAAACCAGCAGTCTCACTAGGACTGAGAGTCCAACTATGACATTTCTTTCAACTAAATAAGTTTAAGCACAGGTATAAGTTTCATACAAATTTGGGGGTCCAATTATAATCCATAAACGTGTGAATATATTTTAGCTTTGAATTGATGCAGCCACAGACAATGTAGAGTTATCCAGTATTTTCTACTGTTGGGACGGAAAAGTCCTCTGCATGATGACAGGCGTGCGCCCAAAGTTCTACCATCATAGTGGTGGAAGGGTACTGCCTTCACCAGGAGTGAAGTAGCACCTTGGGGGGTTGTGGCAGCATATCGTGTCATGATTAGCAGTAGTGAACACATGCTTTTTACACTAGAGTGACTCACCTTTTTAAAAGTTCCGCCGCTGTGTCCTTAAGTTACCCCTGGGCTACATCAGGTTGATGTGGAAGTGCTTGTGTGGTGGAAACATGTACTGAGTGCATGCATGCCTGAAAGAAATACACTATTTTCCTGTAAGCTGGGTGGGACAAGCACTGGATGAGGGTAAAGACAGGCCCTCCCTGTGCATTTCAAAGGGTTGTTTGAGTCAGTGACAGATCACAAGGAGGGGCCCTTGGCACATCTCAGGAGCAGGAGATGGGGATAATAAAGGAATCATAAAGAGTATGCCTGAGGGCCCAGGATTAACTTTTTGATGCACATATCACTGTGGCTGACTTCCGGGTGTGAACTCTGGTTACTCCTATTAATCTTGTTGTGGGTTAATCCATTTCAGTGTCCTGACTGCTGTAACAGACATCTTTCAGGAGGAAGAAGAATGGGGAGAAAGATGTCAATTTCAAGGGAGCAGAACCCCCAACATAAAACTTCAAAGATCCAGGCACTAAATCACGTGTTGTGCCTGTAAAAGGACGACAAGTAGGGGAGTCTGAGACCCCAAAACTTTGCCATCTGCCGAGCAAAAAGACAGACTGTGTGAGGAGGGAAAGATCTGTAAGACTTATGCCAGTGACCAGGACTAGGGGCCCAAGCCTGCTATCTCCCCAGCTGTGTGAAGGAACATCACTCAGGGAAGCTGAGATCCCCTGCCCTGGAGCCTGAAGCACCAGCACCTGCTCGACAAGACCATGTGCCCCTAAGGAAGAGGAGAGCGTTGGAGGAAATGACGTCCAGATGGGAGCCCTGATGTGAGGACTCCCTGTGCGAGGTTTGAGGAATCCAGAGATTGGGGGCATTACGACCCCGGCGCGAAGCGATAATGTGGTGGTAGTACTGCAGACAGGCTCGCAGTACTTACCGCCTGTAGGAAAGTACCATCTTGCCTGGCATGTTACCCCCATATTTCACTGTACATATGTTGTTTTAGTCTATGTGTCACTGGGACCCTGCCAAGCAGGGCCCCAGTGCTCATAAGTATGTGCCCTGTATGTGTTCCCTGTGTGATGCCTAACTGTCTCACTGAAGCTCTGCTAACCAGAACCTCAGTGGTTATGCTCTCTCTGCTTTCCAAATTTGTCACTAACAGGCTAGTGACTAAATTTACCAATTCACATTGGCATACTGGTACACCCATATATTTCCCTAGTATATGGTACTTAGGTACCCAGGGTATTGGGGTTCCAGCAGATCCCTATGGGCTGCAGCTTTTCTTTTGCCACCCATAGGGAGCTCTGACAATTCTTACACAGGCCTGCCACTGCAGCCTGAGTGAAATAACGTCCACGTTATTTCACAGCCATTTACCACTGCACTTAAGTAACTTTTAAGTCACCTATATGTCTAACCTTCACCTGGTGAAGATTGCGTGCAAAATTACTTAGTGTGTGGGCACCCTGGCACTAACCAAGGTGACCCCACATCGTTCAGGGCAAACTCCCCGGACTTTGTGAGTGCGGGACACCATTGCACGCGTACACTGTACATAGGTCGCTACCTATGGACAGCGTCACAATGGTAACTCCGAACATGGCCATGTAACATGTCTAAGATGATGGAATTGTCACCCCAATGCCATTCTGGCAATGGGGGGACAATTCCATGATCCCCCGGGTCTCTAGCACAGAACCCGGGTACTGCCAAACTCCCTTTCCGGGGTCTCCACTGCAGCTGCTGCCAACCCCTCAGACAGGTTTCTGCCCTCCTGGGGTCCAGGCAGCACTGGCCCTGGAAGGCAGAACAAAGGACTTCCTCTGAGAAAGGGTGTAACACCCTCTCCCTTTGGAAATAGGTGTGAAAGCTGGGAAGCAGTAGCCTCCCCAAGCCCCTGGAAATGCTTTGATGGGCACAGATGGTGTCCATATCTGCATAAGTCAGTCTACACCGGTTCAGGGATCCCCCAGCCCTGCTCTGGCGCGAAACTGGACAAAGGAAAGGGGAGTGACCACTCCCCTGACCTGCACCTCCCAGGGGAGGTCCCCAGAGCTCCTCCAGTGTGTCCCAGACCTCTGCCATCTTGGAAACAGAGGTGTTTGTGGCACAATGGACTGCTCTGAGTGGCCAGTGCCACCAGGTGACGTCAGATAGGCTCTTACCTCTCTTGGTAGCCAATCCTCCTTCCTTGGTAGCCAAACCTCCTTTTCTGGCTATTTAGGGTCTCTGCTCTACTGTTAATTTGCATTGTATTGCTGTAGGCTTTCAGTGTGTGTCAGGGTGTGGTCCCTTTCCAGGGCCTTCTAGAAGCTTTCTCTGCAGCATGACTGGGTGTGGTTTGTGGGCTGGGCCAAGACTCTATATAAGGGAGCCAGCCCAGCTCCACATGCTCACTATTGAGAGGTCCCGGTACAGAGCAGCAGCAACTTCCTGAGCTCCTGTTCCAGAGCCCTACTTTGATCTTCCAGGCTTTGCTCTTCACTGTGTTGGTGATCCTTGATCAGGGCGGTAAGACGGAGGTTGGGCTGGGCCCCCGATCCCGTTCTCAAAGACTTTCGAGTTCTTGGGCCTAATTTTCATTATAAAAGATTTTACCTTGAGCTTATGTGAATGTGCGCTTGTTTTTTTCTGGCATTTGCATGCTGATATTCGAATCGACAAGACGCGCAATTCATTTCTTGTGTTGAACTCGTGATATTCAGTGTGCGCTACCATTTCATGGAATTTACATGGTGGCTTTCGAATCGGCAATACATGAGATTAATTTCTTGTGCATAACTCATGATATTCATTGTGTGCTACCATTTCATGGTCATTACAAGGTGACATTCGAACCGGCAAAACACGCAATTCATTTTGTGTGCTTAACTCATTATATTCATTGTGCGCGACCATTTCATGGAATTTACATTGTGGCATTCGAATCGGCAAGACGCGCGATTCATTCCTTGTGTGTAACTCTTGATGCTCATTGTGCGCAACCATTTCTTGGCACTTACAAGGTGACATTCGAATCGGCAAGAAGCGCGATTAATTTCCCACAATTTGAACTTGACGTTTCAGATCGTATGCAGTGTGCGCGATAATTTCATGGCATTTGCATATTCTTGTTGAAATCAGCAATGTGCGCAATTCATGTTTCTGCATTTAAAAACTAAGGTGGTCATTACAACCCTGCCGGACAGTGTTAAAGCGGCGGTAAGACCGCCAACAGACCGGCGGTAAAAAAAATTGAATTACAACCATGGCGGAAACCACCAACAAAGACAGCCACCTAACACTCCGACCGCCACGGCGGTACAGACAAACAGCTTGGCGGTCACCGCCAACAGACAGGCGGTAGACAAAGTACCGCCCACAGTATCACAACCTACCAATCCGCCACCTTTTCCTGCGGACAAAAACACGGCGGAAACAGGATCTCGAAGGGAAAACGCTCACCTCTACACACCCCATGAGGAATCCGGACGACATGGAACCAGAGCTGCACATCCTGCCAGCCCTCATCTTCTTGCTCCTCTACCAGGAGCACGAACGCCGGCGGCGAAGACAACGGTGAGTACTGCACCTACGACACAGGGGAGGTGGAGGGAAAAAACAGGGACACACACATGCAACACCCCTACCCACGACAACACACACACTAATACATATTTATACATTATAGTTACACCCCCCAACCCCCCGGAAGAATGCAAAGACAAAAGGAAATGAGTGTAACCATTGTAATATATTAAAATCAAGTACGCAAAAATATATATATACACCATAAACAAAATATACACCAAGCTTAGTAGTCCAGGTAGTGCTCTAATGAAGTCTGTGGAACACTGGGCCCACACGGTATGGGCGAGGCCCATACAAGATCCCTGACCATGACGGAGAGAACACTGCAGGGGCATCAGAGAGCAAGAAAACAGGCACCTTAGGGGGAGGAAAAGGGGGGCAGCTCAGCCGGTTGAGTGCACAGCGCCAAATCCATGAGAGGGCCACATGCCCACTATTCAATCCTGGGGAGTGCAAAGCCAGTCTCTCAAGTCTATACAGTGGGTGGATTGCCCACTGTTCCATCCTGGGGAGTGCAAAGCCACAGTCTTTCAAGTCTATACAGTGGGTGGATGGCCCACCGTTCCATCCTGGGGAGTGCAAAGCCACAGTCTCTCAAGTCTATACAGTGGGTGGATTGCCCACTGTTCCATCCTGGGGAGTGCAAAGCCACAGTCTCTCAAGTCTATACAGTGGGTGGATTGCCCACTGTTCCATCCTGGGGAGTGCAAAGCCACAGTCTCACAAGTCTCTTCAGTGGGTGGGTTGCCCACTGTTCCATCCTGGGGAGTGCAAAGCCACAGTCTCTCAAGTCTCTACAGTGGGTGGATTGCCCACTATTCCATCCTGGGGAGTGCAAAGTCACAGTCTCTCAAGTGGATGACAGTCTCCACTGGTTCTGGAGGGGGCATGGTACCCAGAGTGCTTCATCCTGCTAAGAACAGAGGTAGTGGATGACAGTCTCCACTGGTTCTGGAGGGGGCATGGTGTCCAGAGTGCTTCATCCTGCTCGTGACGGACTCAGTAGCGTCAGTGCCCTTGGCGCTCATGGGCCATCGGTGCTTGTGGCGGCGGTGCCCTGTTCAGCGGTGCTTGTAGCGGCGGTGCCCTGTTCAGCGGTGCTTGAGGCGGCGGTGCCCTATTCAGCGGTGCTTGTAGCGGCGGTGCCCTATTCGGCGGTGCCCTGTTCAGCGGTGCTTGAGGCGGCGGGCTCTTTTGCAGTGACTCAGCTGCTGGCGGTCCTCTCTGTCCCAGTGGGGCTTGTGCTGGCGGTCCTCTCTGTCCCAGCGGGGCTTGTGCTGGCGGTCCTCTCTGTCCCAGAGGGACTTGTGCTGGCGGTCCTCTCTGTCCCAGAGGGGCTTGTGCTGGCGGTCCTCTCTGTCTCAGAGGGGCTTGTGCTGGCGGTCCTCTCTAGCCCAGCGGGGCTTGTGCTGGCGGTCCTCTTTAGCCCAGCGGGGCTTGTGCTGGCAGTCCTCTCTGTCCCAGCGGGGCTTGTGCTGGCGGTCCTCTCTAGCCCAGCGGGGCTTGTGGTGGCGGTCCTCTATGTCACAGCGGGCCTTGTGCTGGCGGTCCTCTCTAGCCCAGCGGGGCTTGTGCTGGCGGGTGCCTCCTGGGCAGCGGGGATGATGGCGGTGGCCTTCTGGGCAGCGGGGATGATGGATGATGGCGGTGGCCTCCTGGGCAGCAGGGGTGATGGCGGTCTACCCCACTGTGCTGCTCTTCGCAGACTTGCCGGGTTTCTTGTGGCCCTTCCACCCCTCGGAAGTTATCGCAGCTGACTCCACACTCCCACCGGGACCCCTGGGAGCGGCTTTGGTGGCTGTTGTCTTCCCCCTTTCCCCGCCGGGCACTGGCCAATTTTTGATGCTTGACAGGTGGGGGACTGTCCGCGCTGTGGCTCCATGCCACACTGGCTGCCCTGGTGGCCGGTGCACTCCAGATTCCGGTGACTTCAGGCACCACTGGTCCCGGAGATGTTGTGGCTGAGGTGCTAGGTTGGGACCTGGAGAGTCAGGCCCTAGGCGACGGACGTGTGGGAAAGAGGTCAAGGTTGGACAGGAAAGGTTTTTTGGAGACACTGGGACGGGTAGCTGGAGGGAGTTTGGGAGTGGAGGAAGAGGCTGTGGGTGTAGGAGATGTTCGTTTGGTGACTTTGGGTGAAGGTGCATGCTCTGGAGGCTGTTGTGAGGTGGAAGGCTGTTGGGTGGGTGTGTGCCTGCGTTTGTGTATCTTGGGAGGTGGCGTCACAGACACACTGGGAGAGGACACAGGGGACCTGTGAATGGTAGTGGGGGTGGTGACTGCACGTGAGAGGGGTGTGGTGGTGTGTGTGCTGGTGATGGCAGTAGTGGCTGTAGATGTACTGCATGCAGGTGTGAGTGGAGACGAGACTGGGAGGGAGACGAGGAGGAGGGGGACACAGTGGAGGCAGTGGATGTTGGTGTGTCTGCATGTGTGTGATGCTTGCGTGAGTGCCTGTGGGATGTGTGGTGCTTATGTTTGCCTGAGCTTCCCTTGTGTGTTGACGTGTGTGCATGCTGGTCTTAAGGTATGCTTGGGATAGGCTGGGGTACGGGGATTGGGTCTGGGTGGAGGAAGTTGGAGGGGGGAGGCTAGAGACGGGGACAATGGCTGCCATCAGTGCTGAGGCCAGAGTCTGAAAAGCTCGCTGAAGGGCCACCTGACCAGAATGAATGCCCTCCAGGAATGCATTTGTTTGTTGCAACTGCCTTTCTACACCCTGTATGGCATTTCAAATGGTAGACTGCCCAACAGTGAGGGACTTGAGGAGGTCAATGGCCTCCTCACTGAGGGCAGCAGGGGTGACTGGGGCAGGGCCTGAGGTACCTGGGGTGAAGGGGATGCCCACCCTCCTGGATGAGCGGGCACGGGGCAAAGGCTGAGGGGCTGCTGGGAGGGCGGTGCTGGTAGGGGGGGTGGCGGCTGTACATGTAGATGCGGGGGCACAGATGTTGCCGCCACCACAAGGGAGCTCCCATCAGAGGACGAGTTCTTGTTGCTGGTGTCAACTCCTGTCCCCGCCGTGGAGCTCCCCTCGCCCTCCGTCCCACTGGTGAACTGCGAGTCCGTAGTGTCGCCCTCCAGGGCCATGTGGGATGCAGCTCCCTTGTGCTACGGTGCCACTGCTCCTCCGCCTGATGATGCTAATGCACACTAGAGCAGGGAGACCACAAAAAGGGGGGCAACAACAGAAGAAAGACATGCTGAGTGCATGCATTACCGCTACCGTTGGCGGACACAACAGACACAGAAGCCCCCTGCACTACGCTGCACTCTTGGGCTCCACTGTTCAATCCCTGGGAAATGGCCTACAAGGCTTTGGACAACATCTGCACACATGGATGACACAGGGGCATGACGAGGTGTACTTGGCACTCTACAGAGGTGGGGTGGGATGCCACATGGCCTGCCTTATGGAGGGACCTTGCCTACTAAACTCGCCCTGGCCTAGGGAAACCCGCAGCCCACCTCCCCCACCCAAACACCTCCACTGCGTGCAAAATCAGCAGGATGAGAGTGTACTCTCCCCCTTGTGGCTGCTGTGATGCCCTCAAGCGCCCATCCAACTCTGGGTTCGCCACCGCCAGGATCCTGAACATCAAGGGGGTCATGGTGCGATGGGCACCCCTCCCACGTTGGGAGGCCATCCCCAGCTGAGCCTCCGCCATCTTCTTGCTCCAGCGGCGAATGTCCTACCATCTTTTCCGGCAGTGGGTGCTCCGTCTGTGGTAGACCCCCAGGATCCAGACGTCCCTTCCCACGTAGGTCGTTCCACCTCTTCCTGATGTCATCCCGATTTCTTGGGTTATGTCCCACTGTGTTGACCCTGTCCACTATTCTTCGCCATAGCTCCATCTTCCTAGCAATGGAAGTGTGCTGCACCTGTGATCCGAATAGCTGTGGCTCTACCCGGACGATTTCCTCCACCATGACCCTGAGCTCCTCGTCCGAGAACCTGGGGTGTCCTTGCCGTGCCATGGGGTGGTGTGGGTGATGTGTGGGGTGGTGTGTGTGGTGATAAGTGTGCTGATATGTAGTGGTGTGTTGTGTGAGGTGCGTGGAAGTTATGTGGGTGATGGTATTGTGTGCCTTTGGATGCTTGGTAGTAGTTTGTAGTGTCTCTTTAGTGTTTTTGTCATAGGGGTTTGTGGGTGATGTAGGTGTGTGTTTTATATTGTATTGGGTGTGTGGGAGTGGTGTGTGTATGTGTATCAGTTATGTGTATTTGGAATTGTCCAATGTGGCTGTGTTTTGTAAATGTGTGTGTATTTTGAGCACAGCGGTGTGTACCGCCAATGGAATACCGCAGTTGAAAGACCGCAGCGTGGATTCGTGTGTCGTGATAGTGTGGGCGTATTTCTGTTGCCGTGACGGTGGAGGATTTGTTTTCGCCAGTTTATCACTGACCTTTGGTGTGGCGGACTTGTATGGGTGTTTGAATTTTGGCGGATTCCGTGCTGTGGGTCTAATAGCTGTGGCGGATTTCCACGGCCGCGGCGGTGTGTTGGCAGTCTTCTGCACAGCGGTAAGCAGCTTTTACCACCGATGTTGTAATGAGGGCCTAAGTATTAGAATTCTAGATATTACATTATATGTGCATAATAAGTTCCTTAATACAACTCCTATGGTGTTCCAGAAAAAGTTCACATTATTTCTTTGTCCTCATGCAAAAGGACTATGTTTGATTTTTGAAAACATAATTCTAGAGGGTTCTTATGTTTCTAGTAAATGTGTAACATTTCATTAAGAGATTCATTGAGAAGTTGTATTAATCATTCCTAATTCCTTCCCAGGTAACCAGACATCTTGAGACCTAGTTATTTAGTCCATGCTTAAGTTATCCATGGTTACAGTATGACAATGCTTAGAATCATAGTCTAGTAAAGAATAATATGATATAATCTTGATATTGTGTGTTTTAACCTTTTGCTTCCTACAGGACTCCTTCCCAGCTTTTCCCTACCTAATCCCCTTTTCCTCACTTGGACTCTCTTAGACTCTGTGACATTCTAATCAGAGTATTAGAGCTGTCTTGTGGTGGACATGTTGGGAACGTGCGCAGAGCCAGAGGATCTGGTGACTCAGACACAGGCGGCCATATGTTTGAACACATTTTCCCATAGACACAAAATGGGTAAAACCGTTTGATATATCTGGCCCATAATTCTGAATTTCTACCATGCCTGATGGACACAAGTTTCTGTAGCTAAAACCAAGCTTACTGGCCTTTGTTAGGTGATTTGTTTCAAGATAACTACCTCTTATTCAGAGAGGTGATCAGAGTCAAACTAGGCTTGACTTGTGGTAACAAATATTATTTATCCCAAGCATTACACTACCTAAGAAAATGAGAGATAAGACCCCAGAGCAGGGATAAAACATATCTAGCATCTATGTTTACTAATAGAGCAGGATGTTAAGGTATCACATGGCTATTCTGAAACATTCAAGACCTTAGACCATAATTACAACACACATATGCACTGAATAAGGAAATAAATTCAGGGCCACAGATCCCAGAAGAAACTTGGTTGTCAATCTGGAAGAGGGCTGCAAAATAAACAATATGCACACAACAAGGAGAAAATGCCTGTAAACTCTTGACCAGGTGGTACTGTCCCTACAACACTGGGGCTCCCCCACTTGTTCGAAAGGGGTAAAGAGATGGGCACATTGCCCCAATCGTGGAGGGCCAGCGACCACATCCAAATAAACTGGTGTGAGATTTTGTACACATCAGGTTCATAATAGGAATCTCCCTACCACATCAGATGTTAATGTTGTTTTGGGAGACCCAGGAGACAATGATACCCGATGATACCCACCCTGTGACTACTCCACTGGGGAAGCTAAATTTTGCTCCTATTTTTGGCAGCCACGCTGGCTGTTGCTCAGATGTGGAAGTTACTGAAAGCCCGCTTGATCAATATATGGTGGAGAAAGTTGTCATCTATCTACACACTGGAAACACTATCAGCTAATATACATGACAGCGTGTATGGTTTCGAAAGGATGTGGCTTTCATTAGCAACCCACATGAAGAGTTCTCAGGAGGAGATCCAGCTGTAAAGTCTGTCACAATATGTTGCTCTCAGAGTGTAAGATGCCTCCTTCTAGGAATAATGTTAATTATATTATTTCAACGTAGGCTGGAGGACTAGAGGAATGCTGAATACACTATCCATCAAAATTAGCAAAGATACTTCCCTGCCACCATTGAAGACCAGAAATATTGTACTTTGCTGATCGAATACAAGACATGTCACATTTATTGTTGCCAATATCCGTGCCTTTTAAAATCAAAATAAAGTTTTGTGTTGGCCTGTATACCACTTATCCGTTCAAACAACCTGTTTCTCTGCAGGTTTTGTTCTTTCTAGCTCCCCGCACAGACTCTATGGAGGGGAGTGATAAAAAGCCATTGGCTCTTTTGAGTTTGGGTGGCAGGGAAATAGTAATTATGGGAAAAATTTGAGGATCACAAGAGAACTTCAGAGGTTTAATATAGCATTAGATAGCTGATGGCCACATAGCTAGTAAACCCAACAGCGCACTGTGTTCATTTCAGGCCACCCCTTCTACGATAATCAGTTGCGTTGCTAAATGTGGATTAATAGGGCAGTGCAAAATCTCTTGCCAGTGAATATTAATTTAGTGATGCACAACTTTAATATTGCTCCACAAATATTGTGTTAAAAATTAGTATCAAAAACATCAAGTTGACAATTTTGTGGAATGGATATCACAGGGAAAATATAGTTTTCTAAGTGTTTAATATGCTTGTTTAAGTATAGTTGTATATAATATCTATTTTGCATGCTTAACTAATGTTTTATGTTTTTGTGTGTTTTAAATTATTAATATGTGAATTTTAGATGTTTGTAATGTTTTAATAGTTGTTTTTTGCTTCAGTACCATGTTTAAAGTCTTGTTTTTGAGTTTATTTTGTTTTTACTTAAATATTGGAGGGCTGTTGGGTTTCTAGGGGATACATTGTTTACAATTTGTTAATTTTATTTAGGCTATTTAATTTTTACATTATTTAAAATAAAAAATGACATTTACTTTTTCAACTTTTAGATCATTAGTTATGTATTTTTACATGAATTTGTTTTCTATTTTAATTGGATAATTATGTTATGTAAATTATTTAATTTTTGGAATGCAAATATTGCCTTTATATTAAAGTTACATTTTGATTTTTAAATATTTACTATTTTTGTATGTATTGCAATTTAATCTTTTTGTATTGGTTCACATTTTTTGTGGGTTGTTGTGATAGTGGATGAGGAGGGTGTGAAGTACTTTACAAAACTTTATTTAGAGTTCCTAATAGGTAAATAATGATAAAAATTGTATTTTTGTAAATTAGTTAACTTATTTTGGATTAATCGTACATAATTATTGGAGTTTTGGGTTGTTTAGGAAACTTTTTTTTTTTCTTTTTTTTTTTTATATTATTTTTGAATGCTGTGATTTTTAAAATATATTTATTATAGATATATACCAACACTATTCCTACAGTTGTGCAGGTTCTAGTGGGAATAGTAAATCTAACACTTCCAAACGCTTAACACTTTGTGTAGTTTAAACTGGAGTGTGAATAGTTCATCTAACTCCTTCAAAGGTCAATATCTGCAATCAATTGTAGATGCAGGAGTGGAACTATCGTATATGCTCCCTCTGAAGTTCAATCTTTTATTGGCTGTTGCTTGGATTGGAGTGAGAATACTAGATACAACAAATTTCAACACTTTCCCTTCTGTAGCATAGGTAGGAGTGGAAATAGTACATGTTACTCTTTAAACTGCAATTCTTTCCCTATGTTTTTAGGTTGAAGGAGGAGTGGTAAGTTTTATCCTTTAATGTTTAACATTTGTGTTGATTTATTTATTGTAATGGAGTTTAAGTGTTTGATAATTATTTCAAGTTTTTTATTTTTATCACTTAAAATATGCCTTTCTTTTTATTGGAGAGTTGTCTGTTTTTACAAAAAAGTGCAGCAATTTGTATATTAGTGTGTTTGCATTTTTTCTTATTTTGTTCTTTTAACTGTTGCTTTATTTTTCTTATTAGTATACATAATATAATTGTCATGTATTTTACATACATTTTGACTGCCATTTATTATGTTTATTTTTTAGTAACTTATTTGAGTAATATTAACTTTAGTATTGAGTTTCTAAAATTTAATTCAATTATGTAATCATATTTTCTATTTTGGCAATGTTTTTATTATAAATGATTATATTTATATATATATATATATATATATATATATATATATATATAGTGTGTGTTTTTAATTTTATTAGCTGTTTGTTTTAATTTTTGTAAATTGTTTTATGTAGTTAAATATTATTTATTACATGTGTTTCTTTACTTTACAGTATTAAATATATTTTAAAAATATATTTACTTTTTTACATTTTAATTATATATACACACAAGAAAGAAGTGACTCAAACAGATGGACTCACCAAAGAAGGAAAATATTTGTATTGCAATATTTTCTTACAATTATATAATACCACAGAAGCAGTTAGACAGCAGGTATTTAGCAGCCCCGCTGAAAATGCCTGCAAACAAAGGTGTGGGCATCAGACCTCTCTTTCTGTGTTTTTATTTAAAAAAAACATATGTCCATTAAAATGACAGTTATTGTGTTAAAAAAACAGGTTTTCCTATTAGGTGTGACATCAAAGAATTGGTGGGAGCATGAAGGAATCCCATGGTATCCATAAGTCTAAAACTATTGAGAGTGACATTTAAATAGGAGACGTTGTGTGCCTGGGTAGACTCTGTCTCACTACCTTGCCAACAGAAATATCTAAATGCACATACAAGGACTCACTAGTAGAGAAAATACATCTGGTTGTACTGATACAGAGAACTGGTCTGAGGTTGAAACCTGAAAGGCAGAGAAGTTGGGATTACATGGGGACAGGCAGGGTTTTTATCACACCCTGCTTTTAAATATGACAGTTTTTTATGCTAGACAAACATTCACCCCAAACCTAAAGGACAAGAGGCTGGATATATTAGTACTATGTATGTGATCAATGACAAAATCACAGCAGTAACACAGCACTATTTTGTTCTTCTTACCAAAGCTTTTTTTGCAGATTGTATTCTATCCTTACATTCACTTACATAGCCTCTTGAACAAACCCAGTTCTATGGAGCAGCCTTCAGTAAGGTATATGTGAACAATGAAGTCAGATAGCTTAGCATATATCAACCGATATATGACACTGTAGACCACCCAGCATCTCACTTAAGGAGTTCTCGTTTTTCTCAAATACTAGACATCACAAACGAACTAGCTGTTGGCAAGACAGAAATAAGCCCTTGTTTGTGGGGATTGGGTCTTAAATCAAGTCTTAAACATTCTAGAAATATAAAACAAGCACCAATTCTATGGAATACTTAAAGGAAACTTCAAACTCACAGAAAAGCTGACTGTGGTAGAAGTGAAAACCATAAAGGAGAACAGAGGAACTGTAACCATACAAATAAAGTACTCAGAGATTGAATATAGAGGCTAGTCAATAAGGAACAAATTCAAAATACAAAGGAACAACAATGTAATATTGGAGACTTTGAAATCATGTAAAATTGCCTCTCAGAAGTGAATAAAGCAATAGATTCAAGTGGGTTGCATCTGGTTGCAGATGCATCTGGGGAGCCTCTCTGCAGCAAGCTGCATGATAGATGTGTATATGGTGGCATACTGGTAAAAAAAAAGTTGGAGAAGCGAATATGGGGAGAATTTGTTTTTAAATTGCTTTTTTGTTGAACATAATCTAAACTATTAAGCAATGTTAGTAGAGAGAGTGAACACGCTGTCAAGGCAGTTGTACAAACAAAAATATCAAAATAGATTTTAACAGCCCCACATTGCTCAGGAGAAAGTACAGTTTAGTGATGCAATATATCATCACATCATTCATTATTTACTATTACATAAACCACTACATCAGAATGAGTATTCAAAGAAAATCTCAATACATACTTAAATAAATGTATGCACTGTGAAAATAGCATCAGCACTTCAAATGGTCACTCTGGCCCTGGTCAATCATGTACAGTTTTAATGCCACGTTATGGCAAGAGTGGGTGGACTAATACTCGATCCAATAACAACTTACCTCTGCGCGAAACACAAGGCAATGGCTACAAACTTGCAGTAGAACTTGAGAAGATCATGCGCAAATTAGTTAGAATAGATAGTGGGCCTCAGTGTATAAATAAGGGGTGTCTGGCAAGCAGCCCAGTATAGAAAGGGATAGGGTTTTTGTAATGTGCCATTGTGGGAGGCATGGGGTGGCTTAATAGGGTATAAAAGGAATGTTACAAATTCTGCTAATTCAGGAAAGAAGATCAGCAACTGTGACAGCGGAACTCTCACCCTCTCCCTGAATTTGAGACTGTCTGTATAATTCTTCAGCAGGGCAGACACTGCAGCGATGACCTTGGTGTTCCCATTGGTTAGCAGCATGCTCAGTGCTTTCAGTCCTTCCCTCTGGATCCAATTCTCAGGCACTCCCTTGAGGGCCTTCAGCACCACATCCTGGTCATCAGAGTTCAGGTTCTGCACAAAAAGGACTGCAGCCAAGGAAGGAAAGCAGAAATGTAAGAGTATGGGAATGACATTTCTCTGAGATGTCAACACTTTCATCATGCTACATTTAGAACTATGAGGTAATAACATGGCAATTATATCTTCAACTTCACTTTCTGCTTTATTTAGTTAAGTTGATAATATTTGCATTTTGTAACACTAGCAAAATTTGGCAACTTTACAACAACTTCCCACTAATAAAATCTCTAGCTGAAAGTGTGGTTTTCCTTATGGTTTGTCATGTTAAGACTACTTTTGTTAAAATCCATTCCTGTCATCGTTTAAATCATTGTAAACTTTCTTTTTATGAGCACGAGAATTTTATTAAAAAACACTAATTTACAGAAGTAAACCTTCACAACTTTGCACACCCCTGATAGGTCTCTCTCTTTTGTACTCTCTCTTCCAACCTACTATTAAGTCAATGCAGGTCTCCATGTAAGATATCCAGTGCTAACTTTACAGGATAGTTTTCCTATGGGTTATCTTCATTTCGTCTTTAAACGTATGGCAACGTGACCAACAAAAATGGATCCAATACTGGAGATATGGCCTCCAGAACTGGGTAGAATAAACCACATGGGGGCTCAACACTGATTAATTCAATGACAACCAGGGCAGTCTCAGGTATTTTTTGCACCATACGTTTAAATAATTCCATAAGTGTTGGGCCTGTTTATTTAAAATTCCCATACTTTTGCCACATGGGGGATTTTTGATTATTTGCCTAGGATTACACAACATGATCTGTAGACCTCATACATGTGTCACAATGTACGTTTTTAAGAAGAAAATAATCAGCAGTTTTTGTGTGCACACATAAAACTATATTTGCACCCTAAAAACTGCACCACACTATAACAAGGCAGGAAAACGGTTCTGCAGCTGTTTAAGCAGAACTTTAGACGTCTGTCATCAGGCATCAATGGACGCAACTCTACTAATCCGGATCATATTGTCACATTACTGTATGTCCTTTAAAGAATGTAAGAAGAGCATTGCCGAGGAGGTATACCAGATATTGCCCAGTCCAGTGCTGGGCATAACTGATTTGCTCTTCGCGAACGTGGGTATCAATCTATTCAATCCTTATGAGGCCTGATAGAGTTAACCGCCCATGAGGAATTGGGATATTCACAAAGCCCAAAGGGATTTACAGACTTGCTGGCAACCGCCAGGGACAGCTCCATAATAATCTTAATGAGACACTTGGGAGACAGACACAGGGAAGGTAGCAAGTAATAAAACCAATGGTATGTCCTCAACAAAGGAAGACCTGATGGGACATGATGACGGCAATAACTGAGCTTGCTAACGATATTCAGGCCACTGGAGAACATGTTCACACTAACAAAGAAAATATCTCCAATCTAACCGTGGAGTTGGAAGATACATGATCTGCTGTGAGCAGGATGAAGAACGAAGAAAGAGACCTGGGAGATAAGTGCGAAGTTCTGGAGGATAGCTAACTACAGAACAATCTGAGGCTAAGAAAGTTGAGAGAGTCTTTAGAAGTTGAATCTGATTAACGATTTTGCTGTTTCTTTACTGCATTACTGGAGAGGGACATGCCATCTGCCCACAGTAGCATGCTGATGCTTGGCCTGGTAACTGAACAGAGATGGCTTGTAGGCATAACAGAGACCGATTCTAAAGACACAAAGAGCAGGGAGAACTTTGTGAATGATTGCTGGACATGGATGTGCAGTCACTACAGCAGAAGTTATTCTACTTCCTGCTCATAGGCTTTTTCATTAGGTTAGAAAATGTTCATGGTTATTGTGTTGGGGTCGGGGACTCAAGGGAACGGTTTTTTTTGAGGTAAGAGTTATCAGAGCTATTATACTACAGGAGATGTCAATATGCAACATGGCGGCGAGCAGTTAGGTGCCAAGGAAATGGCGCGGACGTCCTCTGTGAGAAAGGCAGTGCCTGAGTCATTGATAGAGTGTAGACCCCCGCCTCTCCGTACCTCTGCAACTTCCCAGAGTCTACAGGATGGGCTTGCTTCCAATCTAGAATTACATCTGATGGGAGTTTTGGAAGTATCGGAACTGCTATAGGCACCTGCTCCTATGTTTTCCGCAGACCTCCTCACCGACCTGACGAGTCCAGGCATTCACTACGGGCGGCAGCATTCTTAGCAATTTTACAGCCGCTTCTCAGCACACACAGGGGTGTGCGTTAACTGTCTGCTTCCTTCAAGCTCTAAAGAGACGGCCGATCTCAGCATACGTGAATCCGTTTGATGTGCTCAATCTACAGCTGTGGGGGCAGCAGCGTCCGCACACCCTGGGTTCTGTGTTCTGCTACTGTGCTACCGCTGCATGTACTCAGAGGTGAGGGCCAGTAGGCAAGTGAATCTCCCCAGACATTTCGTTCCAGTGCCTTGCTCCCCTTGCTGGGTAATCCTGGACTCTTGGGACAGACGGCTGAAACAAGTGAGTGGTACATTCTTTCTTAAGTTTTTCCAGAGCAATTTACTCCAGGTTGACGCTGATACATTGTTGCACTCTGGGACTCTGTATCTGCTAGCTATGTGTGTTCTGCACTACTGCACATTATCACTCAGTGGACACCCCCTAAATCTATCATAAGGAGCGATTAATCCAATTTTGGGTTACCTGGTATTTTTTTGGGGCATTAGGTTATCCACCATCACTCATCTACGCAACATGCCTCTAAGTGGGGTGGGCGCAAAGAGAGGACTGCAGCTCGATATTACCAGGTCCCAGACACCGCCAGGACAGAAAAAAAGAAAAGTATCAGAGGCAAGCAAAGCACGGAGACCTCTAGCTCTCAAGGTGGCCTCCAGAGGAGCAAGAAGGATCTTAACCTATCAGTGCAACAGGGGACAAAGGGTTGGATATTCACTCCGAGCCGGCTGAGAAAGGAGCGCAGAAAGTAACCAGGGGTAAATCAGTGGAGGCCACGTCAAATGGAGCCAGTGGTGTATGTGAGGTTAAGATGGCTCCTCGCTCCCAGAAAACTATGTATTCTTTCATAGCACCCCTCACACCCTCTGCAGCAGGTGCTCTATCACTGAGGAGTGCAGAGCTGATGACCCACGCCCAGGTTCTCACCCAAAAGACACTTACCGGCCCCTCAAAGGGAGCTACTAGTAGGACCCCTCTAACTCAAGCAGTGGTGGCTCAGCCACAAATGCTCAATACATCTGATATGGCAGCCTTGGTGGTTCAGGATGCTGGTGTCAATCAACAAGAAAGGTCAGCTAGTCTGGCCCGCTCAGGTTTATCTGTCCACCTACCCCCATCATACCCCATCCTAGCCCTCTATTCAATTTGGAGATTTCCGCAGGACTGGTGCTAGTGGTGGCACTTGCAGGGCCTGGGGATACACAAGAGGAATAACATTTTGCAGAGTGACCATATAAAAATGCTCTGAAAGTATATATAGGTTGAGAGGTCCGAGATTCAGAATTGGTCTTAATGAGCCGTCTTTCTTTGGTATGAGGAAGTACAGGGAAAATACTCCTAACCTTTGCTGGGATAGGGGAACATGTTCTATAGCTCCTTTTGAGAAGTAGGGATTGAACCTCGTCCATTAAGAGAGTGAGATAGGTGTGTAAAAGTTTGTTAGTGTGCAGGGGAATATTTGGTGGAATGGAAATGAGTTCTAGACAGTAACCATGTTGGATAATTGATAGAACCCATTGATCTGTGGTGATATTGGACCATTGGGGGTAGAAGTGGAGTAGTCTTCCTCCTACTGGAGAAGTGTGCGCTGGTGGAAGGTGTAGCCAGTCACTGGAGTGTGTTTGGGGCGGAACCTCTAGATGTGAAAGCCGTCCCTCTACTTTTATTATTGGCACCACTATAGGAACCTGTAGGAAGTTGGCTCTGTACATACTATTTCAAAGTAAGAAATAGTGTGCACAGAGTCCAAGGGTTCCCCATAGAGGTAAGGTAGCCCACCGTTGAGGATTCAAGGCAACCCCAAAGTTACCACAAGAGCAGCTCAGGGCCAGTCAGGTGCAGAGGTCAAAGAGGTACCCAAAACACATAGGCTTCAATGGAGAACAAGTGTGCCCCGGTTCCAGTCTGCCAGCTGTTAAGTACCCGCGTCCTCGGGGGCAGACCAGGCACAGAAAGTACACCCTCAGCGGCACAGGGGCGGCCGGGTGCAGAGTGCAAACAGGAGTCGGGTTTCGTATAGAAAGCAATTGGGAGACCCGGGGGTCTCTCCAACGATGCAGGCAGGCACAGGGGGGGGGCTCCTCGGGGTAGCCACCACCTGGGCTAGACAGAGGGTCGCTCTTGCACTGGAGTTCGGTTCCTTCCGGTCCTGGGGGCTGCGGGTGCAGTGTTGGTTCCAGGCATCGGGTCCCTAATTACCTGCAGTCGCGGTCAGGGGGAGCCTCTGGATTTCCTCTGCAGGCGTCGCTGTGGGGGCCGTCTCTGGCTACTCGCAGTCGCCAGGGAGTCCTCCCTGTAGTGTTGGTTTTCCGCAGGTCGAGCCAGGGGCGTCTGGTGCAGAGTGGAAAGTCTCACGCTTCCGGCGGGAAACGTGAAGTCTTTAAAGTTGTTTCTTTGTTGTAAGAAAGTTGCAGATTGTTGAACAGGGCCGCTGTTCACGGGAGTTTCTTGGTCCTTGGTTGCAGGGCAGTCATCTGAGGCTTCAGAGGTCGCTGGTCCATGTTGGATGCGTCGCTGTGGCAGTTTTCTTCGAAGTTGGGAGACAGGCTGGTAGGGCTGGGGCCAAAGCAGTTGTCGTCTCCGTCTTCACTGCAGGGCTTCAGGTCAGCAGTTCTTCTTCTTGTTAAGGTTGCAGGAATCTAGTTTCCTAGGTTCTGGGGATCCCCTAAATACTGAATTTAGGGGTGTGTTTAGGTCTGGGAGGGCAGTAGCCAATGGCTACTGTCCTGGAGGGTGGCTACACTCTCCTTGTGCCTCCTCCCTGTGGGGAGGGGGACACATCCCTAATCCTATTGGGGGAATCCTCCATCCACAAGATGGAGCATTTCTAAAAGTAAGGGGCACCTCAGTTCAGGACACCTTAGGGGCTGTCCTGACTGGTGGATGACTCCTCCTTGTTTTTCTAATTATCTCCTCCAGCCTTGCCGCCAAAAGTGGGGGCAGTGGCCGGAGGGGCGGGCATCTCCGCTGGCTGGGATGCCCTGTGGCGCTGTAACAAAGGGGGTGAGCCTTTGAGGCTTACCACCAGGTGTTTCAGTTCCTGCAGGGGGAGGTGAGAGGCACCTCCACCCATTACAGGCTTTGTTCCTGGCCACAGAGTGACAAAGGCACTCTCCCCATGTGGCCAGCAACATGTCTGGTGTGTGGCAGGCTGGCATAAACTATTCAGCCTACACTGAAAGTCTGGTATGTTTTCAGGGGGCATCTCTAAGATGCCCTCTGGGTGTATTTTACAATAAACTGCACACTGGCATCAGTGTGCAGTTTATTGTGCTGCTGAGAAGTTGGATACCAAACTTCCCAGTTTTCAGTGTAGCCATTATGGACCCGTGGAGTTCGTGTTTGACAAACTCCCAGACCATATACTCTTATGGCTACCCTGCACTTACAATGTCTAAGGTTTTGCTTAGACACTGTAGGGGCATAGTGCTCATGCACATGTGCCCTCACCTGTGGTATAGTGCACCCTGCCTTAGGGCTGTAAGGCCTGCTAGAGGGGTGACTTACCTATGCCACAGGCAGTGTAAGGTTGGCATGGCACTCTGAGGGGAGTGCCATGCCGACTTAGTCATTTTCTCCCAACCAGCACACACAAGCTGTGAAGCAGTGTGCATGTGCTGAGTGAGGGGTCTCTAGGGTGGCATAAGACATGCTGCAGCCCTTGGAGACCTTCCCTGGCATCAGGGCCCTTGGTACCAGGGGTACCAGTTACAAGGGACTTACCAGAGTGCCAGGGTTGTGCCAATTGTGGGGACAAAGGTTCAGTTTAGGGAAAGTACACTAGTGCTGGGGCCTGGTTAGCAGGGTCCCAGCACACGTTCAAGTCATAACTTGGCATCAGCAAAGGCAAAAAGTCAGGGGGTAACCATGCCAAGGAGGCATTTCCTTACAGAACCTCTAAAGGGACCTCTGTTGTAAAAGTCTGTGCCTTGTTTTGTTTGGGAGGTGGAAGGCTCAGTAGATGTTGTCTTGAAACCTCCCCTAAATTGTGGGCGATGGAAAGTATCCCTTGTGGTGAAGCAAATAAGGCCCCCATGGCCTTTGCTGTATCAGAGTCTTTTTTGAGTTTCTCTATAGTGGTGTCAACTTGTTGCTCAAATAAATGTTCCTTGTCAAAAGGCATATTAAGCACTGCCTGTTGTATTTCAGGTTTGAACCCAGAGCATCTTAACCAAGCATATCTTCTAATAATAACGCTAGTATTAATGCCCCCTCAACTTTATCAGCAGCATCAGTGGCGCATTTAATGGCATGATTGGAAATAGTTTGGCCCCCAGAAACTATCTCCTGTCCACTTTTATGATGTTCTTCTGGGAGATACTGGAGAAGGTCTTCCATTTCGTCCCAATGGGCCTAGAGCTTGGGAATTAGCGATACGCCAATGATGGGCTCCTTGTGCTGCTATCCGTTTAACTGTAGCATCTAATTTCTTCCTTTCCTTAACAGGAGGAGGTGCATCTCCTGTTGACTGACTGTTGACACGCTTACGTGCCGCACTAACCACAATGGAATCTCAGGACAGTTGTTATCTAATGTATAAAGGGTCTGTAGGAGCTGCCTGTATTTTTTGTCAACTCTTGGAGCAAGGAGTATTTACTCTAGATGTGATAGGCTCTTTAAAAATGTCTGTAGCATGTCTAAGCATCCCTAGTAGCATGGGAAGAAATTGATTGTTTGTTGGTAGAGGTTAGTGGGTCTAATAGAAAATCTTCCTTTACTGTGTCAGAATACATTAGGACATTATGATAGGCAGCTGCCCAGGTCATGACCTGGGTGAAGGACGTGCAGGATATAAATCAGTGTCATTTGGGAGTATGGGATCATAAGAATCCCATGGGTCTATGTCCTGTGGAATGTCTTCCATATCATCTCCCTGAGATGTTGGTGAACCTTGAGGAGAAAAGTGTGGTTCCACAATAGCTGGAGGAGATTGTGGAGGAAGAGTAAGAGGAAGTACAGGAGAGTGTGGAGGAGAAGGCCTAGGTTGTACTGGAGCATTGTCTTTGGGGAGCTTCTTGGGTGAGGAGCTGTGTGTCCAAAGTTTCATGGAAAGTAAGTTTCCTCTTGATTGGAACTGGAAGGGGAAGCAATGATTCTTCGCGTTCCTTTTTGGATATGAATCTTGCGCTGACGAGCGCCCATTGTTTAAAGAATAGGCTCCACTGTTGAGTCTGAGGAAAGACTTGAGTCTTTTGAAGGAGGGATTTTGGATTCTGAAACTTGCAGATCCTTTTGTCAAATAGAAGCCTTTGACTCCGAAACATAGGTAGGATTTGTTTTAATAGCAGCCAAAACACTTGGATCGAAGGATCAACTCGATACCGAGGCTGAATGAGGTATGGAGCCAGGGGATGATGCTGAAGACGTTTTTATCTTGAATATTTTCGGTGCCAAGCCCTAAGGTGGGGCCCCCAAATGTAATTTTCAGATCCGACCATGGCCCGAAGGCAGTGGTGGACTAACAACTGTCTTATGTGGCTTCTTTAAAGTCTTTACATGGGGGCTCGGGTAGTACTCACAGGTTGGGACGAGATAAGAGGCTGGCTTTCGATATCTGATTGAATATCAGAGTCCAAATCTCCTATGGAAAAAGCCTCTTCTTGATGGATCTCCTCCTGAGCATGCTCTTCCCCGCTAATATCAGGAGTGTCGTCAGGAGTCTTCTAAGACATCTCCAATCAACATGCTCTTCAGTCTCGTAGGGTCTCCTTAGAGTAGAAAGGCTGTCAGGCATTTCAGGTTTCTTCCCTGTGATCTGGGGACAAGCAGAGATTATACAGCTGGTGATGACTGGTGTGCAGGAATTTTGAATAGCATTGAGGGCATAATCGAAAAAGAGTGCGTTCCATTAGCCCTGCATTTCTTGACAGCACATGGAGTAGTAGGCCCGAGATGGTAGCTGGCACCCCGAAGTGCGGTTAAACTAACCCCGACGCAAACATTCTATTCCAACGTGTTAGATGAAAAATATGCAATCGAAATAAAATACTGTAGCTGAAAGAAAGATGGAAAGAAGAGTTCGGAATAGACCGAGGCAAGAAATACTGGATCGAGAGGAATACATATCCGAGCCCTACAGCAGAGAGAAAACAATCTAACAAAGGACTCGATGCCCATGAGCAGTATCACCAAGAGGAGGAGTCACTCGATCTTGTGACTCAAAGATTCTTTGAAGAAAACAACTTGTAACACTATGAGCCCAACTAGAGGGTGAACCTTTGAAAAGTATGTGTATATACAGCCACATATGCCATCAAACATAATATTTCTTCATACAATGGTGCTTTTTGTCTTTTTTTGAGACGTTCTCTCAAGGAAGTGTTTCCTAGATGAAGAATTAACTTTGGGAGAGGGAGTCCATCTGTTAGTGTCCCTGCTATGCAAAAGATGACACATTTACGTGTTCCCAAATAAAGTCCTTGTGAGTTTCTGAAAGGAACATCATTTTGTAACAAAGTCTGCAAGGCTCGAAGCCCAAGGGCTTTTGAGGTAACATGGGGGAATTTGTTGGTTAGTCATTGAAAACGCGTTCTAAACCTCTTTCAAGAGGGGCAGAAAAAAAGAAAATGACAGCACGCGGATTCGAGGGTATTACACCACAGCAACATCCCATCCAGCTGTGAAGTCAAGGCTGGAACCTAGTGGCACCAAGGGCAGCACTGGAGAAGTTGCTAGGAAAAATATTTTTCTATGCAGTCTGACATCTGAAAGGGGTATTCATAAAGTAGGGAATTTGAGAGAAGGTGTATTAATCGGAAAAAACAGAAGGTATGCTGCAGAGCTCCTCAAAAAGCATATTTGTTTAAAATCAAAACTTAAAGCACAGTGAAAATAGCTATTGACTGCTGAAAGTGTTGCAATGAAAAAAGGCTATGTATGTAACCTGACCAGTTGAAACTTATGGAAATAGTTCTTTGTCGTTCTTTGTTTTGTTCAGGAGCTTTCATTATCATGTTACTTGTAGTAGTCAACAGTGAACGGTACGGACAATTGAGGGCAACTGACACATTCTGTTAAAGTAGTAATGAAAATGCAAGCATAAAAAAATGACTAGCACTTTAACTTATACAAAGCTTACTTAAATTAGCAATTTTAGGTAATAGAGAACCTAACTCTAAAGTTTGATATTTATTGATTTGCATTTAATATTTGAAGTTAATAATTTACAATAGGAAAAGGTGCATGGCAGGACACATTTATTTACATGCCCTCAGAATGACTGGCAACCAATTCAATCCCTCCATGGCCACGAATACACATATGAACGCTCACTATCAAATTCTTTCCTGTGCCACCAATGTTCAGGTTAACATAAAAAGAAGACACCATGTACCTTTTTCTGACATTTCCTTGATGTAACCGTCCAGCACTGACACATTCAGTGACTCAAAATAACTCCAGTACTGGAAAAGGGTCACGTGACCTCCATGACCACTGCGAATACGTCTGGGCAGCCGTCTGTCCAGCATCTCCTCTGCTAGGCTCACAAACACTGCAAAACAGTAAGATCGGACACTAATATGAGATTGAAATACCAGCCACTGTGTGGGCCCTGAAAGGCAAACTTTCATGTCAACATATGAGACAAATTACTTCTATAGTAAGCACTTAACAGAAAAACCTGCAGGTCAACAAACAAGCCAGGGCCCGCAGAATCACAACCATCAACAGTAAACTTTAAGATAACATTAAAGCTGCACTGTAGTTAGAAGTACTCTAAAAAACATACCATTTCAATACACAAACCACTAGTAACAAATAGATAGATCCCTCCATGTCACTGTGGATATTGCACAAATACAGGAGAAAGGACTGCCATAAAGCATTTGCCACATCAACACATAAGTCACCCACTAGCCTGAGCCAAGCCATTACCTGGTAAATGCATTATCCCACACCTCAGTCGCACACTAGCCTTTGTACCGAGACTTCCCAATTCATCACACAATTATATTCCGGTCTCACAGTACTAACCTGCATTTTCCCAAATACTTGCCACTGTCCACCACGCTAACCTTTGTCAGTTTATACCTCGTCTGAGCTTGGCCCCACTTCAGCCTCCTATTCTGAACTGTATTTCTATCACTTGTAGCATGCTGAATATGCAACTACTGACCAACAACCCTTTTATCCTAGTCTTAAAACCTATCTAAGCCAGCCACTACCTGAAAACGCTGCCTAGAGTAACTGAAGCTTGATGAATGGGGCATACATACGCTCGAAACATTTGTCACATACCTGGTTCTGCCAGTCCATGCTCCTTTTTATTTATTTGTGTAGCATAGGAGGACATGCAAGAAGACAAGAACCTCTCAACTGTTGTAGTGTAAATATTTGGGTACTCCACACAACGGTCCCAGAATGGTAAAAATCCTTCCTTGTGTGTGGAAAACTGGACAACTGCAAAGAGTGAGAATGAATTAAATTGTTTGATTGCATTATTGGCATGTTATATCTTAAATGCAGTACTACTTGAAGAACATCTCCAAGTCACCCCTTCTTCTTCCACTAATAGCAGAAACCACCTGCATCTCTTCACACTGTGTCCTCAGTGGCTAGAACTACCTTTCTCCACTAAAACACACTATCCGTGTTGCACTGTCAACAGAAAAACACTTCTCCATCGAGGTTATTGCTGGAGGATTTCAAGCAATTCACAGTAACCATTGAAATCATGATGTATCACAGCATGGGCGTGGCCAGCAAAGTAACTTTACAAAGGGCCTGATTTAGATGTTGGCGGGCCTGAAAAGACTGGTCTCCTGCCGGGCTTATTTACATGTATTGAGGCTAAGCCAAAGACCGCCACACTAGAGTGTACTCTGTTGTATCAGCTGATTCTGCAGCCGGCACGGCAGACTCTAATACCAACAATAAGCACTATGTCATAGTCTCAACAGTAGCATCTGGCCAAGCCTATTTAGATCCCACAGTTGTGCAGATGGTGTATCAGTGGAGGACCCATGACGGCGGAAGTCTGTGGTATAGTACCACGGCTACAGTAATTGGTTGAATGCTAGTAGTCCACACCTGTTGCAAATTGGACAATTGTGAACACACAATACAACACTCCATTTTAGACCATGATCCTTTGCCATTCCATTGCAGAAGACCAGACAGCCAGCTGAATCCACAACATAGGAGACAGGTTTTTGGATTGTGTTTACCTGTTCCTCTGTCTTTTTTTGACAATTTTTTTGTTGTTGTTGATATTTCCCTTCTTTTCTTGAGCACTAGTTTTGTTAAAAATAATTTCACAATGGAATGGAGAAGGAATACCACAGAGGGAGAATTGTCTGTCTTGGTGGATGAAATCATTAGAGTAGAGCCACAATGGTTTGGAGCACAAGTCCAAAATGTTACAATTTCCAAGAAAAGGCAAACGTGGTCCAAAATATTTGACAGGGTGAACGCAGTAACTAACAACTTGCCCACACAGGAGATAATGAAGAGATGGAATGGCCTTTGGAGGAAGGTTTGTTCACTGGCCTCCAAGCATCACCTGCAGAGACAGAGACTGGCGGTTTTCTCCTCTCCCCCATTACAACTCTTTCCCTGGGAGGAGAAGGTCTTGCAAATCCTCCATCCTGAAGGCTTGATTGGAATACCTGGTGGAGTGCGGACTGGTAAGTCAGACCTATGTATGTCGCCCTAATCAATAAGGGAGTCCTGTCTTTAAGGTAGATTGTTAGAATACTGTAACAACCTTAGCAACACAGATGTAACTATTTCTAAGTAAACAAAATATGTTTGTCACACAAATTGCTAGCAGCATGGGTGTAGCTCTCCTCCTAACAGAATGCTACATTGCTAGCCAGATTGTGTGTTGTTCCCCATGAATTAACCCTGGCATGGGCTGTGCCCGTTGCTGTCTATCAATGTATGTTGTTGTTCTAACCAAAACTGGTCCAAAACTACATCCATTTACAGAGGAGGGTACAGCATCGTTAAGATGCATTGTCTCTCGGTCACATGATATCCACATGTGTGTGCAAGTTGCAAATGTGTTTTCATATCTAATGCAGTCATTAAAAGTGATATGGGGAAGCAAGTATTGCCCATGGTGTCAACAGATGGCTACAACTACCATGATACTCTGTTCCTGGATCTGACAATCATAAGTGGAGAGTAATGTTGTAACACTGTCAAGTACTTCAATATGCACACACATCTTAAAAACTGATACATTCATCAGTCACCATGTCATGTTTAGGAATCCCCTCTTGTGCATCTGAACCATGTAGACACCTGCTCGTAGCTACACTGAATTGTTGAAAATGCTTACAAGTCATTGTTTTCTTAATTGAAGTTATAAGATTTGTAGTGACGACCAGAACAGAATTAGTAGCCACACACAAGTAAAATTTCACTTTCCATATGATGTCTAATTGCAGTATCATGAGAGTTACGAACCACTGTGTATTCAATGTATTGCACCCTGCTGGGCATTGTAAGGGTTCAGGACTACAATGTCCCACCACTGTGCTGGCCATAATGCCTGTCACATATAACCCACAAAACTGAACTTGCACTTTTTCATTTCAGGAAATTTCTCCAAGGTCTTGACTGGGGTTCTCATCTGTGTAAAGCAGGCTGCATGGGTTAAACAGTGAAAATCACACGAAGGCCGAATCAGTCAATCTCTCCCTTTCTAGGTTTTAGGTTGGCCCTCATGTAAATATAGACACATGAAATGCACAAACAATATTTAATTCACATATCCGCTGTATCATTCACCTGTACAACCATCCCAACCAGTGCACCACCACCTGGCAGCCAGGGAACCTCCAGACCAGGAGCAAGCCTCCAGTGGAGAACCCAATGCTGCAAATCTAGATGATGAGGAGGAAGATGGCCCATCTGGTCTGTCTGGCCACACAGCTTCAGTAAGTCAGACCCAGTCCACAGCAACACCTCCCACCACTGCTGCAAGACCACCACAGCAGGAGGACAACTCCACTACCTGTGCACCAAGAGTCAACACACCCATCCTGTGCTCCCCTAGTCCTGGCTCCTTTTGTGCTACCAAGAACCCAGGCAACTGGTATGTCAGGAAACAGTGGTTTGGAGCACACCTCAAGGGCACAGGCCAGGGGAGTAGGGGTTGTGGGAGGGAATCTGTGGGCCAGCCATGGAAGGCTACCGGGGTTTTGGTGAGCCAGACCACTCTAGACCAAGTCTTGGGATCAGTCCAACAGTCCCAAGACGTGATGGGCCAGGTCCTAACTGAGATCCGGGACCTGAAGCAGGTGCAGAGGGAGAACAATGTTGAGCACCAGAATATCAATTCCACTTTGGGTTCCTTGATTGGGTGGATGTATGACATCCACCAGTTCATGCACAGGGCTTTTCCCGGTCCATCTGCCCCTGTCTGTGGTCCCTCAACATCTGGCCAAACTACAACTCTGCCTGCCATAAACAGAGAGGCCCTGCCACAGTGGGAGCCTGATCCTACTACCCCAGCCCCTGCATCTGTGCCCCCTCCCCTCTTCCCCAGAGGGGACAATCATCTGGACCAGCAGCAGAGGATGGCAAGACTACCACCACCACCTCTAAGAGACACCAAACCTAATCTCCTCCTGTGTGTCTACCATTCACCCTATGGACTGTTCTATGGACACATTTACCTTTTCTGAGGACTGTAGTATTTTGGACTCCAAAATGTGTTGGCTCTACTCGCATACTTCAATCCACCATGATAGACTCTTTTGATGAAAACTAGTTATTTGATTTACTTCACACTTATTTTTGTTTATACACAATAAAAGTAATGGGCACTGAGTATAATACTCTTATTGGTTATTTGTGGCCTTTCCATTCATGTTCATATGTTAACATCGCATAGCCAGATCGCATCCGCCATGTACTTGTGTGCCGCGTTGTGTAAAAAAAAAAAAAAAAAATCACTTGCCTCCTAACACTGCAGCCATCAAGACCTCCTTGATTTTTGGTGCAGCAAGTCCAGGTGACAGTGGCTCACCATCATCCATGCCAGTCTGTCCCATTAGAATCCACACATGTCCAAACAACCCACAAATCTCTGCTCTCATTAACATATAACTCTCCTCTGTTGCCCTCAGTCAGGGTATGTGATGTGGACCATGTGTTCTGACTCTTGGGAGTGTAGGCAGGAAGCCAATGTAAGATGTGAGTATAATTATGTGCAAGGATTATACAGGTGGTTTAGCCTACAGTGGCTTACAATGACTGAGTTGGTTTGCATAGTTCTGGCCAAGATGATGTTGTAGGCCTGAGTAGGTAACATGAGGATCTAGCAAAGTATTTATGGGTGCATGAGATCACTGCAAATCAGCATTTCCACTCTACCTATGACTGTTTTGTTGACAAAAGAAATAGCAACTGTTTAGTAAATGTTCTTGTTCAATGGCAATATATGATGTCACTGCAGTGCTGCCCAAAAGTGATATTGAATTCCTTTTCCTGTTCTTTTATGTCCTCTATACAGATCAACGCCCATCAAATTTGGCACATCTGAAAGGCCATCGCAAAGAAGGTGTAGACCCTTGGTCTCCACAAGCCATGTAGCTTGCACTGTCGGAAGAGGTGGGAGGACAGGCGTCTGGAAACCAGTCCTCCCAGCAATCCACAGCCTGACCTCCCTAAAGGCCCGCACCTTTGTGGTGGCTTACCTGGAGCTGGATGGGCAGCAATAAGGGGGTAATTGTTTTGAGCTATTGTTGTTGTTTAACCTCTACTTTCCACCCAAATTTTATGCCAACAACTGCAAGGAAGGCACACATCCAAAGGCCATGATGATTTCTGGAGATGTAAGTTCGTCAGACTGTGTCTGATGCTGTGTGTGTTGTATTCCCTTGTGCTGTCTCATGCCACTAGATTTCTCCTCCCAAGGCAATGACTGTTGTGGGCAGACACATGGCTGCATGCACACAAGAGAATGCCAGCATTTACACAATGACACAAGTGACAGTTTAAATAAACATGCCCTAGCTTATGATTGCATTAGATGCGATGGTATGTCACACATGTGTAGTGGATGTAGGCTTCCTCACTGGTTACTGTGGCAAACTGCACAACTGCAAAGCAGCTGATATTTCTGACTTGACATTGCTAAGTTTGTAATATGACAATGTAAGAATGTGCAACTGCACTGACAGTTTTGATATTCTGTGTACAGTGACACCCTTCCTTAACTGACACGTTTAACAACAGTTTCCCCAGCGAAATTATGATATTTTATGTTGATGGTAACTGGTGGACCCGAGTCCTTATACCATCACAGTTGCGTATGTAAGACAGTATGTGAATGGCAACATGAATTTCTTTACAAATTGTCTTGTAAGCAATAGATAGCAATGTGTTCACACTAGTGAGATATTTGTGCGTCCCACAAATAACACTTTGGTGTCCTTAGTCCTGCCTAGAGAGTAATTTGGTGATGGTGAGCAATGCAATCTTGAAAGAGACATTTGCATGTAGAAGGCTACATCACATAAATGTTGTGGTGTCCCATTTTGGGCAGGCAAATTCCATCCAAAAATCTTAGCCTTTGGGAGAAGGGAACCAATATTAGCTCTGTACTGCAGTGGTTCAGAGATGTCGCCCGACCAATTTGTTCACTCATGCTGTTGGAACCCTTTGTTATGGGGAGAACTACAAGTGTATAAGTGACAAAGGCATACATGATATGGGAGAAGAGAAGGGGAATTATTGAACTTGTTGCAAATGTTGTGTGATGAACATTGATGTCCAATTGTGTTCTCTCAGCTACCAGATATGCTATAACTGTTGAATCTTGGTTTTCAGCACTAACTGGGTAAGACATTGGTGACAGCGGTCATATCGGTGGGGATGAAGCTGGCCACTGGGGATCGGGTGCTGAATCCACAGACACTGAGGGACCCAGTGGCACGAAGGGTTAGGGAACTGGCCAGGAGGCCATGAGTGACTCAACATCTTCCTCAGGGGCCTCCAATGTTGACCAATTCCTAGTTGGGGTGGACCCTCGAGAGACTGACATCTACATTTTGGTCAGCACACACATTCCCAGCTCCAACCTCCATCTTGCCTCCCTCCCCTCCCTCCCCCCCCCCAAACTTGGCCGTATCATCCCCCTAAAAGGGGTGGTGTCAACTTTGCTACAGGCACCTCTGTCCCTGCACTGGTATCCTAGGCTGTGCTCACTAAGGGGGTCGTGGATATATTAAGAATGATCTCTGTAGACCAGACCACGCTACTGAATGCCATCCAGGGGCTGGCTGGCCAGAACATCTAGATGCTGGCTTACCTGGATGGCATTCACAGTGCCCTCTCTGGCCTACAGCAGTCATTACAGGGTCTGGCCTCCTCATTGGCCGCAGCCTCCCACACACCCCAGCCTCATGCTTAGACTCCCACCCCTTCCACATCCCAAATTCCTCAACCCAGCCCTGACCAAAGCAAATGCAAACATATGTGCTCACCCACGAAAACAGCCACATGCAGCACATCCCAACACATACACTGCAAGAAACATAAGCACAGACACATGCAACACACACATGCAACACACACCACCACTGTCACACCCCCAGTCACTACACAACCCCCCCAAACACAAACATGACACCCACCACAACATCAACACCCAGAGACACCACCAGCACACCTATATTCATTACACTCATCACATCCCCAACACATACCCACACCACAGCTCAAGCACCAATCATCACACATACCACCACACATGCATTGTCTGGCACACCCACAGACACTACAGCAACACACACACCACAGCCACAGCAGACACATCACACACACATACTCAACACAAATGCCCACACTCACCCACCCAACAGACCTACAGTAAAAATACAATCTTAAAGATGCACCACATACATCAAACTCTCATGCACCCCCACCTTCAACAGACACATGCACAACAGATACTTCCTCTACTTCCCAAACCCAACTCAGTCCTGATTACCCTACTCATTTCCCTAAGGAGAGCTCGCTCTTTTCCATGGCCTGACACCCCACCAAATCTCAAGCTACCCCTTCCAAATCCCAACCTACCCCTTCAAAAATTCCCAACCCACCAATTCCAAATCCAAACCCACCCCTCCCAAACCACCTACCCCCAATAAAATCTTTGATGCGCCTGCTGTCAGCCCCATGGATGCCACTTCCAGAGGTGGTTTATTCTGGTAGTGACAGGAGGCAAGTTGTGGGCATGCACCCACTCTATGGACTACTGGCCTGTGCCTTTGTGTTTTCTATACAGTCTCCTTTATTTTACTTATGAGATAGTTATTTAATTTCTATACTAAACTTTTATTTTGAGAATACCTTTGTCCTTGCCTTACTTTTGGATTGTTCCTAATTATTTGCTGATTATATTATTTCTGCCAATGTGTGGGACATGCACTTCCTCTCATTTCTAACAGTGACAAGCACAGTTTGTGTATTTTAGTTATTATTTTCAATGCATACATTTGTGTTGTACATTTATGATGGATATATTCATTTCGGTGCAAGCATTCACCATGTTACTGGACACTTCCACCAAAATTCTGCGTGTTTCTATTATTATGACTGGGGAATGCATGTGCGTTTATTTAGACATGATATGCACATGTGTATTACACAGATGACATGGCACTTAAAATGTTTATGTGATCGTATGTTTATGATATGTTGCACATCACCAAGGGAATATGTGACCTTTTTGCAGCAGTTCACCAGTGAATATTGTGGTACATTTTTGGTAAAAACCACCTGTAGCAAGTTGCAGTGTTTGTGCTACACTGGAAAAGGGGATCTGTTCTGATCAATTTCATAATTCAATATCACACACTTCGCATTGTGTAACAGTATGGTGGGGTTTATAGGGATTTTGAGGCATGCATGAGTCCAGTGTTGCAATGCAGCTACAAGTCTGAGAGTAACAGGAATGCCAGTTACTTACCTTCTGTTCTGGCGGCAACAGTGTTGATTTCTATCTTGGATCTGGCACAGGAGCAACAGGAGGGCTAGCAGCAGTGGATTCATGTCAACAGAATATGTGGAAAACATTCAAAACGTGGGTTTCATGTTAATATAGCTTCCAATCTGCCAGCTCAGGTGTGGAGATTTAGCCATCACAATTACATCCGTGGGACTACACATCATGATTGGCTCGATGGTAAAAGGGGCAGTCAGCCTACCGCCAGCCGCTTTAGCCCATGGAACCATCGATGCTGGAATGATTCTTGGCAGTAGCAGCAGACTGTCAGCGGTCTTTTGCCTATGCTTCCACTGACATCTAAATAGTGCAGGTCGACAGTCAAGTCAGTGGGCGGTTTTCCAGTTGAAAAGGTGATGGCAGAAGAGTTACCTCAAACATCTAAAGCAGGGCCAAAGACAACTGAATAAAGAAACACCTCCAGGCGTGAGCAAGTATTGCTTTATGGATAAAGTGGGAATGCTCCACTCAGACTGCCGTTCTCAGCCTTGCTTCCGCTTATTGTTTGTGTAATTGTTAAAAAGTAATCCAAATCTCATTTTTGACCAATGAAAGGAAGGGGGTTAATGTTTATGTCTATGTTATCACCTAAATGCATGTATTTATTTCTATGTATGCATTTATGCACATATACCTACAAACATAGCTACAATGCAGCAAAATTATGATACTTTAACAATTAGTAAGTGGTTTATCTATTATCTTTGTTAGACAGTAGTGATGAGTTTTTCTGTTCCAAAGTACACTCACAATATAGGGCCTCTATATTTTCAATTAACTTAATGTACAAATGATTTCAGATGAATTCAGTTTTATCCGTAGAAAGTAGTAAATAATGAGTGAAGAAATAATAGTAACGTTTTAACAGTACCCACAGGTTGTGATATTATCTCAATGCATTACAAGCCTATACTGGAGCTTCATTAGAAGACCATATATCAGCTGTGTGACCACCTACACCCTGTGGTGTGGTGTGGTGTGGGTGGGGGGTGCGGGGTGGTGGCGGGAGCAGAAGGCTGGGAGGCCTAATCACAATATTTGTCTTCACAGCTCATGACACAGATGCTAATGATGTAAAAACATGCACTGGCAAATCCAACAGGTCTGGTTTTGGTAAGCTAGTGCAATGGTTATTATTTTTTATTGCAAGCATGTGCTACAAAAAGAGTGATGATGTAGAAGAGCTGCTCTCCACCTAAAACAAGGGAGGTACCCAGGTTTGCCTATTTTGTTTTTTGCATAGTTTATGCAGTACTCTGAAACAAAAGTTTAAGTCTGAAGTGGCATTTCAGTTGTTGAAATAACCAAATAACACAAAAACGAATGTTTAGAAACCAAATACAACTCCACTGAAATTTACCAGTTATAGTTGACCGAGCTAACTATGACTTGTGTTCCCTCCATTCACTGCTTACATTTTATATCACTCAAGACACGTTAAATGGCATCATTAATGACATGACTGATAAGATCTCAAATGACATCACTGATATATAACCAGGACCATTGAAATTATTTGATTGTCTGACTGTAGTGTTTTTCACAAAATTATAGATTTGCCACATAATCCATTGGCTGCTACATAATCTTCAGATTTAAAAAAAAAAAAAAAAAAGATTTGTTTCTAACGCAGCCGGTTCAAATGTTACTAAGAAGCAGCAACACGTGGTGCTGTGCAGTGGAAGGCCCTTCACAAATGTTGACTGCTCACCCTTTTATTGCTATATTTGGGTGTTGACCTGGTACTAGCGAGGTGCAACTGATGCCCAGACAGTGTTAACAAGTGTTAAAATAATGAAGTAATGCTATCGCTAAATGTGCTGCGCTATGCCACATATTCTTGCCTTTTCTTGTTGCATATTGTAGTCAACTATGATGCATAATTTGGCTCTCCTCGTCTCATAATTTGTGACCCTGTATATAACATCTGTTTAACCTTTGTTTTTTCTAGTGAATTTCAAGTTGTTCATTTTTAACGTAAGCTAATACCATATTCTCACTTTAACTTTGTTTTTCTTAATTGAATTTATGTTTTTTTTTTTATCATATTCACCTAACTTCCCCACTGACCATGGAACCTTATGGGAGAGCTGTCCTGGGTCCCACGGAAGTACTGTGTACAGATATATTTTTTTGGGGCCCGGGGAGGTTCCCCCCATGAGTGCCAGTGGGTTAATGTGTCCATACCCTGTCTCCTTTTGTGATTTTAACACTAGCTGTGGACCATGTCCTGCAATGGCGCCGCAATATTTTTAATTCAGTTGCAGCCACTAATCAGATCGCTCAGTCCAACAATGGAAAAGCTGTCTTGGACAATCACAGCCTTATTTGTTTAATTTAGAATACTGTGGGACTTCACATGATCAATGGTTGATATACTTTTTTTTTTTTTAAAACACTTTCAAGTCTATAGTGAGCACCCTTTTCAATGCAAATTTCTCAGAAATGGCTTAACGGCTGAACAGATTAACACCAAATCATGAAAAGTAAACTTTCTGAGTAGAGCGCTAACTTTCTGGCAAATGTGGTGTAATTCTATCCAGCTGATTTTTTTTCTGTATCACTTCCCAAAGTTTCCTAAGGGAATTAACACAGGAAACAATGTTTTGTGATCTGCTCTTTTTCTCAGGTCCCGTTTGTAGGATACCCCAAAACGTTTAAGGAAGAAGCTAAGGTTCATGAACATTTTTATTAGACAATTACAGGAAGAATCTTCAACAGGCGCCAAAGCTATTAGCGAAACAAAAATGTGCAACCTTACACAGTGGTTATAGACACAGTGTAGTCATGTAACACGGTATTTCCACTGAATAACAATAGCCAAAATCCCAAAGCACTAAGTAACAATGACAATTGTGCATACTAAAGAACCCCAATATGTGAATAGGACCAAAACTTTTAATTAGGTCCTGATCATAGAAGGTCTGTCAGTGAACACATTATTTAAAACCTTCCCTCTAGAATATTTTTAAATTTTAGGGGAGAAGATGAAGAGTATGATGTCCCCTCTCATTAGTCTGTGACTGAGAAGGCAGCACTTTTGGCTGTTATAGTTAATAGTTTGAGTGAAAACTGGTAGCAAGCTTGGGCACAGGGTGAATTGATGGGCCAAATAATATAGCTATGTGAGGGGGAAACAAACATTACAATGCAGTCTTTACCATGTAATACATTTACCACACAGTAACTACAAAGCATATCTCCTTACTATGCATACTGCTACTGTGCATATACCTTTACCACACATTTTTAGATAAGTATATGTAAGTATTAAGTGGTGTTTGTGTTATTAGTTTGATATATATTGCTTTTTAAAATAATTACACATATCATTTTGTAGATTATGAATTTAAATTGATGTTATTGATATTATTTACTTAAAAAATACGTTAAACCTAGAAAAATTACATTTATGGAAAGGGTGTAAGGGATATAAGGGTATTGTGTTGGAAAGTGTATTAACATTCGGGTATTACATTTTATACCTGAGTATTCATTTTTTAAGAAAAATACAATGTTGGCTTTTAATGTTAGAAACAATGTAATAAAATATTTTTAAGAGGGTATTGGGAGGGGAAGTGTATTAATACTCAGGTATTAATTTTATTGCCTAAGTATTATGGTTTTGAATAGAAATGTGAAAGGTTTTTGGGGTTAATAATAAAAAACAAAAAAACATCAAAACCTTGAAAACTTACCTTTAGGGACAGGATGTTAAGAATATAGGGGTACTGGATGGGAAAGTGCATTAATACTCGGGTATTAATTTTAGTTCCTAAGTATTATGTTCTAGAATTCAAAGTTTAAATGGTATTTAATGACAATATTGTTTTATACAAACATATACAACCTAGAAAATTACATTTAGGGATGGGATGTAAAGGTGATGTATGTGAATTAATGGAAAAAACAAAACCTTAGACACCACATTGGAGGAAACCACTTCATGGAAAACCAATTTTAAGGAAAGACAACTTAAAGAAAATACAAATAAATCGGAAATTAAAGCAAGCATGTTAAAGGAAAGATAATTTTAAAGAAAAATCGAAAATTACATGAAATTTAGGTGAAATTCAGGACAAGTGAGGGGCTATTAGGGTTCAGGGGTGAGTAATGTTTAGTGGTGATCAGAGGTTATTAGTGGTCAGGAATGGATGGAGTTAACACACAGAAATGGGTTTTAGGGTTCAGGGATGGGTGAATTGTGGGATGGCGAGGGGCTTTTTAGGTGTCGTGGAATGGGTGGAATGCAGGGGTGGTGAGGGAGTTTGTAAGGCTCTCAGATCAGTGTAATGCTCAAGGATGAATGCGTGTAGGGGTATGGAGGGGCTGTAGGGTTCATGGATGGGTGGAGTTTAGGGCCAGTGAAGGTTTTTAAGTTTCAGTGATGGTTAGGGATGGTGAAGAGTTTATAGGGTTTAGGACTGGATGAAGTTTAGGGTGATGAGAGATTTTAAGGATTAAGGGATGGATGGAGTTTAGATGTAGAGAGGGGTTTTTAGGGTTCAGGGATGGGTATAGAGTAAGGGTAATGAGGGATTTTAGGGGTCAAGGATAGATCGGGTTGATGTTTTTTTAAGGGTTTAGAGATGGGTGGGGTTTGGGTATGGTGAAGGGTTTTAAGGATCAGGGGTGGGTAGAGTTTAGGTGTATGAATGTGTTTTTGGACTCCAGAATGCGTTGCACTTAGAGGTAGAAGGGAGTTTAATGGTTCCAGGATGGGTGGAGCCCAGAGAAAGAAAGACCCTTTAGGGTTCAGGGATGGGTGCAACCATAGTATTTGCAGTTTATAAATATGCATGCCAAAGCCAATTTCGAACAAAAAGACAATCTATGAATGGGTTTCTCTGAAGTGGAAACTGCGATTCTTTCAAAAAATGTCCATAAACTGTTTAGATGATGAGATTTCTCAGTAATTGTACACCATCAATTGTTTTTCAATGAAATCACATACAACCATTTAAGGGTAGTCAGTAGGAAAGTGTATTAATACTCAGGTATTAAGTTTAATACTTCAGTATTATTATTTTTAAAGTTGATTATAAATATTTAAAATAATGGTGAAAATATTTTTAAACTACAAGAAAATAGCAAAGGGACAGGATGTAGGAGATATGGGGTACTGTGTGGGGAAGTGTTTTAATACGCGGGTATTAATTTCAATAACTGTGTAATCATTTAAAACCTAAAATACTACATGGTTGTTATTTTGCATAATTAAACCAAAAATGGGGGAGATGTAGAATGTTTAACATTTTTGAAAATTCAAACATCATCAACATCAGTTATTAAAATTATTCAAACTTATTTAGGAATTGTATTCTAAATGATTAAAAAGACAACACATTTTAAATTAAAGTACAAGTTACTTACCTTCGGTAACAAAATATCTGGTAGAGACATATTCTAGTTGCAGATTCCTTACCTTAGAATTTCCCCCAGGCGTCAGACTGGATCCAGAGAACCAAGATCATACTAGGAAGTCCTGCAGGACCGAACGACCAAAGTAGCAGCCCCAATGGACCTGACTGTCCAGGCAGTAGTGTTTAGCAAACGTGTGCATGGACGCCCCGTAGCAGCCTGGCAGATATCCAAGGCAGGAACTCCACCTGCTAACGCAGTGGAAGCAGCAGTTCCTCTGGTGGAATGAGCATGCAAGCCCTCAGGGGGTTGCTTCTTGGCCAAAGCACACATCAAGAGATGGTACGCTTTTGCACTGCCTTCCCTTTTTTTGCACCCACATACCCAATAAAGAGTTGATCGTCCACCCGGAAATCTTTACTACCATTATTCTAGAACGCCAATGCTCTTTTTGAGTCCAGACGGTGGAGTCTCTCCTCCTCAAGAGAAGGATGTGGGGTTGCGTAGAAAGTAGGAAGGGTGATGGACTGGCCTACATGAAAAGGCGTAACCACCTTTGGAAGGAAGGAAGCCTTAGTGCGCAACACCACTTTGTCAGGGTGCGCAGACAAGTATGGAGGTTTAGACGAAAGGGCCTGAAGCTCACTCACCCTGCGAGCAGAGGTGATGGCACCAAGAAAAACAGCTTTGAAGGTGAGGAGCTGTAACGGACAATTGTGCATCAGCTCAAAGGGAGTACACATCAAATAGGTAAGGAAAAGATTGAGGTCCCACTGAGGCATGAGAAATGGAGTAGGAGGAAATAAATGGGTGAGTCCTTTTAGGAATCTACTCACAATCAGAGATTTAAAAAGTGAGGGCTGATCAGGTAACATAAGGAAGGCCGAAATGTCAGAGAAATACCCTTTAAGGGTGCTCAAAACAGAGCCCTGCTGGGCCAAAGAAAGAATGAACATAAGAACCTCAGATAGAGGGGATCAACAGATTTGTTGGTGCACCATGCCACAAATTTATTCCAAGGACAGGCGTATACAGTTTTGGTGGAGGGACGCCTGGATGCAGAAATAACATTACAGACTTCGGGCGGAAGATCAGAAGTCATCAACTTGCGCCATTCAATCTCCACACATGAAGGCACAGGTTCGACAGGTTTGTGTGAAGAACCGTTCCCTGTTGCTGCAACAGAAGATCCGCCCAAAGAGGCAGTCTGAGTGGAGAATCAATGGACATGCTCACTAGCTTTGGATACCAGACTCCCCGTGCTCAGTCCAGAGGCTCCAAGATGACTTGGGCCCAGTCGTTCCTGATCTTCTTGGGAACTCTGGGCAGAAGTGGTATAGGCGGAAAGGAGGCCAAAGTTCCACTCAAGACGAAAAGGGTCTCCGAGCGAGTGTCGCCTTGGAAACTCCAACGCGCAAAACAGCTGACATTGTGCGTTCTCTGTGGAGGTGAACAGATCTAACCAAGGCTCTCCCCACTGCTGAAAGAGACCTTGCGCCACCTCCGGATGGAGATGCCATTCATGATCCGCTGTGCATCGATGGCTGAGTTTGTCCGCTCTGGCGTTGAGAGAACCCGCCAGATGTTGAACCACCAGGGTAATGCCCTGATGTTCCAGCCATGTCCAGAGACGTAGTGCCACCTGATAAAGGGTCCAAGACCCTACTCCGCCCTGTTTGTTGCAGTACCATATGGCGGTAGTCCGTGAACACCTGCACTACTTTCCTTTTGAGGGAGGGAAGAAATGCTTTCAACTCAGGCCTGATCGCCTGGAGTTCCAGAAGATTGATATGGAGCCCAGACTCCGTCAGAGACCAGAGGCCTCTGATCTCTGCCTCCCAGGTGGCCGCCCCAATCCAGAAGTGACGCATCTGTCACTAAAGATAGATCTGGTTGGGGAAGGGAGAGTGATCTGCCGTGGACCCAAAGCGGATTCAAAAGCCACCAATGCCGGTCTTTCCCAGTCCCCTCCGAGATCTGAACCGTGTTGGAGAGATTCGCCTGATGCTGAACCCACTGGAACTTCAAGTCCCCCTGCAGAGCCCGCATATGCCATAGGCCATGAGGCCCAGCAGCCTCAGAATCAGTCTCACCGAAACCCAAGACAGAGGCCTAAAGATCAGAATCATAGCCTGAATGTCTTGGACTCCCTTTTCGGGAGGATAAGCCCAAAACTGCGCTGTATCTAGAACAGCTCAGATGAAGGGGAGAGTATGAGAGGGAGTCAGGTGTGACTTCAGAAGGTTTATAATGAACCCCAGCGTGTGCAGGAGGTTGGCTGTAGTCTGAACGTGGGAGACAACTTTCTGGGGCAAGTCCGCCTTCAACAGGCACTCGTCGAGGTAGGGGAAGACTGACACCTCTAACCTGCGCAGATTAGCTGCAACCACCACCATCACTTTTGTCAACACCAGAGGGGAGCACGGTAAACTGAAAGTGCTCGTGGCCTACCACGAATCGTAGGTAATGTCTGTGGGCAGGCTGGATGGGGATGTGGAAATAAGCGTCCTGCAAGTTCAACGCTACCATCCAGTCTCCTGGGTCCAAGGCAGACAGAACCCGAGCAAGGGTGAGCATTTTGAATTTCTCCTTCTTGAGGAAATAGTTCAAGTCCCGAAGGTCTAGGATAGGACCTAAGCCTGTGTCCTTTTTTGGGCACCAGAAAGTAGCGGGAATAATCATCACGACCTACTTCGGGCACAGGGAACTTTTCTATAGCTCCCTTGGCCAAGAGAGCTGCGATTCCTGGCAGAGAAATGCCAAATGATCCTCTGGAAGGTGACTGAAGGATGGAGGCATGGCTGGTGGAGCAGATTCCAAAGGGAGGGAGTAGCCCTTTCAAACGATATGCAAAACCCACCTGTCCGTAGTGATGGATTCCCAGTGGGGTAGGTGATGGTGAATTCTGCTGCCAAATTGATGGAAGTGGGAGAACAGACTAGGAGAGTCTGGAGGCTGCAGCGGGGGCAGAGGTGGGCACGGCAGATCTCTGGTTCCCTGTCCCCATCCATGTAAGATTCCGCATCCACGTCCACGCAGAGGCTGGACAGCATGGGTGGCACTGTGGCTGGGTGGGGGACACGACAGGGAGCCCCTTCCATGGCCACAAAAGGGGCAAAAAGCAGACTGCGGGTGAGGGGAGAGGAAAGACCAAGGGACCAAGCTGCAGCACAGAAATCCTTGAATCATTCCAAGGCTGCGTCCGCTTTGTCTCCAAAAAGACTGGTGCCATCAAAGGGCATGTTAATGAGGGACTGTTGGACATCCCCAGAAAAACTTGAAGTACGCAACACGCAACCAGGCGTGGCGTCTCAAGTCCACCATCGAAGCAATCGTCATGTCCAGCAAAGAACTGTGCTGCATCTCTCCCATCGTTCACAGCTTGGGAGACAACAGCATGGGCCTCCTCCGGTATCTGCGGTAGCACTAGCGCAACTGTATCCCACAAAGAGTGGGTATAGCGGCTCAAAAGGCATGCAGTGTGGACAGACCGCAGCGCAAGACTGGAGGAAGAAAACAACTTGTTCCCAAACTGTTCCAGCCTTTTTGATTTCCTGTCCGGGGGTGCGGAAGAAGATGCACCTGAAAAAGATAAAGCATGGATGACTAGACTCTCAGGCGTGAGGTGTTGGGACAGGAATTCAGGATCATTTGGAGTGGGCCGATGGCGGCATGTGATAGTCTTATTCACAGGAGCCCCTGTGTTGGGTAGAGACCAAGTACCCAAAAGGACATCGGTGAGAGTTTCATTGAATGGTAAAGGGGTTCTGAGGTGGAAGCCCCAGGCTGAAGCACCTACGTCAGCCGACTGGACCTGAACGCTACAGTAGGAAGCTCAAGGCCTCAGCTGCCCTACTGACCACCATACCATAAGTTGCTCCCGCTGGCGTAGCCACGGTAGGAGGAGACAGCATCCAGCATCTGGAGAAGTGTCCAGACCACTGGTGTCGCCCAATTCCTGAGCCCAGTCCAAAGATGGGTCATCCTGGTATTCATAAGGGTCCAGGGACCCCTCCAATCCCTCCCCAAATTTGTACCCATAGGAAAAAGGCTCAGAATCTGACCTGGGGCATATAGGCCCCATCGAAGGCGATGTCGGCTGACCCCGCTCTGACTCCGAGTCGTCGGGGATAAGGATCGGGTCGAGGTCGATAGTCGGCACTACCGACTTCGGGAGCATCGACAATCGACCCAGCGCCGGAGAAGGTTTCAAGGGTGCAACCAGTGCCGGTGCAGATCCGCAAGGAGATCCTGAGGTGACCTCGGTGGCCAGAACCGAGGCCACTGGCACGGAAACCAAAGGCCCCTCAACCGAACATCTTGGGCCAAAGGCGCTGTATCAGGGTCGGTCCACACAAAGAGGAGGCGCAGGGCCTCATAGAACTCTAAGTTGGGTGGGGGTCGCTCCAGCTCCGGGAAACTCGGGGAAGCGCAGAGCTGACCCAGACGCAGGCTCCGAGGACGGACGCCTTTGGCGTCGGCGCTCTTTCCGCAGCGCGTCAGCCGAGCGACCGGGCGAAGTCGGAGGGCGATGGGACCTCTTCGACGACTTCTCCTTCTTACTTGCACCCGAAGATTTAGAAGACAAGTGGTGATGGCTCTGAGAACGGCCTTGAGATCTTCCTCTTGATCGAGACCGGGACTTTGGGTCGTGGTCACGCTCGAGGCACCACAGACAAACCTGATGCGGATCCGTCACCAACATTGTGGGGTGACAGTCCTCATAAGAATTGAAACCGGTCTTCTGGGACATCTTCGACGCACCAAAATTCTCACCAAAGTTCAACAAAACGGTCAAAGTCGGTCAAAAAGAGACAAGGGTATCTCTTCTCCGGATCAGCGCGTGGCGCGGAAAGAAAAGAACTGACGTCACTGTGCGAAGGCGGCGTCTATATATTAATCCAGACGTCATCATGGCGACTATGATGCCAACAACGCCCGCAAAGTCAACCGACGCCACCTACCGACATGCATGGGTATTGCTTGAAGAATTCTAAAGTAAGGAATCTGCAATTGGAAGTCTTTATCTGATATAGTTATTAAAACAATATACACAAATCTGAAAAAAGTTTGGTAAAAAACAATATACATACAGTTTAGTTAGTCCATAACCTATTCTTTTTTTCTACAATTTTCCCACGGTTCCCCATAGACTTCAGTGGGAGAAATTGTCCTTTGATGGCTAGGTTTATTGTAGGGCGAAATTGGGTTGGGTTGGGTTGGGGGAGGGATACATGGTGACTTTGTATGTTTAACCACTTTTACACCCCATTGTAAGTTTTGTTTGTGTGCAAACTTTTTTTCTTCCAACATAGGTTTCAAAAAGTTGCCAAAAACTCATGCAACCAACTTTTTTAAACTTACTGGGAATAAAAATAAGATTTTTTTGCGTTGTTGTTTTTAATGATACTGCCTTCTTTCGACGACAAAGACGATGGGTTAGCTAGAAAAACTCTGAAATTGTGAACGGATTGCAGCTGGAATTGTGGACAAAAATAGTTTCTGAGATTGGATTTTGTTTTTTAACACAGCACAAACAACTGGATTGATTTTTGGGAATTAGTTAAGTGAAATCTTTTTTTAAGTGGAATGTTGGAGAAGGTTTCTTTTGAAAACAAGAAGGAGTGAAGCTCTTTTTGTGGATTTTGGTTTCACTCTTTGGAATTTTGGATTGCTTATGGCTCCTTGTGACAGGTTTTAAGAATTATCGCCAAAGAAAGAAGAAAACTTCAGGTAGGAATAAAAATAATTGTTTTCATTTGTATTAAAAAAAAATAAAAAATTACAATTGAATTTGATAATATTTTCGAAACAGGCAAGACATTTTATGGGGTATTAGTAAATGTTAGTACTATAAAATGTAAGCAGTATTGTCTAGGTAGTCTGACGCGTCCATCAAAGGAAACTGATGGATTTTTTCCGATAGTCTCTCAGACATTTCTTTGGTCTGCCTTGTATATACAAGCATTAAAACTACGTGACTATGATTGCGCCACTTTCATTTCCTGGAAACATTAGTTTTTCTTTTTTATTTCCTGGAAATGATTTAGGTTAGGGTGAGATTTAACTATGGAACTGTTGAAGAAATTATGCCACCCATCAATGGCATTGCTCATCCTTGCACCTCCCTCTAGCAGATCGAGTAACAGTTCCACCAGTCAATATGGAACCATGGCTTCCTAATGTGACCCATCTTGCTTAGATGGCCAATCCAAGTGTCTTTGAAATAATTTAGGGGTGGAGCTCATTTTTTTTTGTTTTGTAAAAGTATTAAGATTGAATAACTGATATGTAGTACTCATCCACACACCCAGGAGGCACAAAACACAAAGCTATTAGCTAGTGTAAATATGGGTGTACGGATGGGGTGTAGATTTAAAAGAACCATCCAAATTTCAATATTCTGAAGGATTACAAAATGATGCGCTGTACTGATGATTAGTATGCGTTTGAGGGGATTCTCACTGTCATGCAGTAGGGGAGGTTAATTAGTAAAGGTAACTATAAGTTCAGGGGGTATGTAAATATCAGAGGTTTGTGGTGTTATGCCTTTGGGATTACTTGCTTGTTTTCACCTCTGAACCATTTTCCTTAAATTGCGTATTGTGGGTATACTACTAGCAACATGCATGGGGATGTTTTGGGCTACCTCCTTTAAACTGAGCCACAGGGTTCATTGTAGGTGACTGCTAGGGTTTTCAACTGTGGGATAGTCTCTCTCACTTCAATCTCCCTGCAGAGGCAGAGAAGGTATGCTCTGTGGTCCTTACCACAATGTCACCCATAGTAACTGCTCTGCCTTTGGAACAGAATGAAAAATACTCAACACACCTCCAATGACTCCTGGGCTCAGTTAATCTAACCTTACAAAAAATGTAGCCACAATGTATTAGCAGCTTGCTCCCTCTTCTGGACTGAGTGTTTCTTGCTTTGTTCTGATTTTCCATTTTTTCCTAACATCTGTTGGTTAAAAAGATTTAAAAAATAACCATAAATAAAATGTTTATTTTTTTCCACAAAATTCTGTCTGTTAAGAAAAAAAATAATATGTTTCTAGTTAATGCACTCTGTTGAGGGAGAAAAATATTGTAAAACGTGTTGCGAAAGAAAGAAAATTAGGTGGTTGTCAGTGTTATATTCTATGGAAAAAAACGTGTTAGGTTTAGAAGTTTGTATTTTTGTTAGAAACAAATGTATTACCTGCCTGGCTTTTTTTATCTCTTTCTATGAGCTTGTAACTATTCAGGGGGTGGATTCTTGAGGTCTTTAGTAGTGTCCTGGTTATTTGCTTCTTGAATATCTATTTAAGATTAGAAAGAAAAGAGGGGAATTGTTGCTGATTGTGGTAAGCTTCTGTTTTGTTTGCAGTTAGTATGTTAATAAGATTTATTTACCTACATGCTGTTGACTTTTTTGAAATGTGAGGTGTGGGTTTTGACAAATTGTGTTCCCCAGATGTAGAATTTCTTTCTATTGTTCCATGTGGAAGGTTAAGGAAAAGAAAAAGAGTAAGCATCTGGCGTAGTTAGAATAGTAATTTTGACCCATAACCACTACCTAGCACCTGCCCTGAGATAAGCACCCAGCAGAGTTAGAATAGTAATGTTGCCACCCAGCCACTGTCAAGCAGCTTCCCTGAGGTTAAGTACCCAGCAGAGTTAGAATAGTAATTCTGCCCCTCAGCCACTGTTCAGCACCTGCCCTGAGGCAAGCACCAGGTAGAGTTAGCATAGTAATTGTGTACCTCAGCCACTGTCCTGCATTACTCTGTGGTAAACACCTGGCGGAGTCATTACAGTGATTTTGACCCCCACCTACTTTTCAGCACCTGCCCTGTGTTAAGCATAGTCCGGAGTCAGTATAGTAATTTTGACCCCCATCCACTGTCCAGCAACCTGCCTTGAGTTAAGCACCCAGCAGAGTTAGAATAGTAATTTTGCTCCCCAAGCACTGTCCAGCACCTGCTCTGAGGTAAGTACTTGCCCAAGGTAAAGTAGGAAGTTTTAACCTCCAGTCGATCTCCATCACCTGTCCTCAGTAGGTCATAGGTTCTATCTAAATTATAATTGTATTACATTTTACAAAAAAAGGGAAAATGGAAACTTACAATGCTCCAAAAGTAGCATATTGGTTGAAAGTGGTGGGTGGAAATAGCCTTCACATTGTCTGTGAAAGATTTTTTTTATTTTTTTTGTTCTTCTTTTATTGTGAGTATTATATTAGGCTGTTTTAAAGTAAGATTATATTTACTGTAGTTAAATGGCACTGTTTCTAATGGGTGGGTTGCTCTTCTCTGGGGTGAGTGGTCATGTCAGAAAACGGTTAACCACTGATCACAAAATGGTGGATGGCTCCTTTTATAGGTTTTTGTGGGGTATTTGATCATTTACAACAGAATATGTGTTGGAAAGTGTATTTTTCACCTGTTTTTAATTTTGACTAAAACTACGTGTTTTTGACCTTCTTCACAGTATGTGGCAGCCATCATGGCTGGGGACAAGGGACATTGCTTAAGCTGAAATAAAAGACAGACTAATATGTATATGTGTACTTTGTCAAAATTCTTTATAAAATGTACAATATTTCTCAATGTTAAGTTAACTTTTCTTATGTGACTTTATTAATTATTTTGGAAATGATTAGAATATTATAGTCATATTTTGCGTCGTTCTTGTACAATGTTATGTAGAGTTGCAGTGTTGCAAAGAATTGCATGGATATTTGGTGTAAAAAAAAGTTTTTCCGTCACGTACCATTGTAATGCGTGTTTTTTAGGTGCATTGCATTGGCATGAAGTATGTTGCATGGACATGCAAAATCGCCATGCAAATTGTTTTTTTTTTTATTTAAATGTTCACCCATTATAGACAATAAAGTTATATTTAAACTGTGCCAAATATATATATATAAATATATATAAATATATATATATATATATAAAAAAATATATATATATATGTGCAGCATCTTATTACATGTATTTGCTATTATTGTTGATAAATATTTACTATTTTCCTATACTAAAAGAAGTTTGTGGTAAAGTTTGCGGAGTGGTAAGGGCATGTGTGGTAACTACTTATAATGAGCCCCTATGTACGTTCATGGTATGGTCATGGGTGGTAAAGGTGTGTGTGGTAGTGGTGTATGCGTGGTAAAGGAATGTGTTGTTACATCATACAACCTATTCGGGGTGGCCTTTGCTATTATAAGATTAATCAAAATTGAGGTAGAGTGTCATAAAGAAAGCTGTGGGCCATTATTAGACTTCACAATGACTTCAATATCCCAAATCGCCAAGATGCCATTATGTTTTTCAATGACTTGTATGCGAGTTGTAGATGAGAGATCTTCAACTAAAGAGAACCATGAGTATTCATCCATTATCACCATCAGGTGATGTCCATTGTCCAGTGAACCACAGAAGTCGGTAGGTATTCTCTTTCAAGCATGCTTTGGGAGTTCTGACGCGTTCGGAGTATTATGCAAAACCTTGGTGTAAAAGCAGTTGCATATATGACAGGCCAGGAGTTACTTTTCAACCCTTTCAGCTAAGTCTCTGGAATCAGCATTCCCAACCCTAGTAGGATGACTCCTTCCTGAGTTATGTACAAACCATCCTAGGCATTTTTGTATTTTTGGTATTCATCGTCATTGGTGAGAGATTGAGTGTGTTAGTTCCACAACTGATATCTAATTATGTCCTTTAACTTCAGCATATTACTATCATGGCTCATTGCAGTGATAATCTCAGCTAACATAATAGCAGCTTGTGTATTTGACTTGACAATTAAATTAATGTAGGCTTCAGCCATTATTGGATGGATTACCATGACCTTGTTATAGGCACACTCAATGCAGCAGGATTCTCATCCTTTCCTGGGCCGTTGAGGGGGTGACCTGCTTGATATATTGGGAATGGACCGCTACAGAGGCCGCTGGGTTGCGGTGGATCCTGGGGCACCCATGAGAAATAGGAGCCAGTGGGGAGTTGCCGGACTGAAACTGAACCGCAATCTGCAGCAAGACAAAACATAGCCTGCTGCAAGGAGCCAGCGTAACGGTCCCATTCAGGCCAAGGCACCAGGTGTGGCCCCAGAGAGGAGTGTGGGCCGCTCAGGGCCCAGACAAGAAAGGCCCCACTGGCAGGGCAACACAGCATCCTGGTGAGGTCTAACTTGGGCAGTTGAGCTGGAGAATTCCCTGACACTGTGGCGCATGGAGTTCCAGGGGTGCTGCGGATACCTGTGCAATAGTGAAGCGGTTGAGGTGGGCGGGGAGCCACAGCTAAGTGCCAGATCCTGAGAAGAGTGGGGTAATAACCCCCAGAGGGGGTTGCAGAGGCCCTTCCAGAGGTGTGAACGAGAGAGGGGAGACCACCCTCTCCCCTGAGAATGATGACGGGGGAGTGATAGGAGTGAGGCCGATGCAGAAGAGCTCCATGAGAGGTGGTAAACAACAGGTCAGGCATATTGATAGCTATTTATTGGGACTAGCATGAGCAAGGCCCACAGATCTCCAGACGCTGCTTGCATAATTTCACGGCTTGCTTAACAGTTTCTGTAAATGCCTTACTGTTGCAGACTGTGGCCTTGAGTTGCCAGGAGACAGTCCCTGTTGAGTACCTAACCTGGTGAGAACACTAATCTACATTGCCTACCCTGTTCCCTGCTACAGCTACAATTTCTGAGATCCCACACAACACGGGCAAGGCAGGGAAAAAGCTAGAGGCAGAAGGTCAAGTGGCAGGTGACCCTGCAGCCTCCCTGATTGGCCATGACACCCTGGACCCTCACCTCGGGCAGCTGGGGAACCCCCACACTTCAGGTCATTATGCAGGCCATCACAACCTCCCGTGAGGTGTTGGAAACAGAGATAGACTCCCAGAGGGAGGACTTGGGCCTACTTAGAGATGATCATCACCGCCTAGAGGAGAGTCACCAAGACAGAACAAGAACTTGCTGAAATACCTCCAGCTGTGACTATGAAAGACTGGCTACCACAGAATCCAAAGTACGCAAACTTGAACTCTGGGCGGAGGATGCAGAAAGTCAGTCACGCTGGAACAATATTTGGGTGGTTGGGCTACTGGAACAGACAGAAGGACTACTTGGAGATTTTGATCCACAGAGATTTGCCGAAGGAGGGACTGTCTCCATTCTTCTCCCTGGAGACAGCCCACATGGTACCTGCACGGGAGCCTGTCCCAGGGGCACCGCCCGGCCCAGTGGGAGCAAATCTGCTATTTTATAAGGATCGAGATTTTATCCTGGCTTAGGGGCCCCGCAAAGGGGACCCTCTCATGAATAACCGTAAAGTGCAGATCTCCCCATACTTCTCTTGTGCGGTACAGCAATGTTGTGCTACATTCCAAGAAGAAAACAGGAAGCTCAAAAACTGGGCCTTCAATACGCCATGTTATTCCCAGCGAGGTTTAGGGTGGTTACTCTTGAAGGCACCAGAGTCTTTCAATCACCACAATAAGTGGGGGACTGGCTCAACCACCACCCACGACCAGGCCACAGTGCAGGCTCCTGACCCTGACGATGGCACGAGGTTTACAGAGATCCCATGAGCGGACCCCGTCGCTCTGATGCCTCAACCCAAGATGAAACTCAGCTGGAAAGGCAGAGGGCAATGGAGGCATTGGCTTCCCTGAGCAGCTCTGGAGCGGGGTCCTCGTCTCCAACAGCTGACAGAGCTGCGGAGGACTCTGGATCTGAATGTGCCTCCAGCAGATCTGGCCGCTCCAGCCTGCAGATGCCACATGTCATGCCGGGAACATCGGATGACATAATCTAAATGAACTGAACACATTGGTAACACTAATTTGCACTAATTTGGTTGGCAGATCTAATCATCTTTGCCGTTATGGAGATATGACAGTGTCAAACATGAGTTTGCCCCCCACGGGTGTTGGCACCTTATGATCTCTAAGGATGCTGGATGGGAGGCTTGGGTGTGGAACAATTATTCCTGACTCTACCCCTCTCTATTTATATAATTTGTAGGAACTCCTGCCAACTAAGTTGTTATGTTGACTGTTTGGATACGGGGTAAAGCCTTGCTCTTCCTGGGAAATGGGAGTTGGGTTAAGAGTCAGAGGTTTTTCTGTTGGGGTAATATGAGTTGCAACATTCTGATTCTCCGACATGAAGGCCTCTTAAGTGAGCAGGGGTGGGGGGGGATGGGTGGTGGTGGTGGTGGACAGGAAATGTCTAATATTGAACATCATTAATGACAACCTCTACGACTTACAAGTTTTTCATGGAAAATTTGGGGAATGTATACAGTGGCTAAGAGATATAAAGTACTATCACATTTACACAGACAGTACAGTTGGCCTTCTTGCATGAAACCAATCTGACAGCCAATGAATGGAGAGGCCAGTTATTCCATACTACCTATTCACCTTTTGCCAGGGGAGTCCTGATGGGGTTAGGCCTGGAACACCATTCCAACCAACTAAACACCTACTGGATCAAGAAGGTCATCAAGTGGTAGTGGCTGGAAGACTGGAGGGATGGGACATATCCATAGCTAATATACAGGGAGTGCAGAATTATTAGGCAAGTTGTATTTTTGAGGATTAATTTTATTATTGAACAACAACCATGTTCTCAATGAACCCAAAAAACTCATTAATATCAAAGCTGAATATTTTTGGAAGTAGTTTTTAGTTTGTTTTTAGTTTTAGCTATGTTAGGGGGATATCTGTGTGTGCAGGTGACTATTACTGTGCATAATTATTAGGCAACTTAACAAAAAAAAATATATACCCATTTCAATTATTTATTATTACCAGTGAAACCAATATAACATCTCAACATTCACAAATATACATTTCTGACATTCAAAAACAAAACAAAAACAAATCAGTGACCAAAATAGCCACCTTTCTTTGCAAGGACACTCAAAAGCCTGCCATCCATGGATTCTGTCAGTGTTTTGATCTGTTCACCATCAACATTGCGTGCAGCAGCAACCACAGCCTCCCAGACACTGTTCAGAGAGGTGTACTGTTTTCCCTCCTTGTAAATCTCACATTTGATGATGGACCACAGGTTCTCAATGGGGTTCAGATCAGGTGAACAAGGAGGCCATGTAATTAGATTTCCTTCTTTTATACCCTTTCTTGCCAGCCACGCTGTGGAGTACTTGGACGCGTGTGATGGAGCATTGTCCTGCATGAAAATCATGTTTTTCTTGAAGGATGCAGACTTCTTCCTGTACCACTGCTTGAAGAAGGTGTCTTCCAGGAACTGGCAGTAGGACTGGGAGTTGAGCTTGACTCCATCCTCAACCCGAAAAGGCCCCACAAGCTCATCTTTGATGATACCAGCCCAAACCAGTACTCCACCTCCACCTTGCTGGCGTCTGAGTCGGACTGGAGCTCTCTGCCCTTTACCAATCCAGCCACGGGCCCATCCATCTGGCCCATCAAGACTCACTCTCATTTCATCAGTCCATAAAACCTTAGAAAAATCAGTCTTGAGATATTTCTAGGCCCAGTCTTGACGTTTCAGCTTGTGTGTCTTGTTCAGTGGTGGTCGTCTTTCAGCCTTTCTTACCTTGGCCATGTCTCTGAGTATTGCACACCTTGTGCTTTTGGGCACTCCAGTGATGTTGCAGCTCTGAAATATGGCCAAACTGGTGGCAAGTGGCATCGTGGCAGCTGCACGCTTGACTTTTCTCAGTTCATGGGCAATTATTTTGCGCCTTGGTTTTTCCACACGCTTCTTGCGACCCTGTTGACTATTTTGAATGAAACGCTTGATTGTTCGATGATCACGCTTCAGAAGCTTTGCAATTTTAAGAGTGCTGCATCCCTCTGCAAGATATCTCACTATTTTTGACTTTTCTGAGCCTGTCAAGTCCTTCTTTTGACCCATTTTGCCAAAGGAAAGGAAGTTGCCTAATAATTATGCACACCTGATATAGGGTGTTGATGTCATTAGACCACACCCCTTCTTATTACAGAGATGCACATCACCTAATATGCTTAATTGGTAGTAGGCTTTCGAGCCTATACAGCTTGGAGTAAGACAACATGCATAAAGAGGATGATGTGGTCAAAATACTCATTTGCCTAATAATTCTGCACTCCCTGTATATATGCACATAACTCAGACCAGGGGCCTTTTTAGCAAGCATTCCATGCCCTTTGGCTCAGTACCTTACACACACCCAGAGATATTAGGAGGGGACTTCAATTGCGTGGCAGACCCACACATTAATAGGTCACATCCCCCACTATCAGACTCCCTGACATTCAGAGTGGCTCATGCCTTTTCTGAGAGGCAGTTGAGATGGGGATTGACAGACTCTTGGAGGCAAACTCACCCACAAACATGTGATTACTCCTTTTTTCCGTGCTCCATGAGCTGTATGTATGGCTTGATACATTCCTTTGCACCCCTGTCATACACAGCATAGTCTCCAATACGGAGTACCTGGCCCGCATAATTTCGGACCACAACCCAGTCCTCCTACACCTGAACTGGGAACGCCCTCGGGCCCGTATCACCACATGCCAGTTAAGACGAGAATCACTGGAAGATCAGGCAATACTGGAGGACAGAAGATCAGGCTTTCCGGGAGGGCCTATGAATAAAAATAATACAATATTTTGCTGACAACAATGGGATGGCCTCCTCCCTTCAGAAGGAATGGAACACTTTTAAAGCGGTGGTCAAGGGGCAATGCATTCCAACACCTAAGGGAGTCAGGGGCACCTTACTGAGAGAAATATCGGAGACGGAGAAAGATCTCTGCAAACTAGAGGTGAAGGGACCTGAACACCCAGACTTGCATCAGATACTCTTAGGTAAGAGGGAGGAAGTTGCAGTCAAAGTCGAAAGATTGTGCTGCTTTGATTATCTGAGTTATACAAAGTGCACACATGCAGAGCAAGACTAAACTGGCTCATTATTAGCCTTGTTTGCGATCCCTGTGAAACAAGGGTCGCCCATATTGGAATTAGAAACGGTGGAGGGGGTCCGTGTGTTTAGTCAGGTGGGAATCAACAATTGTTTCCGCCATTGTTACTCAGAGCTATACATGAGCACCACAGAGCATGATGGGACAGAGGTCATAGCTACCTGGCCCAGGTGTCACTGCCTTGCCTTAAGGTTCAGGAGGCTGAGGGAATTGGTGGGGACATCACTTCACATAAGAGACAAATAGCTATGAAATCTCTGGCATGCGGCAAGACACCACCACTTTTATTCTACCTAATCAGATGTGCTGGCCCCCAAGTTGGAAGAATTATATAATGCATTTAGGGCATCAGATTGTCAGCCGAACATCACCAGAGAGGCGGTGATTGTCCCTCTATTGAGGCCGGGAAGCCAGCCCACGACTGCAGTGCATATAGAGCGCTTTCAATGTTAAATGTTGACTAAGAGATCTTAACTAAAATAGTGGCGATCAAGAGTATTGACAAAACTCATACATCCCAACCAGGCGGGTTTTATCCCTGGGTGCAATACTGTACTTGACATTAGGTGTTTGCTGTCTATAATGAAGACAGGTGATTATGATGCAACAGTGGCAGTGCTATTCTTCGTAGACAATGAGAAAGCCTTTGATAGCCTAGAATGGTATCATTTGTATGAGGTGACAACCAACATGCAGCTGAGACAATGCTTTTTGACGTGGACCAGGCTGCTTTATATGGATGCGACATCTCAAGTTCGAACAGGCAGCAGCATCTCAAGTAGCAACAAGGTGGGACGTGGGACACAAAAGGGCTGCCCCTTGTCACCACTGCTCTTTGCTTTGTCTATGGAACCCCTGGCAGCTTGTGCGAGAGCAGGATCTCTGTAACAAGTGGACAGAACCAATACACTTTAAGGCTTATGATTTGATTCTATACCTCTTTATTTTAATTGGAATTTTCACTCTGTTTGGTTTGCTGTTTAATTCTTTCTTTCTTCTTCTCTCCTTTAGCGTCTAGCTTCCCCAGGACCATTGTTCTAAGACGTGCCCCTCAAGAGAGGAAAAAATACATCAGGTAAGTGACCTCTAGGCTTCTCTAATTCCACAATGTCTCAATTCGTTATTTTCTTGAAGAAGGGATTCAACTTGCATAACCTTTGCCACTAGTGCCACCATCACCCGGTACAAAGTGACTTAGATGTAGGATAGAAGTCCTATTACGGAAGAACCGATCGTTCAAAGGTACCTCCACCAAAAGAAAGTGTTAAAGTCAAGCATTATAAAATAAGAAACAGTAGTACATAAGAAAGAGGTGACGTTCGAAGGGGTTACTTTCCCCATTATCTTTTTGTTAGGGATTGCAATTTATTAGCCAGGAGCCTCTAAGGTCCAAATCGCTCTCTTACTTGTTCTGCCTCAATGTTTATTCCCTCTGCACCCGTTTTCCATATCTCTCTCTGTTCCCACAGAGGTGTTCCCTGACCTCCCTACTCCCAGAGTCCGTCACACACCTTGGACAGCCACATTCCTCTAAGAATGTGGCGGGCTGCTCAGTGGCTTCCTAGTGGTTGAACCTTGCCTACTGGGGTTCCCGTATGGTCGACCTCCTCTTACACTCCCACGTCTCTGTGAAGCAAGGTCATCTGATTTCCTGGTGTCAAGTTGCAAGGTCCTGCGATCCAGTCCATTCTCCTTTGTCTGTCTGCTTTGGCTGCTGGTATATCTCCTCCTTTCGCTGCAGCCTTTTCCTCTGCATTGTCCTCTTCAAAACGTCAATAGCTGAGACTACTCAACTCCTCCTTAAAAGTTCCACAGTTCGTTTCAGGTTGTTTGAGGTTTTGGTCAGATGACTCCCTCAAGTCGCTTAGCAAGAAGGCATGACGAAAGGGGAAGAGTGTTGTCTGACTTCACTGGTTGCAGTCTGTCTGCAGTTCCGAGGCTGGAGGGCTATGGCAAGGGTTTTAACACCACGCTTTGTTTTATCTGCCACACACCAAGGTAAATCATCTGGTCCCTCTTCCACTGTACATTCATGTGACCCCATCTCTTGACAATCACATTTCCAAGGGCTGCACATTGGCGAGCATTGGGACAGGAGATCGCTGTACGTGGATGACCTGCTTGTCTTCCTTTGAGACACACAGGGAGATCTGGACAGAGCCAAGGCCATGTTAGAACAGTTTGATTCTCTATCTGGCCTACTGGTAAACTGGCAGAAATCTAGACTATTTCCGACAGTGGTAACTGGCTGTCCCCCCTGAGGGGGTGCAACGGCTGCAGTCGGAACTCAAGTGTCTTCTCTGGGAGTGAAACTCTACCACAACCGGTCTGACTTATTACAGGTGAACGTGGGATCAGCAGTCAGGTCTCTCAGAGTATGCATGGACTTCTGGACAACTCTACCGCTGTTGGTGATGGGCAGAATAACCTTATTGAAAATTATAGCCTTGCCTCGCCTTCTGTACTTCTTCGGGATGCTCCCCATTTGGATCCCTAGGGCACAGTTTGGGGATCTTGACTCGCTGATCACTGCTTTTATCTGGGGATCAACCCGCAGGAGGGTCGCCCTTTCCACATTGAACCATCCAACGCTGGAAGGGGGCCTGGTGGTGCCTGATTTTGAGGCGTATTACCCAGCGGCACAGCTCCAGTGGTTTGTTATCTGGCTGGCAGACAGACGTACCCTGAACAAAACTATAGGCACCTTTGTGCCAGGGCTCCCAGACCTCACTCGTGTGCTGCTATGAACAAGACGGAACCCTGCTGCAGACTTAGCAGAGTTCCACATGATCTCTAAGTGCTGGGGTCGATGCCTCTGGAAAGCACACACCAAGATCCCATACTTTTCGAATGTGCCACTTAATATGTTGGAGGAGCTCCCACAAGGAAGGGACTGGAGGTCTTGGAAGAATGAGTGGCCGCAAGGGCAACCACTGTAGGAGACCTCTACGGATGCATTACTCCCCTTTGAGGACTTCTGCGTGGAATTTGATTTTCCGCAGGGACATTTCTTACTTCATAAGGCGGTCTCAACAGCATTCTGGAAACACTGGTAGTCTGGCACCAGTGAACCCTGAACACATAAGAGTTGTAATTACATGTTACTATCATCGGGTACCTGTAAAGCAGTCACATGTCTGTATAGAGCCATAGGGGAAGATATACATCATCCTTTGGTGTGACTGAGGTGTGAATGAGAACAAGATCTGTGGGTCCTGATCAGTGAGAAAGATTGGGATGATATAATGGGCAGAATCTAAAAAATATCAAGAAATGCTCAGTTTAAAGTTAGTAAACTTTTACATTCTTCACAGGGCTTACTTCACACCAGCATGAATACACAAATATTTCCAGGTGGTTGATGCAGCCTTCCCAAGATGTGAGGAGATAGGGGCGGACCTTGTCCATATGCACTGGTCTTGCTCGCAGCTGCACGCATGCTGGGAAGGGATCACAGAAGCGCTATTTACAATACTAGAGAAAGAGATCCCCTGCACCCGGGCCATTGTCTCTTGAGTTGGTGCCCCTACAACCTTAAAACTAAAGCAACAAGTAGATTCCAAGACTTGGCCTTTATTTGGATAAAACAGAAATCACAAGGAAATTGAGGTTTCCTTGGCCCACAGTTACTCTCATTGCGTAGAGTGCTGGAGAAGTGGGCGGAATGTGAAGGGAGAATGTTACTCAGAGAAGCTGGACAAGTGATTGGCATCACAGATATGACACGTGCCTCGAAAGCTTTAGTGGATGGCCTTAAGGACTCAGAAACCAATCCATTAGAAGCATCTCAAGGGGACCCCTACGAGTAGACTAATGCCTGAATCATTATCCTGGGACCCCTGCTTATCCACGATCCCTACCCACCCTTGAGGCACGAGAATACAATAAACTATACAAATCTCCATGTTGATCTAGAGACACTAGGCCATAGAACATAAAAAATTATATTTTAATTGCAACTTTTGGCAGGGATGGGATGGAACTTGATGTTGTTGAGTGGGAGATTTCTTCTGTACGACTGTTTCACAAATATTACAGTGGTGTTTGGAAGTGGTTTACCTGGATGTACAGTGTATACAGAATCGGTTTTGCGAAACCCAATAAAATATGTTTAAAAAAACAACAACCTTTGTATGAAGCTTTAGATTAAACTATGCTATTTCAGTAGCATTTTTATTGGCGTGTTTGCTCTTCTTGAAACTTCTCTCACATTCTTTTGACCATTCAAAAGAAGAAAAAAATATTTGTTAATTCTCGCAATGTAGCACTAGGACTGGCAAAGTTTTGTATGCATCTTGAACAGTAACTGGCCATGCCAAGAAAGGAACCATTGAAACATCTTAGGGATCAGCATTTGACAGACCTTGTACTTTTCAGGGTTGGGGGCATCCCCCATCAGAAAAGATATGGCCATAGAATTTTAGCTTTGTCTTGTTTAACTCACAATTGTCTTCATTTAAAGTCAAACATGCGTCCCTGAGTAAAAAACATACTTGTGTGAGAGCTCTGATGTGTTCCTTCTGTGTAGCTCAAAAAACTATTATGTCATCTCTTGAATTGAATGCATTCACAGCAGGCTGTATGATATGGCGAATGACGTCTTGAACAAATTCTGCAGATGGTGAGACTAAGGGCCAGATGTAGCAAAGTGTTTGCATCTCGCAAACAGCGAAAAACGCCGTTTGCGAGGCGCAAAAGCCTCTTTGCTATGCAGAAATGCATTTTGCCAGTCGGCTCCGACTCGCAAAATGCATTTCCGACTCGCAAATAGGAAGGGGTGTTGCCTTCCTATTTGCGACTCGCAATGCTATTCAATTTCATTTGCGAAAGCGGTTGCAAATGAAATCGCAGTTACCATCCACTTGAAGTGGATGGTAACCCATTTGCAAACGGGAAGGGGTTCCCATGGGACCCCTTCCCCTTTGTGAATGGAAACAAAAATAGTTTTTCAGAGCAGGCAGTGGTCGTATGGACCACTGCCTGCTCTGAAAAATACCGAAACAAAAGGTTTCGTTTTTTTTTCTAAGTGCAGCTCGTTTTCCTTTAAGGAAAACGGGCTGCAGATAGAAAAAAAAAAACTGCTTTATTAAAAAGCAGTCACGGACATGGTGGTCTGCTGACTCCAGCAGGCCACCATCCCCGTGAGTGCCCATACTCGCAATGGGGTTGCAAACTGCGACCCACCTCATTAATATTAATGAGCTGGGTCTTTGCGACCCCATTGCGAGTTGCAGAAGGTGTCTGAGACACCTTTCTGCATACCAAATTGGACTTGCAATTTGCAAGTCGCACGGACTCGCAAATTGCAAGTCGCAATTTGTTTTTTTCCTACATCTGGCCCCTAAGGGCCTCATTATGAGTTAGGCCGTCTGTCGACTGCCATGGTGGCGGTCTGACTACCATCAGGTTGGTGGGCGGACCGCCAGATTACAAGTCAAGCTAGCCTATGAGCAAAGGCAGCTGCGGTCCCGCCTGCACCTCCAGGCAGCACACAGGCCTGTGGAGTCTGTGTTTCGGCCAGACACATTATAAGGTTGCACACCGCCAATGTGACTGTGGCGATCCAACCACCATGTCCCAGCAGGTGGAAACGGACAGTATAAAATGAGACACTCACCAGCAGGCAGCCTCACACGTCTGATGCCACCATGGAACCCACTGGACATGTCCTGCCGCTGCTCCTGCTCATTGAAGGTGCACAAAATCAACGCTGCTGTAAGTGCAACCAACCGTAAGTACACACATCTACCTGTGTCATTAACCATAATGACAGATCGTGCGCCATCATTCAAATGATGTGGGGGTCACGCAATGGGCACCAAGTACACGTGTCATTGCTTCCTGGGTCGGAAGTGTACATAAAGGACACATTCACAGTTACAATAAGCCCCCTTTGGGCAGGCCACTCACACTGCACCGCAACACTACACAACAACACACATCTGCCAATCTCAAGTGCAGGGACAGTGAAGGATACAAAAACATTGTCTCACACAACACCAACAACACACCAAAATCACATATACAAATAAAATTCACACACTCCCATTCCTCAAATGTCATGGACTGTCGTCACATTCAACACACGTGTATGGATGTGGTATTGAACACAAACACCACTCCCAGTAAACAGTCCAGCAGTGGACACACACATCACTTACATTGCAACACAATGGAAGGACAATGGTATGCACAATAGACAGAGAGACAAACATACAAAGATCACTATCCAAACAATACCTGCAAAATAGGGATGTGGCCATCTGGAAAACTCAGGGAAGGAGACTGCACTGGGACACATATCACCTTGCAACTGCCCATAAAACAACTATTGCACAGGAACTGGCCCTTCAGGTATTTCTGGGACAAACAATACTAGACTCAAATGGCATGCCTATCTGCACAACGTGGAAGTGCAAGTCAACAAAGCACATATAGCTCCAAGTGCATGGGACATACCTCTACAGGAACTAGCTGCAAGGTACACACAACTAAACTTGACACATGCACAGTCAATTATAAACAAAGGCAGCACAATTGAACACACTCCACGTCTGCACAAACAAACCTCAAGGTGACACACATCAGATGAATACAAAATCCATATCATGGGGACAAGTCTAACACCATACCTGCGCCCATTGGACAACACAAGATGAAATACTTACCATACCTAACAGAATACAATGCTATGACACCACCATTGCATTTACACCCACATATCCATACTCTCAACATATACCCTTGTCTTGGGGGACACCAGCACTGTCCACCAAGTCAGATACTGCAAGCAACAGCAAATGGATCAGCAAGCAGGCTGAAACACGCACAACTGTAGGCAGACAACACAAGTTACTAAGGAACAACATAAAGGTAGAAAAATAATTGCAGGACAAATGTGTAACCAAAAAAGACAACTATTTGGGTTTATTTCAAAATCAAATACTAATAGCCCAAAGCCATTGGTCAGTCCTTATATTTGTCTATCATAGCACAGTATTGTGCCAACACTTGACACCTAACTGCCAGGGAAACTCCTCCACGGGGGGGTCGGATTTGGGAGGGGGGGGGGATTTGATCTTGGGTTTGGACGGGTGGTCTGCTTTTTAGGAGAAGTGGGCTTCTTCTTGGGGGAGAGGTATGGGTGCTTACAGGGGTGCAGGGGAGGCCTTGGAGGTGGAAGGGAGGGGCTGGGAGGTGGGTGGGGCCTTTTGGGTTTGGGACAGTGGGTGGAAGGAACAGGGGAGAGGTTCAGGCCTAACAAATAAAGGGGGTTATTACAACTTTGGAGGAGGTGTTAATCCGTCGCAAAAGTGACGGATATACCACCAGCCGTATTACGAGTCCATTATATCCTATGGAACTCGTAATACGGCTGGTGGTATATCCGTCACTTTACCGTCACTTTTGGGACAGATTAACACCTCCTCCAAAGTTGGAATAACCCCCAAAGTCTCTTAGGGACACAGGGATGGTGATCAGAAGGGGGTTGGGATTTGGAGGTCGAGGGAGTGCTTGTCTGCTGTGTTGGTGTGGATGTTGTGGGTGCGCACTTCTGGGAGGTATGCTTGTATTTGGTTGGTGTATGTTGGGTGGGTGAGTGAGTGCGTTTGCACGTCTTGAGCGCCTGGGAAGTGGAGGTGCTGGGGGATGGAGTGGTGGATGTGTGTCTCTGTTGGGGTGGTGACTGCGGGTATGCTGGATGTGGTGGATGTCTGTGTGTCTGTTGTTGTGGTAGCTGCAGGTATGGTGCTTGTGGTGGATGTCTGGGGGTCTGTTGGGTGGTGTCTGCAGGTATGCTGAGTGTGGTGGGTGTGTCACTGACTGTTGTGGTGTTGCCTGTGGTATGCTTGATGTTGTATGTGTAATGCTAGGGGTGGTGGGGGTGTCTGGGGAAGTGGTGAATGTTGTGTCTGTGGGTGGCTGTTGTTTACTTGTGTGCTGGTGTGTTCTGGGGTGCTTGTGTTTGATGCTCTTGTGCGTTGTGGGGATGCATTCAGATGCGTCTGTGTGCTCTCAGTAGGTAGGAGAAGGGGGGATTTGGATTGGGAAGAGGGAGGTGGAAGAGGGACGGAAGGTGAGGGGTGACTGGCTGTCATCAGTGAGGAGGCCAGAGCCTGAAAAGATCTCTGTAGGCCAGCTATTGCATAATGAATGCCTTCCGCAAAGCATTTGTTTGTTGCAGCTGAGCTGTCAATCACTGAATGGCATTCACAATGACTGACTGACCCACAGAGATACTTCTCAGGAGGTCAATAGCCTCGTCACTGAGGGAAGCAGGGGTAACAGGGGTTGGGGCAGAGGTGCCTGCGGCAAAGGAGACGCCAACCCTCTTGGGTGAGAGGGCATGGCCAACTGGGTGGGGAGCAACAGTGAAGGTAGTGACAGAACGGGAGGGTGGTGGACAAAAATGGTACAGGGGGATGCCCTGATGGGTCCGACACCACTAAGGAGTGTCCACTGTAGGAAGAATCCGATGATGATGAGGATGTTCCAGTCTCCCCTGTGGCATTCCCTTCGCCCGCCAGGCCACTGGGTCTCTCTGTGTCGGTGGTGTCTTGACCTGAGGTCCCGTGGCCAGATATTTCCCCACTCAGTTGTGCCCCGTCTCCTTTGCTTGCCAGTGCTGATGCTGCAAATACAAAGAGACTTTGGGCCTCATTATGACCCTGGCGGGCGGCGGAGGCCGCCCGCCAGGATCCCGCCCTCCAAATTACCGCGCCGCGGTCAAAAGACCACGGCGGGTATTACGAGTTTTCCCCTGGGCTGGCGGGCGGTTCCAGTTAAACCGCCCGCCAGCCCAGGGGAAAACGACCTTCCCACGAGGATGCCGGCTCGTAATCGAGCCGGCGGAGTGGGAAGGTGCGACGGGTGCTACTGCACCCGTCGCGTATTTCACTGTCTGCAAGGCAGACAGTGAAATACATTTTGGGGCCCTCTTACGGGGGCCCCTGCCGTGCCCATGCCATTGGCATGGGCACGGCAGGGGCCCCCAGGGGCCCCGCGACCCCCCCTACCGCCATCCTGTTCATGGCGGCTTTCCCGCCATGAACTGGATGGCGGTAGGGGGGGTCAGAATCCTCATGGCTGCGGAGCGCGCTCCGCAGCCATGGAGGATTCCAATGAGCAGCGGAAAGTCAGCGGGAGACCGCTGACTTTCCGCTTCTGACCGCGGCTGAACCGCCGCGGTCAGAATGCTCATTGGAGCACCGCCAGCCTGTTGGCGGTGCTCCCGTGGTCGGTGGCCCTGGCGGCCACCGGCCGCCAGGGTCAGAATGACCCTCATAGTGTCATCACATGTCCATGAATACACTTGAACAGCAACTCTGATTAGAAAACATTACCATGATATCAAGTAGGCACCAGCAACAAACTCCACCTAAGTAGCCCATACATGTGCCAACCCATATGCATGCATGCCATATGAACTGTCAACATTTGCTCAAAGGAAATTCAGGATCTCTGACAACTACAAATGCATGGTTGAAGTTTTGCAATCACAATAACCATTGAACAAGTAGGAGACCCCATTACCGTCAAAGCTTTGCCCTATGGAGCAGACCTCCATTACCTGTTGGCATACTATAGAGGGCCAATGCCAAATACATTTCCACAGATCTCACACAAGGTCATGGGTCAGTCAGTCATGCACACATCTATTTGTCACATACATAATGACCCAACAATAAGAAATGGTGCTCCAAAATCCTGCCAGGTTGATGACAAAAGTACAATACCCTGGCGAAGGTGACATGGGAATACTCATATCACACTGGAAGCAGTTCCACTATGCACTCTCCACCAAGCAATATTTGTCCCAATAGAGTCATGGAGGTAGTATTAATGTTGCTCAGATAGGCAACAAAGGTGGCATGGAAATGGACACTGTAGAAATCATGTGCAATATATCAGGAAGAGATGTTCCTAAAATACACAACACAATGGATCAGCAAGCACCAGGGAAATCACCACTAATGTCTGCCCCCCCTCCTTTATAATGACATACTCTGACTGCATCAGTAGATGCCATTAGTCCCATGAATGTTGGAGTGGCCCTGAGATTTGCAAGTACTTGTTGAAGACCCTCAACATGTTGCCCACTTAGAAGCTACATCACTGTCTCAATTATTGTCATGCAGAATCAAATGTCTGTCTGTGGCTGACTGCTTGTACCCAAACACAAGTGATTCCAACATAACTAAGTCACTCCATGATGCATGCCAACAGTCAGGTCACACACGTACCCATTACAAGTGTGAAGTGCAGTTTTCCACACAATGCCAAATTAAGGGCATATATATTCACATTGTGGCTCTACACTCTAGGTCTACCTGTCATGTCCCCTATTGCTACTGCAGATGTACATGTCAAGTGACATACTATAGCAGGTGAGGGCATGTGTCAGCCAATAAACAATGGTGACACACTGTCTGTGCCACAACATGAACTGTACCCCCACTGTAAATCTCCTAGTCCACACACAGTTTGCCATGCACATATATGTGAGGAAATACAGACATCATCCCATCAACATAGGTAGACCATGCATGAAACAGCAGCTTACAAATGTTTTTCAAAAGAGAAGGGGACACATGCTGACATGTAAACACAAAGGTGATGGCACATAAATCATGTCAATGGACATTCCCCACTTGTCAAGGGAATGTATTGACCTATAGCTGCATCCAAAGAACAATGTAAGATCTGTCACATGTATGTTGGACACCTTCACATTACAGACTGCAGTGAGGCACCAGGACCCATCATACGCTGAAGACAACTGGCCTCTGGGTGGTAGATGCCTATATACACATTTACCCAGACACATGGTTGACGACAGTAATCCATCACCTACTTATCTTCAGCCCATAACAGTGATGAGTAGTGGTCTGTTGCATAGAAATTACACACACTTCCACAACAAACAATACTTGATTGCTCAATGTACACAGCCACATGGGGTCCCTGTAGAGCAAGTGGTTTGTGGATTCTACCCAGTTGTGTCCTAGGTCCCTGGGCCAATAGACAAGGCACATCAGTTTGCACCACATAACAGGTGGACACAAACAATCACTCATCTACTGTGTGACACATGGCACATCCCTAATTGTCAGAGGCAGCTGTCAGAACCTACCTCATTCACTTGGCAATTTGATAGGGAGGTATATGCCCTGTACTCACCCCGTTGTGACTGCTGTGGTGCCCTCAAATGCCTATCAAGCTCCAGATAGGCCACTGCCAGAATGCGGGCCACTGGGGAGGGGGTCATGGTCTGACAGTACCCCACCCATGTTGGGAGGACATCCCCAGCTGGACCTCGGCGATCTTCCAGTTTCTGCTATGTTACCAAGCTAATAAGTCACATATCATGGCCTCCGAGGAATCAACACACTATCTGCATTGTGGGACAGTCATTTGTGAAATAAGCCTGTACAGGACATATCTGACCTTTGTGAAGGTGACAAAAGGGCTGTGGGAGTAAAGAACCTGTCATGAGTCAAAGACACACGTTGACAATAATGCTAAGTGCACACATGGACTAGATCAGTGGTTCCCAACCTGTGGTCCGGGGAACATTGGGGGTCCGCAAAGCCTCCTCAGGGGGTCCGCACTGCTTTGAAATTTGAATAATATTAACAGATTAGGTCCCCAGCTTTTAGCAATGACTCATTGGGGGGGTCCCTAGATTCCAATATTGATTCAGTAATGATAAAGTGGGGATCCACAGAAGTCAAAAGGTTGGAAACCACTGGACTAGATGAACAAGTTACTTACCTTCGGTAACTCTTTCTGGTAGATACAGTATATACCTGTGGATTACTCACTCCCAAAGCGCCACGTCAATAAGGACGTCACAATGGAAAGGCTCTGCGCGTGACTACATCTGATATCATCAGAGCCATAAGAAGTCCTCAATGACGTTAGTTTCACCCATTTTTTTTTTTTTTTTACCATGCCTTCGAGGCTAACAGTTGAACACCAACATCACAAGTACAACATGTGCGAACTCAATACAAGAACATATATATATTTATTTTTTCACACCCACATTTCCTCCGAATATCTCGAAAGTCCTTGGACACCAATATGTGATCAAAAATATCTTTACTAAACGAATGCCTCTCCACAACGCGTTTCAGCCGTAGCCTTGTTCACGTGAATATATATATACACACACACACATACACATCCATATATAAATCTACATTCTGTACATACAACCAGCCAGAAATGCATCTATACAATGTATACATAAATCATATCTTTCTTAGCATAACCAGACAGGCAACAGGGAGGCAGGTTGGACTATGAGGAATTCACAGGAAGATACTGTATCCACCAGAAAACGTGTTCTCGAAGGTAAGTAACTTGTTCTTCTGATGGATACATTTACCCATGGATTCCTCACCTTTTGAATAGAATCCCAAAGCAGTCCTGCACTCGGAGGTGGGTACCTGTCTGACTATACCAAGAAATCCTGCAGCACTGAACGAGCAAAATGGCAATCCCTCCTCACTTCTGAGTCCAAGCAGTAAATACTTTGTGAAAGTGTGGAGGGAAGCTCAAGTTGCTGCTTTGCAAATATCCGCAACAGGTACACCTCTAGCAAAAGAAGAAGTAGCAGACTTGGCTCTGGTAGAATCAGCTCTAATGCCCTAGGGAGGATCCTTCTTTGCCAGTGAATAGCATATTTTAATGCAAAGAATGACCCATCTTGATAGTGTTCATTGTGGATGTTGCCCTTCATCTTGGCCACCTAGCCAATGAAAAGATGATCATCCGTCCTGAACTCTCCTCGTCCTGTCCACATAGAAGCTCAGCGCTCTCATTGGATCCAGACGGTGAACCCTTTCTTCCTCTTTAGAGGGACAGAGGGAGGGTAACATGATGGAAGGGTGACAGACTGCCCTAAATGAAAAGGAGTCACACCTTTGGCAGGAAAGCCACACTGGTTCTCAAAACCATCTTGTTAGCATGGAAAGTGATAAACCGGATTTTATACCAAGAGCTTGCAGCCCACTAACACGCCTAGCTGATGAGAAAAACAGTTTTAAACATAAGGAGCCTCAACAGGTAGCTATTCAATGGTTCAAACAGCGTATCCATCATGTAAGTTAAAACTAAATTTAAATCCCACTGAGGCATTATACATAGAGTGGGAAGAAACCTATTAGCCAAACCCGTAAGAAAACCTAGAAATATAGGGGACTTGAATAAAGAGGGGTGGTCAGGTAATCAAATAAATGCCAACAGTGCAGACAGATAGCCCTTCAGTGTCGCAACTGCACAACCTTGTTGTGCCAAGGAAAGAGCAAATTATAAAACAATAAGCAAACGGGCCTTTAAAAGATCAATGTGCCTCTCCTCACACCATTTAACAAACTTGGCTGATCTACCAGCATAGATCTTTTTTTGGCGTGTCGCCCAGCCGATAATATAACATCCACCGCTTTAGGGGGAAGAGAAAAAGAATGCAAACTGCCCGTTCAATCTCCACGCATGTAGGTGCAGGGTCTGGAGATGGGGGTGTAGAACTTGCTCCTTGCATTAGATACTCGAGGCTGCAGAACGACGGGCAGTGTGCATTGTTGTGAGTGGCAAACAGGTCTTTCTGAGGTGTCCCCCACAACTGGAAGATATGAAGAACCATCTCTGGATAGAGGCGCTACTTGTGATCAGCTGAAAAGTGCCCACTGAGACTGTCCGCAAGTATGTTGAGAACTCTGGCCAAATGGTTTGCTACTATGCAAACCTGATGGTCCAGAGCCCAGGACCAGAGTCGTAGAGCCTCTCTGCAGAGAAGATACGACCCTACCCCTACCTGTAATGTTGACATACCACATCACAGTAGTGTTGCTGTAAAGACTTGAACCAACTGACTGCAAATGGAAGGGAGGAAGGCCTTGAGAGCCTGACGTATGGTCCGTAATTCAAACAGATTGATGTGAAACATCTGTTCCACTGGAGACCAAAGACCACTGATCTCCAGATCCCCCAGATGCGCTCCCTACCCTAGAGTGGAAGCATCCATTATAACTGTGGTCACCGGAGGTGGAATACAATACAACCTCCCTTGCAATAGGTTGCCGTCCACACTCCACCATCGAAGATCTGCTGCAGTGACTCCTTGAGATCTCCGTTGTGTTGAAACCAGCGCTTGTGAAGGCACCACTGGAGAGCCCTCATGTGCTAATGTGCGTGAGTGACCAGCGGAATACAGGAAACTAACAGACCGAGCAGGCGTAGGACCTTTAGGATCGGAACAACCGCTCCATTCTGAAACATTGGAATCATAGCCTGAATGTCCCAAACCCTCTGAGGAGGGGGGAGGCATGATTCAATGCTGTGTCCAGTACTGCCCCTATGAACAGGAGGTGGTGAGAGGGCTCCAGGTGAGATCTGGGCACACTCAACGAAAAGCCCAGGTTGAACAACAACTGGGTTGTCACCTGCAAATCATGCAGTACAAACTCTGGAGACTTAGCTTGGAGAAGCCAACCATCCAGGTGAGGGAATACCGATATTCCCCTCCTTCTGAGATGTGCTGCAACCACTGCCATCACCTTTGTGAAGACTTGAGGTGCATAAGTAAGACCAACCCAACCATGAACCGGAGATACTTCCTGTCTGACTGCATAATGGGGATGTGAGAATATGTATCCTGCAAGTTGATAGAAACCATCAAGTCTTCCTTGTCCAGCACCAGAAGCACCTGAGCTAGGGTTAGCATTTTGAACGTCTTCTGCTTGAGGTAACAATTCAAAATCCTCAGGTCTAGGATGGGCCTCAAATGACCATCTTTCTTGGTGATCAGGAAATATCTTGAATAACATCCCTGACGCGGAACCAACACCACTGCGCCCTTTAACAGCAGATTTTGTACCTCCTGCTGAAGCAAGAGCAGGTGATCCTCTGAACAAAAAGAATGCTGGGGATGAAAGGGAGGGGGAAACTCCAGAATGGGAAGGGCATACGTCTGATGTTATTGACTCTCACTCTTGAAGAAACTGAATCAACCATACCCCCACGGGCAACACATGCTGCTGAAATGGGAGAGAACTTGGGCTGCTTTCCTGACAGGTTCCCAGCGGAAGATAAAGAGGAGGAGGAGGAAGACTGCTGGGCACATCACGTTACCTAAGTCTTCCCTGATCCCTGTAGGAGCTGTAGAGGGGGTTACCAGATTGTTGCCCCTGGAACTACTGCCTCCCACAAAAGGAGGAGCCATGGCCAAATCCCTAAATCATCTGAGAGGGCTATAGGCTGAGGAGAGAGATTGGAGACCCAGAGACGTAGCGGTGGCCTTACTCTCCTTGAATCTCTCTAGTGCTGAATCAGCCTTCTCTCCAAACAGTCTTGAACACATTAAAAGGGAGATCCTTTAAGGTGAACCGAACACCCAGGGAAAACCCTGAGCCACTTTACCATGCATAACTTCTGCTGGCCACCGATGTACCCATGGCCCCGGCAACAGAGTCTGCAATGTCCAGGCCAGATTGGATGACCTGCTTAGACGCTGCCTGACTGTCTTGCAACAACTCTTTAAAATGCTACTGCACATCTTACGTTAGCTTAGGAACCACCTCCTTAGCACATTCCATCAGCGCACGGATTTATCAGCCCAAGACACATGTAGCGTTCATAGATTTTAACGCCATGCTAAGTGGAAAACACCTTTCTTGCAGACTGTTCCATGCGTTTCGACTCCCTATCTGCAGGACTTATAGGGAAGGAGCAGATTTAACAGGACAAGAAGCCTGTACCACCAGACTTTCAGGTGTTGGATGATGGTTGAGGAATTGTTGTCACCTGGTGCAACCCTTTATCGCCTAACGATGACCTTGAAAACAGCTGAAATAGACACAGGCTTCGCAACAATTACAGAACCAGCTCCGACAAGGCCTCACTAATTGGAAGCAGCGGTTCTAATGTAGCAGAGGAGATGTGGAGAACCTCAGTCAGTATGTTGGACTTAAGCTCCGATGTCGGTAACAGTAACTCCAAAGGGTCAGCAGCTTTCCTGATCACAATGTGATAAGAAGTTACTTCTGGAGGCGGAATACCTCCAGGAGATAGCAATTCCCACTCCGGGGAAGTGTCTAGACCACTTGCTATCTCAATCCCTCCAAAACCATCAGCATGTAAGGGGATTTCATCTTCCTCCAAATATTGATGCTCCTCTACATATTGCAGTTTTTTTTAAGAGTCTCATTGCCTCTCTTCTTGACCTTAACCTAGACTTCAATCTTGGCGTAGATAAAGAATGAACCGACATCGAGGATGTATGTTGCAGCACCAGTGAAGCTGGCGTCAGGACCTTTCCAACCAGTAGGTGTTGAATGACCAAGCCGGATGAACATTATCCAATGTCGGCATAGGCGTCGGTGGCGCCGTCATCCCTGAACGTGATGGAGCCGTCAGCAATTTGGGGATAAAGGAAGCCTGTTTATAGAGCACCGGCGAGTCTAGATTAAAGACTAATGTACCTGTGGGGCCTGCAGGCGCATCAGCAGGGGTCACGAGACTGTTAAAAATGCTAAACATAGTATGCAAAAATGCAGACAGATCTGCACCAGGAGCCGGAAATGCCGGATATTCCGCTTGAGGCTGGACCCCACCTGACTCCCGCTTCTCAATCTCCTACCCTGATGGAGTAACAGGGGAGAAGTGCGCCACAGCACTTGCAGGCGATGCCAAGATCTCTACCAAAGATGGCCCTGATAATGTCTTTGTCGACTTCAGTTGTGGAGGTGAAAAAGTAGGGTTCATCTCCAAAGCTGAACAGCACCGAGACTTGGACGCCGATGACAAGGACCTCGGGCTGACATCTCAAGACGAGCGACGCAGAGAACTGTGGCAACGCTGCTTCTTATGAGAATGAGATGACTTATGAAATGAAGACTCTTCTCGAGGCCTTTAATCTTCAAGACTCCTCATGTGGCCTGGATCTTTGATGGCCTTGCTTTTCCTTCTTTGCCTTCGCCAGGAACAGCTTTGCCTCTCTCTCTTTAAGTGCTTTCGGGTTCATACTCTTGCATGAAGAGCATTCCCCGATGTCATGGTCAGAACTTAGGCACCAAGGACAGTTCTCGTGGGGGTCAGAAACAGACATATGACCCCTACACTCCAAACAAGGCTTTAAGCCTGACTTCTTTGGTGCAGACATTGTTTTTTGAAGAAAACTCTACAAAAAAATATCCTCGCTACATCGTAACACGTGGAGAGGTAGAAAAACTGTTAGCATTGAAGGCGTGGGAAAAAAGGGAACTGGCATCAGCACGCCGGCTAGGATTTCTTATGGCTCTGATGACGTCAGTCGGAGTCGCATGCGGAGTAGTTTCACTGTAATGTCCTCGTTGATGTGGAGAGCTAAAAAGAAAAGATTACTGGCGCACTGGGAGTACTCAAAAGGTGAAGAATCCATAGGTAGATGTATCCATCAGAATAATGACTTAGCTCTGTTCCCATTCCTAATCGAATCAAAGGAATGAGGCATTCTGGGCAGGATTTGCCACCAGAGGCTTATATTGGCCACCTTACAGGATCTGCTGGGGCACAGGGAGTGGGCACAGTGTCACAGTTGCATAGACACAGTGACTCTACCCCAGCCTAGACTAGGACTCGAACTGGGAGATACATGTGACAAGCTGTGGTCTGTGCAGGCTGAGCTGACAGAATCTCCAAGACACTCCATTCCCATCACTTTCATGCATGATAGTACATCATGTAGCCTACAGCTATTTAACGTGGTGTGTGTGGGAACCTGAAGTGCAGAATGACTGATGATATTCTTTCCAAACAACAGTTTAGCATGGGCAGATGTATTAAGAAATCTCTGTGGCACCATACACATTGCTCACATGACTCTCAACAGACTCATGCAGCATGCATACTCGCCTCATGCTGTTATGCACATACATGTTGTCTGACATTTACAACAATCATGAGGGAAGAGATGTCAGTGGATGACAGTAATGTCTCCTCACCTAGTTATAGACATACAACACAATCTAGGACCCCAAAAAGCTCACCCACCACAATGTGACTGAACTTCACATATGACATTGGCCACCAATACCTGCACATTGTGCATCCCCATTGATGACACACAGACTGCAACAACAGACAAATGAGCAGTCAACCTGGCACACATGGCCACATTGTAACCTGTGAGGAGGGAATGGATGTTGAATTACAGAGACACCTGTGCACATAAGGAACTTACCTGCTCCTCTGGTGCACCATAGAGCTGCCCTTACAGGGGTAGGACCTCATCCACTAGCCTCTCCGGCTCCTCTGGCGAGAAGGCAGGGGCCCCATCACTTGCTGGATGTGGCATTATTGCTCCCAGAGGCGGCACACAGTAGCTCAGGTAGTGGAGGTGTTGCTGGCAGCAGTGTCAGGGTCAAGTGAAGGAATATGTGGACCTGGGGAGGTCATATCCACCATGTATGTGATCACTAATGCCAGCGGACTCAGCCATTGGCCCGCAACTGCTACTGGCAACATTTACTTATGGCTGTGTCCTCCATGACTGCATCTGCCTACCACCATGACGACTTCCGCTTGCGGTCGCAGTCGGCTCCTAATGTCCAGTGGACTAGGTCAGGTAGCTGCATTTTTGCTGCCTGAAATGCTGTATTGTGCTTTAGAAACTGCGTCACACCTCTGAAAATATTTTTGTGATCTCACAAAAATGCTTATCCTGTCTTGTCATGTAGGTCCTACTACTCAAAAACCACTGTAGCATGTTGCAAGGCACAGATGGCATTTAACAGTGGGGTACAGTCCACCGCTGCCGACGGTAATTTTGGCGGTAGGGATATCCAGTCACATTTTGAGGGGCAATTGTGTTGTATATCTTTGAGTTTGGCCCAGATGCATGTTGTGGACACGTGTGAAAAATCATGGGGGTCACATATGAACCTTGTGCTATATGCAGCTGTGATGTGTCCTGGTTGCCATGTCTATCCCTTTAGAAATGCCCTGTCACATTATATTATTGACATGCATCATGTATGTTGCTGTGGACACAATGACTAATGTTAGAAATCATGTCTTGTCCTACATAGGTATCCAGAAAGAGGGAGGATGCAACAACCTCCTGTCTACCGTCCAATGCCAGACCTTCAAACCATGGAGCAAAGGCACATAATAATGTATTACCGCCTGGGTAGGCAAACAATAGTAGATTTATGTTGTCAGTTTGGAACCAGATATGATGCCAGCTATTAGTTATCCAACCAGCATACCACCCATTGTACAAGTCATGTCAGTATTGCACTTCCTAGCCACAGGGTCCTTCCAACATACAGTGGCCCTATCAGCTGGCATGTCCCAATCTATGTTCAGTCTGGTATTGAAGGATGTCCTCTCAGCAATGCTGAAACACCCAGACAGATACATCCAGTTTCGCCGACATCAGGATTTATCCCATGTAAAGACTGACTTTTTTGGTTTTGCATGCCTCCCACATGTGGCGGAGGCCATTGATGGCACACATGTTGGCTTGTTCCCTCCGCAGGCCAATAAACAAGTATACCTCAGCAGAAAGAACTTCCATTCCATCATCATGCAAGTTGTGTTTCGTGGATCTCTACATTTTGCATGTCTGTGCCCATTATCCAAGTTCAGCCCATGATTCCTACATAATGCAGAACAGCACCACACCCCAGCTGAAGTCACAACTGTACCCAGAGAGGGACTGGCTGATTGGTAAGCCACAACTATCCTGTTTGTGTGTGTGCAATGTCTGGTGCTACAATCATGAAGTGAGGGACTTATTGTTGCACACATGTCCCATTCCTTATCAGGAGACTTTGCATATCCAAACCATCCTTGCCGCTACTAAGGAATCCAACTATGCCAGGGGAAGTCTGTTTCGATGAGGTCCATGGAAGAACACGGCAGGTAGTGCAGTGGGCTTTTGGGCTCCTGAGGGCCAGTTTCAAGTGTGTGGACCAGACAGGTGGAGCCCTCCTCTACTCACCCAGGAAAGAGTGTCAGATCACTGTGGCATGCTGCATGCTACACAACATAGCTTTGCGGAGGAATATCCCATACTCCCCAGAGGAAGGGGAGCCTGTAGTGCCAAAGGGTGAGACTCATGAAATGCCAAGTGTGGATGACAGTGGTGGTGAAGAGGAAAGAGCTGACTTGCAGGAAGATCGCATCAATAGCTACTTTTCATGAGTGTAAGTATGTCGTGTGTTGTAATGACTGTGATTGTATGAAGAACTGTAGTTGTGAGAATGTGTGGAGTTGAGTGCTTTAGAACCAACTATGGAGCTGATACAATGTTCAGCCCAAGGGTGCTCGAAGAGTTAGCCTTTGAAATATCTCCACCTTGATATAACTACTTTGTGTCAGTCTCATTGCAATGTAATTTCCTTTCCAGATGCTTGCTATGTGATTTGTGTAATAGGTATGTTTTCAAGCCTATACTCCTTGTTTTGTCTTTGTACAGGTACCTTCACCATGACATATTCATGTGGGCATTTCAGAGCTGTGACATTGATTGACATTGTGATTATGTGGGCATGAAAATGGTTGTAAATTGCAAGCATGGCATTCACTTGTCACATAGGCTAAACACTATTCGGACCTGTATGTTACTGTAGATGTGTTTCATCATTGCAGGCCACACTGTCTGTGCCACAACACTGACAAATGTTTGTGTCATACAACCAGATGCATGGTCATTGGAAAATGATGGGCCTGTGATCAGGGACTGTTGTAGTGCCCTTTGTCTGTACCTTGGTTTATATGATGTTGTATTTCTTTGGTGTGGTATGTGGTAAGGCTCAAACTGGTGATACCATCCACTTTTATGTTTTCCTATTTTACAGGACAATGTCTGACAAGGCCCTTCCTTCCGTGCTCTGGGGGGCTGTACCTTGGTATGTGTACCTTGACACAATATGAGTCAGCAATTCTTGGCAGTGACAGCCCAGGTATTTCAACACCCTATGCGCTGCACAGTGAAATAAAATGTTTGATGTGACCAGCCACTTGCAGCAATGTGCTTGTTGGTAGTAATTCTTAGCAGGACATTATACCGGTAACATATATCAATCAATCAGTTTTTGTAAAGCTCAACTACTCACTCATAAGGGTCTCAAGGCACTGCTTGTATTAGTATCCTGTGTCTTCCTCATTTGCTTCACATGTGCTTACATCTCTACATAGCAAAAGCAATGACTTTGTGATAGGTAGATTTATTGAAGATCTGTGCATAAAATTAAACTTTGGCATGACAGAAAAGAAAATGAAGGGTTCAGTCATGGTGGATGAAATCATTGGAGTAGATGCCACTCCACTGGAAGTCCAAAGTTCAGAGAACTTCTCCACCTGGAAATGGAAGGTGGTTGAAGAACAGTTAACAGAGTGAATGTGAGGCAACCAAAGGAGATAATTTTGGAAGAGATCACTTTCTGGCATGGGTGGGTGTCTTGCCATCCACACCTTCTAGATTCCTTGCTGGATGCCCCACTTGGGTGGTGAGGGGGGGGGGGGGGGGAAGGAAATCTGCTGCTACAGAGGCAGCAGTGTCTGGGGTGCATTGTTCCCTTGACAGGGCCTCCCTTCCAGTGGCTGGCTCCTATGAAGTGCCTGGTATAGATGTGTCAAAGGAAGGGGGTAGTGTGCTGTTGTCGATCCCTGAACAGGGTGGTGTTAATGTCCATCAGCACCCCTGTTAGGAAGCCCATGTTGGTATTGCGAGCCTCCCACTATTAAGACATTTAAGGATGAAAGTCCCTCTGCAGCTGCTTGATTTCAAGGAGTTCTGCAAGTACCTGCCTATTTACGCCTTGAGACTCCTGATAGACCCCCAAAACGTGGCTGATGGTGTCCTGTCCAGGAGCATCCCCAGAGGCCTCACCCCGCTGGCCGACAGCATCCCTCCCACGCACCCTACCCCCATGGCCCTGTGCCCTTGCCACAGGGTGCCCCTTCCCACTTGTTCCAGGACCATCATTGTCAAAGGTGTGTGTTGAGACTCAGGATCCTGGACTGGGGGGTGCACAAGATGGTTGCCACTGTCCTAGGGACATAAGTTTGACGGGACAAAGGGCTGCCTGTGATTTAGAGGCAAACGGGCTGGGAGGTGGTGTAGTGGCCACAGTGAAACTCAATGTTGGTGTCTGACCAGGTTGCCCAGATGGGCCAAAACCGTCTTCCATTTCTCTAGAAGTATAATTGTCACTGGGGGCTTCATCCATGGGGGTAGCAGCAGTCTCTTCTGCGGGCTGTGTGTGGCTAGTGGCAGCCTGACCTGTTGATGTGAAACATACAATGTTGCTGGTTATATTGTGACATTTACCTCCAAAAGTTCACAGTAACATTTCGCAAAGATCTTGAACATAGTTGATTTGCAGGTTATTCTGATGTGACAGCTACCCCCGCTATTGGCTGTACTGACCTGACATTTGTGAAGCCTGCCAATTCCATTTAAGTCAAGCAGCTGCTGAAATGTGCAGAACATTAGCCCTTGAGAGGATGGCTTGAGAATGCCATCTTGCCACCAATGCAGGCTAAACAGTGGCTAGGCAAGATATGTCTTTGGACATTTTGAGGTCTAGTTGATTGTTATGCAGGCAGACCCAGGACTTTGTTGTATATGTGATTGGAGTCATCATGTCGTCAGTGCATTGTAAATGTGTCTGCTGCCAATACCATTTTATGAGTGCATCTTGAGGTCTTTGTGATCATTGTTTTGCACACTGGGTAAGGTGTCATTCCTGTCCTCAACAATTTTATCTTGGGCTAGCAGGTCATGATGGAGCTAGGTAGCAAGATAGCTCAAAATTGAGCATGATATATATCATGGTCCCTACCAGGTGCGTAAATTTCAATTGAGAATTAGCAGGCAAGGGTATGTGGACAAGTGACCACTGGTGTGGATTTTGGAGTTACTGAAACAGTGCTTCATGGGAGTTGTAGTCATGTCACTCTGCATATTACACACACCTGACAAATGTTATCCTCCCAGATGAGTGAACTTCAATTGAGATTTCATAAATAGATGGGATTGGGCAAGTGAACATTGTCTTTGTGTTTGGAGTTAGGATCACAGGATCTATTGGGTTTTGCATTCCGGTCACTACCTCTACTTCCCTCCACCATACACATGTTATCCTCCCAGATGAGTTAACTTAATTTGAGAGTTAAGACACAGGGATATTTGAGCATGAGAACAATGGGCTTGTGTTTGGAGTAGGAGCGACAGAGCCTCCTGCCTTTAGCAGTCATGTCGCTCCCTCTACTTCATACACTTGATAACTGGTATCCCCACAGGTCAGTACACTTCATTTGTGAGTTCATAAAGAAGAGTATTTGAACACTGGACTGTTCTTTGGAGTTAGTGAAACAGTGCCTCCTGGGAGTTGAAGTCAGATCACTCCCTCTACTACACACACAATCAAGTGGTTTCCTCCCAGGTGAGTCCACTTTAAGTGAGAGTTCCCAAACAAAGGTATTTGGACAAGTGGACACTGGACTGTTGTTTGGAGTTAGTGAAACAAGGCCTCTTGGGAGTTGCAGTCAGGCCAACTCTACTACTACACACACCATACTAATGGTATCCTCTCAGGTGAGTACACTTCAGTTGAGAGCTAAGACACAGGGGTCTCTGGAGAAGAGAACCCTGGGCTGATGTTTAGAATTACAGAAATATGGCCTGCTGGGTGTTTCAGTCATGTAACTCCCTGTACTACACACACTATACAAATGTTACCCTCCCAGGTGAGTCCACTTCAATTGAGAGTTCACAAACAATGGTATTTGATCAAGAGAACACTGGGCTGATGGTTGGATTTACAGACACAGGGCCTTCCTGGCCTTCAACAGAGAGTTAGGACATAGGGGTATTTGGAGGAGAGAACACTGGGCTGATGTTTGGAGTTACAGAAACAGGGTCTGCTAGGAGTTGCAGTCATGTAACCCCCTGTACTACACAGTATACAAAGGTTATCCTCCCAAAGTGGGTCCACTTCAATTGAGAGCTTAGAAACAATGGTATTTGCGCAAGAGAACACTGGTCTGATGGTTTGTTTTACAGACAAATGGCCGTCCTGGCCTTAGTAGTCATGCCACTCCCTCTACTTCCAACATTTGACAAATGGTATCCTCCAAGGTGAGTAAACTTAAATTGTGAGTTGCCAGACAGTAGTTATTGGACAAGTTAACACTGTTCTGGTGCTTGGAGTTGCTGAAACAGTGCCTCCTGTGAGTTTCAGTCATGTCACACTCTCTAGTACACATGACATACAAATATTATCCGCCAGATGAGTTCACCTCATTTAAGGAAATGTCTCCTTGGCATGGTTACCCCCTGCCTGTTTGCCTTTTTGCTGATGCCAAGTTATGATTGAAAGTGTGCTGGGACCCTACTAACCCGGCCCCAGAACCAGTGTTCTTTCCCTAAACTGTACCTTTGCTTCCACAATTGGCACAGCCCTGGCACTCAGATAAGTCCCTTGTAAATGTACCCCTGGTACCAAGGACCCTGATGCCAGGGAAGGTCTCTAAGGGCTGCAGCATGTCTTATGCCACCCTGGGGACCTCTCATTCGGCACATGCACACTGCTTCATAGCTTGTGTGTGGTGGTGGGGAGAAAATTACTAAGTCTACATGGCACTCCCCTCAGAGTGCCATGCCAACCTCACACTGCCTGTGGCATAGGTAAGTCACCCCTCTAGCAGGCCTTACAGCCCTAAGGCAGGGTGCACTATACCACAGGTGAGGGCATATGTGCATGAGCACTATGCCCCTACAGTGTCTAAGCAAAACCTTAGACATTGTAAGTGCAGGGTAGCCATAAAGAGTATATGGTCTGGGAGTTTGTCAAACACGAACTCCACAGTTCCATAATGGCTACACTGAAATCTGGGAAGTTTGGTATCAAACTTCTCAGCACAATAAATGCACACTGATGCCAGTGTGGAATTTATTGTAAAATGCACCCAGAGGGCATCTTAGAGATGCCCCCTGAATACCAGTCCGACTCCTAGTGCTAGGCTGACCAGTTTCTGCCAGCCTGCCACAACCAGACGAGTTTCTGGCCACATGGGGAGAGTTTCCTTTAACACTCTGTAGCCAGGAACAAAGCCTGTACGGGGTGGAGGTGCTTCTCACCTCCCCCTGCAGGAACTGTAACACCTGGCGGTGAGCCTCAAAGGCTGACCCCTTTAATTACAGCGCCCCAGGGCACCACAGCTAGTGAAGATGCCCGCCCCTCCGGCCACTGCCCCCACTTTTGGCAGCAAGGCTGGAGGAGATAATGAGAAAAACAAGGAGGAGTCACCCACCAGTCAGGACAGCCCCTAAGGTGTCCTGAGCTGAGGTGACCCATGCCTTTAGAAATCCTCCATCATGAGTTTGGAGGATTCCCCCAATAGGATTAGGGATGAGCCCCCTTCCCCTCAGGGAGGAGACACAAAGAGGGTGTATCGACCCTCTAGGACAGTAGCCATTGGCTACTGCCCCCCAGACCTAAATACACCCCTAAATATAGTATTTAGGGGCACCCCAGATCCCAGGAAATCAGATTCCTGCAGTCTGAACCAAGAAGAAGGACTGCTGACCTGAAAGCCCTGCAAAGACGATGGAGACGACAACTGCTTTGGCCCCAGCCCTACCGGCCTGTCTCCTGACTCGAAGAAAACTGCAACAGTGACGAATCCGACAAGGAACAGCGACCTCTAAATCCTCAGAGACTGCCCTGAACCTAAGGACCAAGAAACTCCTGTGAACAGCGGCTCTGTTCAACAACAGCAATAACTTAGCAACTTTCTTGCAACTTTTAAAGACCTCACTCTTCCCGCCAGAAGCGTGAGACTTCACCCTCTGCACCCGACGCCCCCGGCTCGAGCTCCAGAGAACCAACACTACAGGGAGGACTCCCAGGCGACTGCGACCTCGTCAGTAGCCCGAGACGACCCCACCTTGAGCCCCACAGCGACGCATGCAGAGAGAAACCAGAGGCTCCCCCTGACCGTGACTGCCTGTAACAAGGAACCCGACGCCTGGACCAAGCACTGCACCCGCAGCCCCCAGGACCAGAAGGAACCGAACCTCAGTGCAGTAGTGACCCCAGGCGACCCTCTGCCTAGCCCAGTTGGTGGCTGGCCCGAGTAGCCCCCCTGTGCCCTGCCTGCACCGCAAGATTGACCCCCGGGTCCCTCCATTGTTTCCTATACAAAACCCAACACCTGCTTTGCACACTGCACCCGGCCGCCACCGTGCCGCTGAGGGTGTGTTTTGTGTGCCGTCCTGTGCCCCCCCCCTCCCCCAGTGCTCTACGAAACCCCCCGGTCTGCCCTCCGAACACAGGAACTTACCTGTTGGCAGACCGGAACCAGAGCACCCCTGTTCTCCATAGGCACCTATGTGCTTTGGGCTCCTCTTTGACTTCTGCACCTGACCGGCCCTGTGCTGCTGGTGTGGTAACTTTGGGGTGGCCTTGACCCCCCCAACGGTGGGCTGCCTATGCCCAGGAACTTGAACCTGTAAGTGCTTTACTTACCTGACAAACTAACCATTACTTACCTCCCCCAGGAACTGTTGATTTTTGCATTGTCCACTTTTAATATAGCTTATTGCCATTAACTAAAACTGTGTATGTTACTGCTGTAATTCAAAGTTCCTTACTTACCTGTGTGGAGTACCTTGCATTCTATGTATTTACTTCAAATCTTGAACTTGTGGTTCTAAAAATAAATTAAGAAAATATATTTTTCTATATAAAAACTATTGGCCTGGAGTTAAGTCTGAGTGTGTGTTCCTCATTTATTGCCTGTGTGTGTACAACAAATACTTAACACTACCCTCTGATAAGCCTACTGCTCGACCACACTACCACAAAAGAGAGCATTAGAATGATCTAATTTCGCCACTATATTACCTCTTAGGGGAACCCTTGGACTCTGTGCCCACTATCTCTTACTTTGAGATAGTATATACAGAGACAACTTCCTACAACTCATGTGTGAATTACCACACATGGGTCTTTGGAGAAGAGGACACTGGGCTGGCTGAGTGGAGTAACAGTAACAGTGCCTCCTTAGCAGTCTAGAACCCCTGTACTACACACACTATACAAATGTTACCTTACCAGGTGATTATACTTCATTTGTGAGTTGACACGCAAGGGTATGTGGGCAAGTGACCACTGTGCTGGTGTTTGGAGTTACAGATATAGGGCCTGCTGGAAGTTGCAGTCATGTCACTCTCTCTAGTACACACACTAAACAAATGGCATCCTCCCAGGTGAGTACACTTCAATTGGGAGTTAAGAAACACGGTTATTTGGTGAAGGAAACACTGTGCTTCAGGTCTGAGTAACAGTGCTTCCTGGGAGCTGTAGCCATGTCAGTCCCTGTACTATACACACTATACAAATGCTATCCTCGTAGGTGAGTACAATTCAATCGGGAGTTAACAAACAAGGGTAAGCTGCCTTCAAATGAATTCTGATGAGACAGAAGTACTGGTGGGTATGTTACTTGCCCTCAGTTTGAATATCTGGTTTTACTGTTCTAAAGAGCTGCCCTCTGTTTCCAAAAAGGGTGAAAAACACAAACTCTCCATAACAGCACAAATACCCAGGGTCTCAATATCATGTCTTTTCCAGTACTAAAGTACTAAAGTAGAAAGGTACTAAAGCATCACTAAAGTACTAAAGAAAATGTTACTCTTAGTACTGTACAGCATTTACTGCACTATTTTGGAAACAGCGGTGTCCTTCTGGCTGGGTTATGGCAGTGAGTTCCCTTAATTTTGGACTCACTAAACATACTACCTAGACCTTGTAGAAAACACAGTTGCACTTTTACTGTGTGTGCTTCCTTGCTGGATCACAATTTCAGACTATTTCAACTTTTTACACCGATTACCTGTGAAAAAGATTGAAATGTTCAAAAGCCTTTTGAATTGTTTATGGACTGCATGGTAAGGGCCCTGCTTTAATCACACAAACATTTTTCTGGTAGGATTGCTCTGCAAGCCATTTATGATTGGCTTCAGAATGTTTCTTGCCAGTTCCCAAGATAAAGAGAACAAGACAGTAAGGGCGGGCTTTCTTAGCCTTGGCATGGAAAATGACTCACCTAAGACTGAGGTTATCTGACAATCTGTTGGTCTTTATGAAGACATTGAAGACTTCACTAGTCGGCCTGGAGGACTGGGTGATTGCACAATGTATAAATGAAAAGGAAAAAAAATAAGCTTTGCTGTAGGAAATAAGGAGCCATAATAGGGAAAACCCAGTCTGGGTTGCTTGTGTACCCATCTGCAGCGTACTGGTCAGGTAGTTTGTTCTGGTGCTGGAGCAAGACCAAGGTTAGTTTACATATGGCTAGTCTCTTCTGGGTGGCACAGTGTGCAAAACTGGTGGAATGGATTGCAGACTGAATGATCACTAGTGGCTAAGATTAAGTCAAACCATCAGCCCTATCATCTTTTTGTTTTCCTCAATGCGACATCCTGAGTGCAACAGGCATGCCCAGATGTGGGTCCTGTGTTCACTGTACCATAAGGATGAAGCTATACCTCATTTATGAGAACTATACTGGCTGAGGGTGTACTGGGGATACTTGTGCTCCTATTTGGAGGAGGTCTATTTTAGCAGCTTAGACTTGACTATGACTATGCCTACTATAGCAAGTTCAAGACTGATTCGAACGCGGATGGCCTCTGTCTAGAGTGGCGCAGTGGGCAAGTGATTACCAGGGGCTGGGGGTAATTCAAACACTCCACCCATCACATTTTTGTTTTTCTATGTGTGACGGCCTATGTGCAACAAGTTGCCCAGACGTACAAGTTACTTACCTTCAGTAACGATATATCTGGTACAGACATATTGTCATTTCAGATTCCTTACCTTAGAATTTTCCCCCAGGCGTCAGACTTGATCCGGAGATTTTTTTCTTCGAGCAATACCATTGCATGTCATTAGGTGGCGTTGGTCGACTCCGTAGGCATCATTGGCGTTGTAGTAGCCGTGATGATGTCTGGAGTAGTACATAGACGCCGCCTCAGCGTGGTGACGACAGTTTCTTTTCACGACTTTCCACGCCAGAGCACAGAGCCGCGCAGAACACTGAAATTGGTGGGCCAGAGCCAAGGCCCTCAATGGGGAAGCCCTGTCCGTATAAATTTGGAGCGGGGAGGATGGGTGGGTCAAGGAATCTGCAACTAGAATAGGTCTCTACCAGATATATCGTTTCCGAAAGTAAGTATCTTGTACATCTGATAGAGTTGTTCTAGTTGCAGATTCCCTACCTTAGAACAGATACCCAAGCAATGCCGTCCTCTGGTGTGGGCTGCGAACCAAGATCATACAAGAAAGTCCTGCAAGACAAAATGACCAAAGTAACCGTCCCCACGGACCTGACTGTCCAGTGTTAGTAAACGTGTGCAGGGATGCCCACGTTGCTGCCTGACAGATATCCAGGACAGGAACTCCGAGTGCTAACGCTGTGGAAGCAGGAGTTGCTCTGGTGGAATGAGCGAGCAAGCCCTCAGGGGGTTGCTTCTTTGCCAAAGGGTAGCACATCTTGATGCAAAGAAGGACCCATTGCGAGATGGTATATTTTTGCACCGCCCTCCCTTTCTTCACACTCACGTATCCAACAAAGAGTTGACTGTCCAGCCGGAAATCTTTAGTCCGATTGAGATAGAATGCCAATGCCCTTTTTGGATCTAGGCAGTGGAGTCTCTCCTCCTCATGAGAAGGATGTGGAGGTGCGTAAAAAATAGGCAAAGTGATGGACTGGCCTACATGAAAAGGTGTAACTGCTTTGGGAAGAAAGGAAGCCTTAGTGCGTAACACCACTTTGTCAGGGTGCATTGACAAAAATGGGGGCTTAGAAGATAGAGTCTGAAGCTCACTCACCCTGCGAGCAGAAGTGATTGCAACAAAAAAAAAAAGTTTTTAAAGTAAGGAGCCATAATGAACAATTGTGCATCGGCTCAAAGGGAGTACACGTTAAGTAAGGACAAGATTGAAGTCCCAATGAGGCATGATAAACAGAGTGGGAGGAAACAAATGGGTGAGGCCCTTAAAGAATCTACTAACAATAGGAGACTTAAATAGTGAAGGCTGATTAGTCAACCTAAGAAAGGCTGAGATAGCTAATGAATAGACTTTAAGGGTGCCCAAATCAGAGCCCTGCTGGGCCAAAGAATGAACAAAAGAACCTCAGAAAGAGGAGCAGAGTGGGGATCAACACATTTGTTGATACACCATGCCACAAATTTTTGCCAATGACAGGCATATACCGTTATGGTACAGGTACGCCTGGCTGCCACGATTACATCACAGACTTTGGGTGGAAGGCCAAAAGCCGTCAACTACCGCCGTTCAATCTCCATGCATGAAGGCGGAGATTGGACAGGTTCAGATAGAGAACTGTTCCCTGCTGCTGCGACAGAAGATTCTCCCGAAGGGGCAGTCTGATTGGAGGATTGGTGGCCATGCTCAGCAGCTCTGGATACCATCCTCTCCATGCCCAGTCTGGAGTCACCAAGATTACTTGGGCCCCGTTGTTGTTGATCTTCTTGAGAACTCTGGACAGAAGGGGTATAGGTGGAAAGGAGGCCGGAGTTCCACTCAAGACAAAAAACGTCTCTGAGCGAGTGACGCCTTGGAAACTCCACCGTGCAAAACAGCTGACATTGCATGTTCTCTGCAGAGGCAAACAGATCTAACCAATGCTCTCCCTACTGCTGAAAAAGACCTTGTGCCACCTCCGGATGGAGATGCCATTTGTGATCAGCTATGCAGCAATGGCTGAGTTTGTCTGCTCTGTCGTTCAGACAGCATGCCAGATGTTGAAACACCGGGGTGATGTCCTGATGTGGCAGCCTAGTCCAGAAGCGCAGCGCCTCCTGACAAAGGGTCCAGGACCCTACTCCGCCCTGTTTGAACATGTTCACCACTTTCCCTTTGAGAAAGGGAGGAAATGATTTCAACGCAAGCCAGATGGCTCAGAGGTCCAGAAGACTGATATGGAGCCCAGACTCAGGCAGAGGCCAGAGGCCTCTGATTTCTACCTCTCCCTTGTGACCGCCCCACCCGAGAAGGGACGCGTCCATCACTATGGATAGATCTAATTGGGGAAGGGGTCTGCTGTTGACCCAATGCCGATTCAAATGCCATCACTGCAGATCTTTCGCAGTCCTCGCCGAGATCTGGACCATGTCGGAGAGATTTCCCTGATGCTGTGCCCCCTGGAACTTCAAGTCCCACTGCAGAGCCCACATATGCCCATCTGGCATGTGTCACTAGCAGGATGCAGGAGGCCATGAGGCCCAGCAGCCTCAGACTCGGTCTCGCTGAAGCCCGAGATAGAGGCTGAAAGATCAGAATCATAGCCTGAATATCCTGGACTCGCTTTTCGGGAGGATAGGCCCGAAACTGAACTATGTCCAGAACAGCTCAGATGAAAGGAAGCATCTTAGAGGGAGTCAGGTGTGACTTCAGCACATTTATAGTGATCCCCAGCATGTGCAGGAGGTTTGTCGTAGTCTGAAGGTGGGAGACTACTTTCTGGTGCGAGTCCGCCTTTAACAGCCAGTCGTCAAGGTAGGGTAAGACTGAAACCCCCAACCTGCGCAGATGAGCTGCAACCACCGCCATCATTTTCGTAAACAGTCGAGAGGTGCTGGTAAGGCCGAAGGAGAGCACAATAAATTGAAACTGCTCATGAGGGGCAGTGGAAAGGCAGGGGGACAGAGTCGTTGCACTGGTGTTCTTGAACCTCTCTAGCGCCGAGTCCACCTTGCCTCCAAAGAGACGGGAGCCATCAAAGGGCATGTCCATGGTGGTCTGTTGGACATTCCCTAAGAAACTAGATGTTCGTAGCCAGGCGTTCGCCTCAAGGCCACCGCTGTCGCAACCGACATACCCAGAGTCTCGATTGTGTCCAGCCCACATTGGATAGTGAACTTTGCTGAGTCTCTCCCATTGGTAACAGCTTGGGAGACGATAGCACGGACCTCCTCGGGTATCTGCGGCAAGACTTGTGCGACCGTATCCCACAGAGAGTGAATATAACAGCCCAAAAGGCATGCAGTGTCCATTGACCGCCGCGTTAGACTGGAGGAAGGAAACATCTTCTCAAATGGTTCCAGCCTTTTTGATTCCATATCAGGAGGTGCGTAAGGGACCTCCAGAGGATGAGAATGCCTGTATGACAAGGTTCCCAGGCATGGGGTGTTGGACTAGGAATTTAGGGTCATTCCGGGCAGGCCGATGGTGGCATGAGACTGTCCTGTTCACAGGAGACCCTGTGTTGGGTCTGGACCAGGTACCAAAAAGGACATCTGTGAGGGCTTCATTGAATGGAGGAAGAGGCTCAGAAGTGGAAGTCCCTGGTTGAAGGATCTCCATCAGGAGATTCGCCCTGACCTGAACAGTAGGCAGCTCAAGGTCGAGGAGCTCAGCCGCCCTACTGACAACCATGGATTCAGTAACTCCCTCTGCCACAGCCACAATAGGAGGAGACAGTATGGCAGCGTCTGGAGAAGAATCCAGACCACGAGTCTCGCCCAGCTCCTGTGCCCAGTCCATTTTAGGATCATCCTGGTATTCATGAGGGTCCAGGGACCCTTTTCAAGCCTTCCCCAAATTCAAACCCATATAAATAAGGGTCAGAATCCAACCTGGGGTGAATAGGCCCCATCAAAGAAGGAGGAGACGTAGGCTGATACCGTTTCAACTCTGAGTCATCAGGGATCAGGATTGGGTTGACGTCTATAGTGGGCATCACCGACGTAGGGAGCGCCAACATTCAAACCGACGCCGGGGAAGGTGTTGATGGTACGACCTGGGTCAGTATAGATCTGAGAGCGGATCCGGAGGGGACTTTGGTGGATGGAGCTGGAGCCACCGGTGCAGAACCTTTATGCCCTCCAACCAAAGTCCCTGGGCCAGAAGGCGCTGTAACAGTCCGACTGCCCAAAAATTAGGTGCATGGCCTCATAGAATTCCTTTAACTGGGCAGGGGTTGCCCCGGCTCCCAGAAACTCAGGGAGGCACGGAGGGGACCCAAAAGCAGGCTCGAGGACGGAGGCCTAGAGTGTTGATGCTCCTTCTGCGTCGCATCAGCCGAGCAATCATACGAAGTCGAAGGATGATGACATTTCTTCGACTTCTTCTTACCTTGCCACGAACACTTTGAGAAGGATGAGTGGTGGTCGCTCCGCGAATGGTCTTGAGACCTTCCTCTCGAGCGAGACCGGGACCCATGTGAAGTCGAGCGCCAGGTCACCATAAGCTTGAGGTTCTGCTCCCTCGAGGCCTTCGGGTGCATGGCCCGGCACTCGGAGCATGACTTTGGGTCGTGGTCGCACTCCATGCACCACAAACAGACCCAATGCGGATCTGTCCCCGATATCATGTGGTGACAGTCCTCACAAGGTTTGAAGCTGGTCTTCAGGGACATCCTCGATGTACCAAAAACTTCACCTAAACAACTCGACAAAGGTGTCGAAGTCGGTCAAAAATGGACCTAGGGTAGCTCTCTCTGGATCTGTGCATGGTGCGGAAAGAAAAGAACTGGCATCACTGCGTTGAGGCGGCATCTATGTACTACTCCCAACGTCATCACGGCGCCAACGACGCCCGCGGAGTCGACTGACGCGACCTAACAACGCTCAAGGATATTGCAATAAGAAAACATTTCCAGATGCAGTCTGTCACCTGGGTGAAAATTCTAAGGTAAAGAATCTGAAAACTAGAAGTCTCTATCAGATATGGGTACCATGTTCTTTAAGTCTCAAGAATCAAACTATAGCTCAGTGATAAGGCCTGAATAGGCCAAAACAGGTCTACGGTGCTTGTGATCTAATCTGGACGGGACCTGGTATGGCACTTTGGGCTGGACTGCTACTATCGGAGCAGAACCAAAGTGGCTTTGCGTATGGCCAGTGAGTTTCTAAAGGGGCATAGCAGGCAAACAAATGAGGGTCTGGAATGCTGCCTACCACCATTAGCCTCCTGGATATGACAGCAAGGACACACATTAAGATGCCACCTGTGCACCGATGTCAGTGCTATCAGACGAATTATGCGTTCCAAAAAACGCCAAACATAGCTGACAAAATTAGTTTGAACTGGCAGTGTGCAAAAAGTAACTTAAGACCTTATTAATATCAGAAAGTCTATGCCACAGTACAAGGAGGTGGGAGGGCGGTAACCAATCTGGGGTTAAAGTAGCCACCAAAAAAAGAGCTTCACTGAAGGTATATAACTTATTCCTCAGATGGATGCTTATAATAGGAGATCAGTGTGTACTACACAGAGGTGCCTGACAATGCTTAGGGCCTGATTACAACTCTGGCGGAGGGGGTTAATCCATCCCAAATGTGACGGATATCCCACCCGCCGTATTATGAGTCAATTATATCCTATGGAACTCGTAATACAGTGGGCGGGATATCCGGCACATTTAGGACGGATTAACCCCCTCTACAAAAGTTGTAATCAGGCCCTTAGTTTTAGTAAGATTCTCTCTGCTGGCAATATACGCAAGGTATTCCTCTGTTTCACCTTCGTTTTCTAGCTCTTCTTTAAAGTATTACGTGTAATATTCCTAGCTGTTTTTTACTGACTAACGAACATGTTCCTTGCCTTTGGTAACTCTATATCTGGAGGGTACTCCATATAACTGCAGATGCCTCACCTTAGAATACTCCCAGGTGCCAGATTATATCTGGAAACTTTCTCCAGGACCACTCCTAGCTACAATAGTGACACAGTAAAACCACATATAAGCACCATCCTTGCCCGCTGACTTCAGTTGCTTTCTTTCTGTGCATTGCAGAGAATATCCAGAGCTCCACTCCCAAATTTGTCTGACAACTCCTAAAAAAAAAAACCTAAATCTAGTGTTGTAGGGAATGATGGGCCCTCCTAAAAATACAGGTTTCAACCCATATCTTGACTGTTGAAAACAAATGTCTAACATGGACAAAGGAAATTGGTAGAGTCAGATTAACTTGCATTTATTAACAAATATATCTGTTGTTTTGGCTTTGGCCACAATAAATTGTAAACGTTATGGCTCACTATGGCAAAAGGTGGCCTTCTCACCAGTTCGCTGCTAAAGACCTCTGGAAAGAAATACATTCATGGTCACGCTCTAGAAAATGGCCCTAGCTAAATTCACATGAGCACGGAAAACAAATGGCTGTGAGTCTACGTGTATGCTGAAAGAATAAACAGTGTTATGAAAGGAGCTGCTGCAAATTGGATATTCATTTTGCAGTTTACCTGTGCACAAGTGCTTGTCATTAGGTCAAGCCTACCTGAAAGCACAAGGCATATGGTTGTGAAAGACATATTGTGGGCATCCAAAAAATATACACGGACTAGAAGTATGACAACTGCCTACCACTGGTCATCTTTACTGTCACTCTTGCTTGCTTGCTTTCTATTAGATGAGTTTTCTAGTTTCAGCCTCCCCATCTCTTCGATTTGCTGGCTTCCATCCTTCCTGTTAGAGCTGACAGGCTTAGGGTGGGGTCCCCCTCAACTTTTTTCCTACCTTCTCCATTTTCCTGACCGCGCTTTTGCTGGTATTGTGACTCTGTGTACTTTACCACTTCTAACTAGTGCTAAAAGTTCCTGCTCTCTCCCCTAAACATGGAGACATTGGCTTATCCCTAATTGGCATATTTAATTTAGTTACAAGTCCCTTGTAAAGTGAATTACATGTGCCCAGAGCCTGTAAATTAAATGCTACTTGTGGGCCTGCAGCAGACATAGTGCCACCAACTTAAGTGGCCATTTAACCATGTGTCATGCCTGCCACTGCAGAGCCTGTATGTGTTCAGTTTTCCACTACCAAGCCGACATGGGAAAATAACCCTTTTGCCAGATACCAACCTTTCCTTTTTATACATGTGAGTGTATAAAAGCAGAGACTGTATGTGTGCAGTTTTACACTACCATTGACCTGGCAAAATTAACCTTTTGCCAGACATAAATCTTCCCTTTTTATACATGCAAGGCAACCCAGTTGGCAGAGTGCAATGTATTTAAAAGGCAGGACATGCACTTTAAGTTTTTATGTTCTGGTAATTAAAAACTCCCAAATTTGATTTTCACTATAGCAAGGCCACTCTTTCCCACAAGATAACATTGGGATTACCGTATTATATCTTATAAGTGTAATTCACAATCTGGAAGAGATAACCGTTTTGAGTTTGGTGTCTCTGGAATCACAGGTTAAAATCACAACTCATGGTGAAGATTTTAAATTACAATTTTGAAAATGCCACTTTTAGAAGGTTGCCATTTTCTGACTTTAGCCATTTGGTGCCTGCTGCCCGTCTCTGGACACTTGGCTGGGATGGGTGACAGATGGGCTTTGAGTATTCCCTCTAGACAGCCACACACAATGGAAGCTTACGTGTGACTTGATGAGCCATCCTGGAAGGATGGAAGGGAGGAATTGAGCACAGCCTCACATCTGAATAGGCTGTGTCCTGTCTTAACACGAAGGGCTGCATACCCCCCTGTAGTGCATCTGGAGCCCGGGCAGGAAGGATCAGGACCTCTGTGCACTTCAAAGGCCTGTCTTTGAACTCTCCCCCTCTTCAAAGGCCCAACTTGGTACTGGACCTACGGATATCACCAACTCAGTACACTTCTGGACCTGTGAATACTCTGCCAGGAAGAAGGACTGCTGTACTGCTGAAGTGCAAAAGGACTCTGCTGGACTACTGTTTTGCTAGACTCCTGCCTTGCTGCCTGATGTCCCCCTTGCCTGGGTGAGGACTGCACCTGCATCACTTTAACCCAGAGTGACTCCAAGGGCTAGCAGGCTGGCCTCCTGATCTGAAGTCTCAGAGACATAAAAGACTTCTAACCACTCTGCTCCTGCACCTGGACTCTGCCATTTGTGATTCTGCCCTACCAAGTAGTGCAACCCCAGTCCTGGACGCTTGGAAGTGGGCCTAAGATGCTTGCTCCAGCACAACTAGCACATTCTCTGCTGCGATAGTAGAACCAAATCATTGTTGCTGTTGTGTGGATCACAACTGGCGCATTGCCATTACTGCATGGTCGGATCCAACACAGCAGACTTCCATCACTGCATCATGGGTAAGGTGGATTGCCTTTGGAACCGCCACTACACAACGCTTTGCCCGGGGCCAGCTCCTCACATCCCTTGTCAACGGCAGCCTCAATGACGACGCTACAGCTCCACATCAATGCCTCTGCACTCATCAGAACCAACGCATCGCCCCATCTGCGCAACACAATCTTGACACTGGCCTCTGCATCACAAGACCTGATCGTATCCTTGATGACAATGCAACAGAACCTTGCACTGCAGCCTCACTGTATATCAGAACCGATGAATCACCTCAACTGCGAGAAACATCGTTGTGTCGGACCCACGCAAAGCTCCGCAGCCAGGATTTAAAGTACTTTGGTTCAGATGGCCTAACTGGGTTACTATAGTCGGTGCACACTCCATAGTTGGCTGAACTTTGGACTTTGTCCTGGTCTGGTGCAACCAGATTTCCTTAGTTGACATTTCTTGTTTCTAAGAGCTTTTTTACAGTTTATTATTTAAGAATGAATTCATAACCCAAGTTCTACTTATTGGATATTTGTTTTAGTCTTGTTTTATTTATTTAACTAAGTTCTATTTCTCTAATCTCGTGTGGTGTTTTCATTGTCATCCTGTTTGATGTGTTGCACAAAAACTTTACAAATTGCATCTAAATTGAGTCTGACTGCTCAGTACCAAGCTACCAGAGGGTGAGCACTTGGAGTTTTTCTGACACCCTGACTAGGATTGTGGTTTCTGATTGACCAGGGCTCATACTCCAGTCAACCACCAACCCAATTTCTAACACTTCCTCTAATCGGTTTCAGGGAACAACGTTTTTCTTTTTGTTTAGGGACTCAATGAGAGTGCTTGTTTCTTCCAGCTGTCTCCCTTGTGTGCTTTCCCCCCGCTCTACGCTGTTCTCTCTCTTCCCCAGGTGCTTCTCTCACCCCACCCACACTTGTGTTGCTCTCTCTTGCCCGTGTGATTCTTCCCTCGTGGTCCATGTGCTCTGTTTTGCTCCTGTTCTCTCCCTTGTGTTGCTCCTCCCCCTGCCTGCCATGTTGCTTTGTCCCTGCCTGCTGTTTTGCTTCTCTCTAGTTCCCTATATTGCTTCACCAACTCTCAAATTGCTCCTAGCTCACCAATTTCATTTTATTAAAAGGACTGTTGTGCTACATTTTTTAAAGAGTGCTTGCACCCTACATTTTCTTTTATTTACTGATCCATCTTTGAACGATAAATAAAAAAAAGCCTAGTTCCTTCTGTAGGCGCATGGGTGTTGAACGCATGTGCATGCCTTCACAATGACGTGGTAGCTGCATCATTCATTTTTGTTTTTAGCCATGCTGTACATCATGTCTAAAAAACACTTACAAAGCCAACTGGTCTTATAAAAGCGACTTTGAACAATGTTTGTTTAATTAAGCAAGGATTCGTGTGTTTAGGGGCTGTTAGGTGTGGCTGGAGACGGAGGGCTTCAGGTTTGGATCCAGATTGCAGAGTGATTGGTGGATGCTCCAGTAGTCTTGCCCACGTCTTAATATATGCAATTGTACAATACCATTGTTTCTTGTGCAAAGTGTGTAAATTTCTCTACCATGGACACAAGGCAGTTTGACTGGAGGGCTGCTAACACAACACAAAGAAATGTTCATTTGTGAAAGGTTAGGGGGTTGCAAGTTTGAAATGTACATGTTTTTTCCATAGCAGACTACAGTCAGATCAACCTGAGGCGAGCGGGTTGGATTTTATTAGCGGTTAAAGAGCAAAATGATTTTCGAGTTATTCAAACCTCAAAATGGGTCTGTTTCCACATAGACTGAACTCTTAAATAACGAAATGACGACGGGGGATGTAATCTCATCTACAGTAAATTAGAACAATGTAGGAAATGGGAGGAATGTCCTTAAAACATGAAACTAAAATTGGTCCTCATGTGATTTTTGTTCAAACTAAGGCTGAAAATATGCATTCAGACTTTCCTTTGGAGGCTTCAATCACTGAGGGTGCCACTGCGAGGGCAGTCCAAAGCCCATCTGGTGGGGGCCAAAAAGGCTCCCTGGATGGGAAGTTGCATTAGAGAGCCCTGGCAATGTAAGTATCTTTTTTGCAATTACAGTTAAGATAATGATACTGTCCAGCCCCTGGCAGTGCTCCTGAAAATAAATGTGCTGGGCACTGGCTAGCTTTGTGTTTTTGCCTACGAAGCAACCCTTATTTGACGTAACAGACATACAAAGTACATTTTCACTTATTCTGTTTTTTGAAGTAAAGTTGTGAGCACTACTAGCACAAACTGAGGACCTGCCCTTAACAGACTACCAGTGCAAGTTGCTTCTGAGAAGGGCACGCTCAGCTTGCTGCGCTACTGAAACACCCAACGCATATCACAAGAACACATTCTTTAAACCTTAATTGGACTAATGTTCTTTGCTTGCTGATTCTCGTTAAACTGTTTCTGTTACCAAAATGGGATTCTACATTTACTTTGATTTTGTTTCTTAGTCTGGTCTGATACTTACCGAGAACACCGGAATATTATTTTGTTTCTTATCAGTCAATAATATTGCCATATCTGACCTCAGTAAATGGAAAGCCCACTGTCTGGTAGGATTTCCATGGCCAATGACAGAACAGTTCATAATAGAAGGTTTCTTCAACAGTATACACATCAAGTCCCCTAATTAACAGCGATCAGCCTTAGGAGAGAAAATAAAACCACAAGGAAGATACACAAGGGCCAATGAGCTATAGTACTGACATTTGTACCATTAATTTCAATAGTCTCAACATAAAAAAAAAAATCCTCTTACCTTCCTCTGCTTTGATTGCTGCCTTACATTTCCCCTGGGTCAGGCGACAAATGATGTCCATGATCTGAGTTTCCCTCATCAGTTTGTCCAGGGCGTACATCTCACGGCAGCGCAGTGGGCCAAAGGTGCCCAAGTACTAAAACAAGGCAGTTATTGTCAGCTCACAAGGTAGTAGGATATACCATCATGCTTCACAGCAATTCACCCACTTTCTATATGCCAGCTAGATAAATTTACAGAGAACTTACTTGAACCTCATGCCTCTTTACACCTACCATGAGTAGCCTGTTGCAATTATTTAGATGAACGACCAAAGCACCATCAAGAAATTCATTCCCTGTGGTCAGAGGGTTCATGCTTCCTTCTGAGTTGCTTTCAAAGCCAACATCATCCACTATTGCCTTGTTGGTGCCTGCTGCAAATATTTCGCCAGCATTAGGTTTGAGATTTCTCACTTTTCTGTAATTCAAGAAACAGACATAAACCCACGTTTTACAAATCAAAGAAATATTCTCTGTTGTGTTGCTACTAAAGCTCTGATTTTGGTTTATAAACTGTAGGGAATAGTTATATCAAATGTCCATTAGCAGTCAAAGATGTCCTCAGAAGTTTGAGAAGGTTGTGGGGGCCTAGCTGAGTCCTAGCCACCATTTGTTGAGATGCGTAGCGTAAAGAGAAGAGTTACAGTCAGTTATATTTAATAACCTTTTAATGTTGATTATGTGGCACCTGGAAAAGGAGGACGCACTTTTGTTTCTCTTTTTCTTTAGTTATTTTTGTGTTTGTTTGGCAAAACTCATTAAAGTACAAGTTACTTACCTTCCGTAATGATATATCTGGTAGAGACATATTCTAGTTGCAAGTTCCTTATCTTAGAATTTTCCCCCAAGCGTCAGACTGGACCCGGAGATTTTTTCTTCGAGCAATACACTTGCGAGTTGGTAGGTGGCGTCAATCGACTCCGCGGGCATCATTGTTGCCGTGATGGCATCAGGAGTAGTACACAGACGCCGCCTCAGTGCAGTGATGTCAGTTCCTTTTAACGACTTTCCACACCAAAGCCCAGAACCGCTAAGAACACAGATATTGGTGCGCCAGAGCTAAGGACCTGAAGGGGAAATCCCTATCCCTAGAAATTAGTTTGCAAGTGGGGAGGATGGGTGGGTCAGTAAGGAATCTACAACTAGAATATGTCTCTACCATGTATATCGTTACAGAAGGTAAGTAACTTGTACATCTGTTAGAGACTTCTAGTTGCACATTCCTTACCTTAGAATAGATATCCAAGCAATGCCATCCACGGAGGTGGGCTGAGAACCAAGATCATACTAGAAAGTCCTGCAGGACCGAACGACGAAAGTAGCCATCCCGACGGACCTGACTGTCCAGGCAGTATTGTTTAGCAAACATGTGCAGGGATGCCCACTTAGCTGCCTGGCAGATATCCAGGACAGTAACTCCACGTGCTAATGCAGTGGAAGCAGCTGTCACTCTGGTGGAATGAGCGCGCAAGCCCTCAGGGGGTTGCTTCTTGGCCAAATCGTAGCACATTTTGATGCAAACAAGTACCCATCAAGAGATGGTACGTTTTTGCACCGCATTCCATTCCTTCAAACCCACATACCAAACAAAGAGTTGATTGTCCACCCAGAAATCTTAAGTGCAATTTAGATAGAATGCCAATGCTCTTTTTGGGTCCATACGGTGGAGTCTCTCCTTCTCATGAGAAGGATATAGGGGTGCGTAAAAAGTAGGTAAGGTGATGGAGTGGCCTACATGAAAAGGCGTAACAACCCTGGCAAGGAAGGAAGCCTTAGTGCGCAAAACCACTTTGTCAGGGTGTGCAGACAAGAATGGAGGCTTGGAAGAAAGGGCCTGAAGCTCACTCACTCTGCGAGCAGAAGTGATGGCAACAAGAAAGACAGTCTTGAAAGTGAGGAGCCATAAACGGCAATTTTGCATTGGCTCAAAGGGAGTACACGTTAATTAAGTAAGGACACGACTGAGGTCCCAATGAGGCATGATAAATGGAGTGGGCAAAATAAATGGGTGAGACCTTTAAGGAATCTAATGAGAATAGGAGATTTAAAGAGTGAGGGCTGATCAGGTAGCTTATGAAAGGCCGAAATGGCAGATAAATACCTTTTAAGGGTGCCCAAAGAAGAGCCCTGCTGGGCCAAAGAAAGAATGAACAAAAGAACCTCAGATAGAGGGGCAGAGAGGGGATCAACAGATTTGTTGGTACACCATGCCATGAATTTATGCCAACAACAGGCGTATATCGTTTTGGTGGAAGTATGCCTCGCTACCAAGATAATATCGCAGACTTCGGGTGAAAGATCAAAAGTCGTCAACTGCGGCCGCTCAATCTCCATGCATGAAGGTGGAGATTGGACAGGTTCAGGTGGAGAACCGTCCCCTGTTGTTGCGACGGAAGATCCGCCCGAAGAGGCAGTCTGAGTGGAGGGTCGGTGGCCATGCTCAATAGCTTTGAATGTCAAACTCTCCGTGCCCAGTCCGGAGCCACCATGATGACTTGGGCCTGGTCATTCCTGATCTTCTTGAGAACTCTGGGCAGAAGTGGTATAGGTGGAAAGGAGGCTGGAGTTCCACTCAAGACAAAAAGCGTCTCTGAGCGAGTGCCGCCCTGGAAACTCCAATGTACAAAACACCTGACATTGCGCATTCTCTGCAGAAGCAAACAGATCGAACCAAGGCTCTCCTCGCTGCTGAAAGAGACCTTGCGCCACCTCCGGATGGAGATGCTATTCGTTATCGGCTGTGCATCGATGGCTGAGTTCATCCGCTCTGGCGTTGAGAGAATCTGCCAGATGTTGAACTACCAGGGTAATGCCCGATGTTCCAGCCATGTCCAGAGGTGTAGTGTCTCCTGACAAAGGGTCCAGGATCCTATTCCGCCCTGTTTGTTGCAGTACCACATGGCGGTAGTACTGTTCATTAACACCTACACTACTTTCCCTTTGAGAGAGGGAAGAAATGCTTTCAACGCAAGCATGATTGCCTGGAGCTCCAGAAGACTGATATGGAGCCCAGACTCCGCCGGAGACCAGAGCCCTCTGATCTCTGCCTCTCTCATGTGGCTGCACCAACCCAGAGGTGACACATCTGTCACTATGGATAGTCTGGCTGGGAAAGGGAGAGGGATCTGCAGTGGAGCCAATGTGGATTTGACGGCCATCGCTGCAGGTCTTTTGCCGTCCCCTCTGAGATCTGGACCATATCGGAGAGATTCCCCTGATGCTGCACCCACTGGAACTTCAAGTCCCACTACAGAGCCCGCATATGCCATCTGGCATGTGTCGCTAGCAGGATGCAGGAGGCAATGAGGCCCAGCAGCCTCAGAGTCAGTCGCACCAAAACTCAAGACAGAGGCTGAAAGATCAGAATCATAGCCATAATATGTTGGACTTGCTTTTCGGGAGGATAAGCTCGAAACTGCACTGTGTCCAGAACAGGTCCGATGAAAGAGAGCGACTGACAGGGAGTTAGGCGTGACTTCGGCACGTTGACAGTGAACCCCAGCGTGTGCAGGGTGCTCACTGTAGTCTGAAGGTGGAAGACGACTTTCTGGGGCGAGTCCACCTTCAACAGCCAGTTGTTGAGGAAGGGAAAGACTGAGACCCCTAACCTGCGCGGATGAGCTGCAACCACCGCCATAATTTTTGTGAACACCCGAGTGGCTCTGGTAAGGCCGAAGGGGAGCACGACAAACTGATAGTGCTTGTGATCTACCACAAATCGTAGGTAACGTCTGTGGGCCGGCAGGATGGAAGTGTAGAAATAAGTGTCCTGCAAGTTCAACACTACCATCCAGTCTCCTGGGTCCAAGGCAGACAGGACCTGAACCAGGATGAGTATCTTGAATTTCTCCTTCTTGAGGAAGTAGTTGAGGTCCTGAGGGTCTAGGATAGGATGTAAGCCCTTGTCAGCACCAGAAAGTAGCGGGAATAATAACCACAACCTACTTTTGTCAAAGGAACTTCTCTATGGCTCCCTTGGCCAAGAGAGCTGCGACTTCCTGACAGAGAAGTGACAGATAATCCTCCGGGAGTTGGCTGATTGATGGAGGAATGGCTAGTGGGACAGTTTTGAAAGGGGGGGGGGGACAGCCCTTTTGAACTATCTGCAAAATCCATCTGTCCTTAGTGATGGATTCCCAGTGGGGCAGGTGATGGCGAATCCTGCCGCCAACTGGATAGGAGTGAGGGGATGGACTAGGAGGGTTTGGAGGCTGCTGCAGGGGCAGGGGTGGACTAGGCAGACCTCTGGTTCTCCATCCCACATCCACGTGGGATTCTGTGGCCATGAAAGGGGTGAAAGGCGGACTGTTGGGGGCGAGGGGCAGCAGAAAGGCCAAGGGACCGAGCCGTAGCCCGGAAGTCCTTGAATCTCTCCAGAGGCGAGAATCACAATCTAAAGTTGTGTTTGGAGTGCTCTTTGGGCAAATGAGTGAACAGGCACTGTGTTGAGAAAGGACAAATTGTGCATTGCAGGCTATGACCCATTGACTGGCAGTCCAGCTGCGGCCCATTCCTCCATGGCAGAAAATATGGGAAATGCAGGAGGGATGCCGACCGACAACCCTTTTCCCAGAGTTGAGGACCGGTGGAGTGATGCAGTCCTGGTTGTTCCTCTCAGGTCCTGGAGAGGGCAGAACCCTATTAGTGAAGACCAAAAACATGTAAGTGGACCTCTCTGATCTTGGAGGCCCCTCAGCAGTGCTTAATCTTAGCCAGTGGGGGGCCACTGGCAATCAGTTTTGGAGACATGACCTTATTTTTCCTTATCAGACATTTCCCGAAATCAAGAGAGAGGGAAAACTCACAAATTTTGAGAAGGAAGAAGGGAAAGACGAAAACCCATTAATAAGGAAGGAAGAAGGAAACTGCAAGGGTGAGATAAAGGGCCAGGGAGTGTCTGGTAGTGGATTAAAGAAGCCTGAGGTGGATTCAGGAGTATGCAAGCCTGCTATTTGGTGTGCCTCTGTTTAACAGTGCTGGTTGCAGGTTCTGAGCAGCGCTCTGGGCACAGCCACTCATTAATTTACAAATTAAGTATTAACCCTTGGTTGTGTTTGAACCATTTGGTCTTTAGAGGCAACCATCACAATTACAACACAGGAACTGGAATATCGCAGCCAGTAGGCCACTTTTCTTCACCACGAATCCCCGCATTCTAGCGCAGCGTTGTTGGCAGTGCATGCAGGTCCGAAAGTCAGTCACAGCAAGAAACAGGAGAAGAGGCTCAGCATCATTAACAATCTGTTACCACAAAGCAGGGTTAAGAAGAAGGAAAAGAAGCAGTGGCAAGAAGCTTGATGAAGCAATTTTTTATAGATATCAAGTGGAGATTGGCCTCTTTCAAGACACGTCCTGTGACTTTTTGGGCGTCCCAAGCATGTTTTTATTTTATAGACAGTCAAATACTGTCTCTGTCATGTGTTTTTTTTACATGAAGTAGTTTGGAAGCCTCCTGTGCTTTGTGAATTCATAGTTGTTACTAGATCTTTATAACGGTGCCACTAGAGTGGAGTACTACTGGCCATCTAATGTAAAGTTCACTTTCTATGCAGTGACCCAGAATGTCGCATTAACATCCCAAGTGCCTGTTGTGCTTGGTTGTGTACAAGGCTGGCATGGTACATGCATTATGTGTACAAGTGAACTAGTGTAATGGAGGCCCGTGGAACCATTTTGGGTGCTCCTGGCATGACCATTTCCACAAGATGGGAGTAAGATTGTTTTCCCAGACAGTGAAAGTGCATTCCGAATATTTCTGAAGCAGGAGGGAGGCCTTTTGCTGATTGGATATCCTCATTCGTATTTATGCAACATTGCCATTTGGTAGTTGATGAGGGTGAAGGGTGGGACTTCAGTCTTAATTGTTCAACATGAATAAGACTCCTTAGGTAAGCCCTTTATCTTTCCCCTGATCAATCTTCAGTGTGGCTGATGTCAGCCAGGTGCAGAAAGCTCATACCTGTTTGTGCTTCTGTTGCTGGTGCTTTAAACTATAACTCACTCATCACAAAGGCTATGCCTGGAGAGCAGCCTGTAGAGGACATTTGAAACGAAAACCACACTCAACTGGTTCTGAAAGTACAAACAGTGGATCCACAGTGCCTGTCTGATTTCACTATATAAAAATCCGAACCACTTATTGTTACATTTTCAAGTCCTCTGCAGACTACTTAGAGCACTGTTCTGCAATTAGAGTTGGTGCATACTTGACAGCCAGTATACCAGAGGGACATTACATGAGGCAACAGTTCACTGCAAGAGCTGTTCACCTGTGCCGAAGCACCTAGAAGCCTATCTGACTACTGAGAAAGGTATGAAGCTTGCCAACCCTGCAGGGGTGACTCTCCAAGAGGAGCAAGGTGCAGCATGAGCTGGTGTGCTGGGTCTGCAGGAGCTGAGGGCTACAGAGAGTGATCTGTGCACCTGTTGTCAGCGGTCTTTAGACTCTTTCCTGCTATTCCCTGCAGGAATGGTGAAGATGCAGCAAGACCTTAGCCAGTGTACCTGAAGTAACCAACTGCAGCATGACTGCAGCCGCTGTGCTTAAGTTGTTATGAGGCGGTAGGAAGTGACTCTCTGCACCTGAGATACCCAACTGCGGCATGACCTGAGCCACTTCGCCAAAGTTGTAACGATATGGTGTGACTTGAAATACTGCACCTAAAGTAACCAACTGCAGTATGACCTGACCAACTATAACTGAAGTTACTGACCCAACCCTGTGGCGTGACCAAATATGGTCACCTACCTCGTGATGATTCTCACCTCAAGCCTAGCTGACTGTGGGAGAGCTTCTACGGTAACCAGGGGGCCCTGATTACAATTCCCACCCTCACCTGCAGCAGTGATGGGTTGTCAACGTGTTCGCGGAGCCAGGAGGCACATACATTCAATCTTCAGAGCCCACTGTGCAGGATGCATCCGGGCTTGTGACTGGGCAGAGACCGGGCACATCTGTGCCATCCCCAGCTGGACAAGGCTGGCCTGGGCCACCCCCTTTGGCTCTTCCTTTTGGGAAACTTTCTGAGGTACTGTCAATTTGGTGTTCTATTATTTTTGGGGGGTTGGGCGATCTTTTGATGCATTATAATGGTCAAAATGAAGGCTCCCCTTTCCACAAAAGTGGGTAATACTAACCTTGATAGTTTCATAAAGAAAGAAATGGGTGCCTTTAATAAGGAAATAGAGAGTGCAGAACGACAAATGTCCGCCACTGCTGCCCTGGCCTCTATTGCTCAATTGCCTATTTAGCCTAAACCCCACCCCCTAAAGTGCCTAATGTGTCTAGTAGTAATCTACAGCAAGCTCCTATTGAACCCTTGCCTCGTCCTGATGAGATGCTCATGTCCAGGGGATGACTGATGGCCAATCTTTAGTTTCACCTCAGGAGAGAGCCTCTGATGATGCCCCTCCCCCCCCAACTAAAAGGAAAAGACATCTGCGGGTAAGATGAAGGCCTTTGTCCACCATGGCTCCATTGGACCCTGCTGTTGTTAACACCCATGTTTATAGTAATTTCCCTTCTTCTGAATTGATGACTATTTTACAGGATAACTTACTCAGTAAGATTAGGGGGTTAATGTTTGAACTGCTCACTCTAATCACAAAGAGACAGTCGGACATTGAGAAACTTTTGCTCAGTATCAGGCCATCAAGCCATCGTTCTATGGAGGATCATCCACTCTAGTTATTACCTGTGCCGGGCAAGGGCAGTTGGATCCCTCTATTCCTGGTGTTGGTTTTGAGTTTATTGTATATAGATAAAGCAGCCTCTTTTGGAGCTACTACCATACCTTCAGACATTTCACACAATTCTAAAGTAACCTTAGAAGCTGGTCCTTTGATATTAATACCCATAATGCCTAGGGCTAGTATCCAGCCGGCCCGCAACTTCAGCTGGTCAACAAGTCGATTTTACCCTCATCATATGTTTCTGGGAGTAATGATATAGAGGCGATTATGTGACAATCAACTTGCCCCCGGGCTGTTGTCCTTACGTGACTATTTTGTTAAATGTTCCATCTTTGACACCTGGTACTAGTGAATCCCTGGATGCGCTGAAAACCAAAGTTGTTCACTGGCTCAGTGTGAATTTTGTTTTCCCCACTAATAGAGCAAACCAAATCCTGATGGTCAGAAGAGTAGATTGGATTGGCCCGCTAAGGAAAAATTTCACTGGGGACTGCATTATTATCAACTTTAAGCATCCTAGTTCTGCAGGAGAAACTTTATCAAGGTCAATGGCGATTGTTCCATCTACAAAGGGCATAGCACTACTTCCTTTGGGCTTCTTTTATCACCACTTAGTAATAATAGTTTGCCATGCAATTGCAAGATTATTAACCGACATCAGCCAGTGTGTGACTCTTTGTTTATTTCGCCTTTAGCCATAACTAATAGGCTCCAGGTTCTGGACTCCTTTCAAGATAACGGCAGACTTGTGCATAGTAGTGGTTCTTCCTCTAATTGCTGTGATATGATAAATGGGGTGTCTCTAAGAAATTGTGCCATAGTTTTGCTGAACCCTAATTTACTACCTACCTCTGCTACTAGGGGCTGTGTGACTAGGGGTAGTGGGTTTTCTGATAACACTAGGGAAGCTGTCGGCAGCCTCAACCTATTGCCATGCGTGGAATCCCCTGCGAGTATTCAAAACAAGGAAGTTAAAGGTGCAGTGAAATTTGCTACATGAAATGTTTATGACTAGAGAACAAGTTGGGAACACCTTACTAGCTCTGTGTTATCAGGGATATTGAGTTTATTTGTATACCGAAAATGTGGTATGTGAATCCAACACACATGGAGGGCTATTCCTCTCACTTTTTGGGAGCTGTACAATCCCAAGTGGGGAGGGCAAAAGATGGGCTTCAGGTTTTAATATCTAGCAAGTTTTGCATTATTGTTAAAAAGCATGCTACCATTGGTCCCCATATTATGTTTTTTGGCTAGTATCAAAGGGAGGCACGGATGTGGTGTTGGTCAACTTTTGTAATCATTTATTTGACACCTCGTGTAGTAAAGTAGTCCAAGGCCTGGATTCGAGCCTGGAAACCTTCCTATGACCTATTTGTTCAAACTTTGTGTTGATATTGGCTGGAGATTTTAACATACTGCAGTAAAATATGTGGTTACTCCAATCTGGATGAGGGCGGTATCACGCATTTCTGTCCTGACGATCATGGGAATGCTCGAATATGATCATGCACAAATATGATCTTGCTATGTTGGATTGTAAATGGGGCCTAAATGGGAGCAGGTGCCAGTTTTTACTGGTCGAAATGCCAGTTCTATTACCGATCATATCTTGATTTCGTCTTTCAATCATCATTTGGTTGACACTCCTAGTGTTATTCCAACTGTTTTAAGTGGCCATAATCCTATTAGGTTACTCCTTTTCTTTTGGTTTAATCGTTGTAAGGTATCGGCCACAATTGTAAATACTGCTCCAGTTAGGCCTAATGGGGTAAGGATTAAATGGTCAGGTGTTAAACCTAACACTATTTTATGGTAAACGATAACCCAAAAATTGGTAGAGGTTAATCTCTGTCTGTTGTAGTGGACCATGAAACAATGTTGTCTAGTTTTAATCAGATTATATGTTGTATGAATTCCCTGTAGACGAGGGCTGCGAAAACCACCAAAGTGAGCATTCACGGGTGGTTTGACCACTCATGTACTGTCCTCCCAGCTTTTGAAAATGGCCTTACATATTTCTCCCAGGGACCCAGTGGCTATTAGAACACTGCGTACATCTTATAGGCAGGTTTTAGAAGCCAGGAAAGAGTTTCTACAGGATGAGACCTAGGATAAACTAAAACAGGCTTCTGAAATGAAGGATACCAAGTTATTCTGGAATACAGTCAATGCTCCCTCTTTAAAAAGTGATGTACTCACAGTGTTTGCTACTTATGTCCCCTGTGAAGCATAGGTGGCCCATTTTTCAGATATATGTAACCCTTCTGGTGGCCTGGACGAGCTGGTCTTGCCCTTGGCCACGGGTGCCATGTGCCAAGGACAAGACCAGCTCCTCCTGCTCCCGACTCACAGGGGGAGCGCTACTGCTCCCCCATGGGCCTCCCAACCCCCTTCCATGGGCAGGGATGGAAGGGGAATCACTTCTCTTTCCACCCCTGACCCCTCCCACCTAAATGACGTCTGATGATTTCAGCACGCAATCATGCGCTGCCCTCATCAGAGGCCGCCCCCGTCGCGCAGGAAGGTCAGCTTCAATCGCGATCGGAAAAGAAATGCAATGCATGTCTGAGCATTTCTGCAGCCCGATCGTGAAGTGATTGGGCTGCAGAAATGCCTACTAGACACAAGGGAGATTTTTTTTAAATGTAAACAATAAAGGGGGACTGGCCCCTTGAGCAAGGGTCGCTCCCCTTCGGGGCATTTAAAAAAAAAAACCTTTTCTGCCCCCCCCTGGGGGCAGATCGGCCTATTGTAATTATTCCGATCTGCCCCCAGGTGGAGGGGCAGAAACCTCTAGACACCAGGGATCATTTTGTTTTTTTATTGTTTAAACGCTGGGAGCAACCCCTTATGGAAGGGTTGTTCCCCTGGGGGGGAAATTGTTTTTAGGCCATTTCTGCCCCTCTTGGGAGCAGATCGGCCTATTTTCTTTAGGCTAATCTCCCCCCCAGTGGGACAGAAACCACTAGCCACCAGGGACTTTTTTTTTTTTTTTTTTTTACAGATGGGGAGCGACCTCTTAGGCAAGGGTCGCTCCTCTGGAGGGCAATTTTATTTTAGGCCATTTCTGCCCCCAAGGGGGGCAGAAACCACTAGACACCAGGGATTTTTTTTTAATGTCAGTTACACCCAAGGGTCGCTCCCGTGGGGGGCAAATTCATTTTAGGCCATTTCTGCCCCGCTTGGGGACAGATCGGCCTATTTTTTCACGCTAATCTGCCCCCAAGTGGGGCAGAAACCACTAGGCAACAGGGTCTTTTTATTTTTTTTTACAGATGGGGAACGACCTCTAAGGCAAAGGTCGATCCCTGGAGGGAAATTTTATTTTAGGCCATTTCTGCCCACCTTGGGGGCAGATTGCCCTATTTTCCTAGGAATGCTGGGTAGAAGGAAGTTTGTGCCCCCTCAGATTCCAGAACTTTGCAGTACCGAAATGTGAGGGAAAAGTACTTTTTTGCCAAATTTTGAGGTTTGCTAAGGATTCTGGGTAACAGAACCTAGTGAGAGAGCCACAAGTTACCCAATCCTGGGTTCCCCTAGGTATCTAGTTTTCAGAAATGTCCAGGTTTGGTAGGTTTACATGGGTTTCGGATGAGGTAGAGGCCCAAATCCACAGCTAGGCACTTTGCAAAAAACAGGTCAGTTTTCTTTGTGTCCATGTTGTGCTTTGGGACATTTCCTGTCGCGTGCACTAGCCCTACCCACACAAGTGAGGTACCATATTTATCGGGAGACTTGGGGGAATGCTGGGTGGAAGGAAATGTGTGGCTCCTCTCAGATGCCAGAACTTTCAATCACCGAAATGTGAGGAAAAAGTGTTTTTTGCCAAATTTTGAGGTTTGTAAGGGATTCTGGGTAACAGAACCTGGTGAGAGCCTCACAAGTCACCCCATCCTGGATTCCCCTAGGTGTCTAGTTTTGAAAAATGCACAGGTTTAGTAGATTTCCCTTGACTGATTGATTGTTTGGAAGAGGTCAATGACGCCACCTCGCAGTTGTCTGCGGGTAAGACACCGGGCATGGATGGTCTCCCTATGGAGTTTTACAAGAAATACTCGAACATCCTAGCACCCCTGCTGGTTGAGCTGTATGCGGAGGCACTCCAGCGGAGTCTACTTCCTGAGTCATTGAGGGAAGCCCCACTCTCTTTAATATCTACATGGCTCCACTTGCCAGCATCGTCTGACCCCACGGACTCAACATCATATCCTACGCTGACGACAGCCAGCTCATCCTCTCCCTCACAAAGAATACCACAACCGCCAAGAACAACCTCCACACCGGACTTCTTGCCATCGCTAACTGGATGACAGCAAGCCACCCCAGGCTGAACTCAGAAAAAAACTAAATCATCTTCGGACCCAACAAGTCAGCATGGGACGACTCCTGGTGGCCAGCCACATTGGGGCCGCCCCCGACACCCACGCACGCAATCTCGGCTTCATACTAGACTCTTCCCTCTCCATGACCTAGCAAGTCAACGCCATTTCATCCTCTTGCTTCAACACCCTTCGTATGCTCCGCAAGACCTTCAGGTGGATTCCCGTAGAAACCAAAAGAACGGTCACCCACGCCCTCGTCAGCAGCAGACTGGACTACGGCAACATCCTCTACGCGGGAACTATGGCCAAGCTCCAGAGAAAACTCCAGCGCATACAGAATGCTTCAGCACGTCTCATCCTCAACCTCCCTCGCCACGAACACGTCTCAGGCCACCTCAGAGACCTCCACTGGCTCCCCATCAACAAAAGGATCATCTTCAAAATCCTTATCCACGCTCACAAAGCCCTCCACGACACCGGACCAGCCTTCCTCAACTAACGAATTAACTTCCACATCCCGACATGCCAGCTCCGCCAACCTCGCCCTCGCAACAGTCCCTCGCATTCACTGCATCACTTCCGGCGGCAGGTCCTTCTCCCACCTCGCCGCCAAAACCTGGAACTCCCTCCCCACCAACCTACGCAAGACCCAGGACCTCCTGCCCTTCAGAAAGCACATCAAGACCTGGCTCTTCGAGCAGTAGCACCCCCTCCCCCCCCCACCCCCAGCACCTTGAGACCATACTGGGTGAGTAGCGCACTCAACATATTGATTGACTGATTGATTGATTCCTTAGGTGCCGGCTGAGCTAGAGGCCAAAATCCACTTTCCAGAAAACACATCAGATTTCAATGTAAAAATGTGATGTGTCCATGTTGCGTTTCCTGTCGCGGGCATTAGGCCTATCCACACAAGTGAAGTACCATTTTTATCCGGAGACTTGGGGGAACACAGAATAGAAGAACAAGTGTTATTGTACCTTGTCTTTCTTTACATTTTTTCCTTCCAAATGTAAGACAGTGTGTAAAAAAGACGTCTATTTGAGAAATGCCCTGTAATTCACATGCTAGTATGAGGACCCCGGAATTCGGAGATGTGCAAATAACCACTGCTTCTCAACACCTTATCTTGTGTCCATTTTGGAAATACAAAGGTTTCCTTGATATCTATTTTTCACTCTTCATATTTCACCAAATTAATTGCTGTATACCCGGTGTACAATGAGAACCCATTGCAAGGTGCAGCTCATTTATTGGCTTTAGGTACCTAGGGTTCTTGATGAACCTAAAAGCCCTATATATCTCCGCAACCAGAAGATTCCAGCAGACGTAATGGTATACTAATTTCAAAAATCTGCCATAGCTGGAAAAAGTTATAGAAGAAAACGTGGACACAAATGGCTGTTTTTCACCCCAATTTCAATATTTTCTTTATTTTAGTTTTAACTTTCGATAGGAAAACCTTGAAGGATCTACACAAATGACCCCTTGCTGAATTCAGATTTTTGTCTACTTTTCAGAAATGTTTAGCTGTCTGGGATCCAGCATTGGTTTCACAAACATTTCTGTCACTAACTGGAAAGAGGCTGAAAGCACAAAAAACAGTGACGACGGGGTAAGTCCCAGTAAAATGCCAAAATTGTTTTGAAAAAAGTAGTTCACTGATTCAAAGTCTGCCTGTTCCTGAAAGCTGGGAAGATGGGGATTTTAGCACCGGAAACCATTTGTTGATCCCTATTTCAGGGAAAAAAACACAAGCTTTCTTCTGCAGCCCCTTTTGCCCATTTGTTTGGAAAAAAACGAAATATTCACTGTGTTTTGGCTAATTTCTTGGTCTTCACCAGGGGAACCCACAAACTCTGAGTACCTCTAGAATCCCTAGGATGCTGGAAAAAATGACGCAAATTTGGTGTCTGTAGCTTATGTGGACAAAAAGTTATGAGGGCTTGAGTGCAAACTGCCCCAAATAGCCAAAAAATAGGCCTGTCACCTGACGGGGAAAAGGCCTGACAGCGAAGGGGTTAAGCAGGTCCAGGAGGCTTGAAGTGTATCTGTGAGCATGGGCCTTCTACTTCAAAATCCTACTGTCTGAATATCACTACTGATGAAGTATTTTCTGCTTTGTAGGTTAGTGCAACTACTCGGGCCTCTGTAGATGCCTTTATAGTGGCTAGGGGGTTTATTCTGGCTAGGGTTTTTATTATGCGGCCTGAATATAAAATTCCTCCATCAGGGGCTGTTTCAATAATCATACCAATTTTTAAAAAGAGCGACAAATCTTACCCCATATGCTACAGGCCTATTTTTCTCCTACACTCCTCTGTCAAACTGATGAGTAGAATCCTCTTTATTGTGGCTCGGGGAGTGGTTGCAGAATAACTCTGTGCTTTCAGATGTACAGTTTGGATTTAGGATAAGGCTCTGCACTGTCTAACAATGTGCAAACGTGGACCTGTTATTAGTGAAATATACTAGGGTCCAGCTGGAATCCCTCTACTTCTGCTATGTTGATTTAAGTAGTGCGTTCGACCTGGTGGACCATTCCATTCGGTGGCTAACTTTGATCTCCCTTGGTGCACCAAAGGAGATCATTTGCTTTTTGTCATGTCTTTATGGGAATTTATCTTCGCAAGTGTGGCTTGGTCCCCAGGACAAATGTTCACAAGCCGTTAAGGGTTGGGAGAGGCATTAGACAAGGTTGCCTACTAACCCCACTATTGTTTTCACTTTTTATCAATGGAGTGAATGTCTGCTGACACTCCAAATGCCGCCTGTAGTCCTATCCCGGGTGCTGTTATATGCCGACGATGCAGTGTTGCTATCTAGGATTCCAATAGGCCTCCAGAAGTTTATATGTGCATTTGGACAGTTTATGGTGTCTAAAATAATGGTGATTACTACTTCCAAAACGTATTAAATGATATGTGGAACTAAGCCAAAAAAGTGTAGATCTTTCTCTAGTGGTGATTCCCCAATCTCTGCAGTTAACTCTGTTATCTGGGAGTTTTATTCACAAATAATGTTATGCGGGGACAACAGGTGCTAAATTAAGGTTGAGTAGGTGCTGCAATCGGGTATATAGGTTTGCAACTAAATTGGGTACTCGTTGTTAAGGAGATGGCCGAGATTTTCATGGCCAGAGGAGTGTCTGCAACTAAATATGGGGCTGGTTTATGGGATTATACCTCTAGTAATTCCCCCCTTGAGGAAAACTAATTTCAGAGACGCCTATTATGTCTACCCACCTCAGCAACATCCTTGATTGCTCATAAGGAGGTAGGCATGCAGCATTAGGAGGTTCTGCTTTTATTAAAACCCTTACTGTTATCGCACTGCATATGGTCGAAAGAGGAAACACATTTTACTAAACTGATCATATTAGACTGCTTAACTCTGGAGAACGTTTCTCGTATCCCTTGGTGTTCATATTTGAATATAACTTTCAGCTCCCTTTTTAGTATGGATGTGTGGTGAGATCAACCTAAAGTCTTATCTGTAACCAAGAGTCATGTTAAGGAAATCTTTTTTAAAGACAGGTATGAATGCAGATTGAGAAAGGAGGCGAATAAGCCAATTGTTGCCTTTTATATATCTTGTTTTTTTTATGCAGGGCTGTCAATATCATTTAACTTGTTTCAATAATATTCAACATCGTTATGTTTTGTCTAGATGAAGATTAATACTCCCTGTTTTCCATTTTTACTGATTTTTACAGATAAATGCAGACAGAAAACAAAGTGTTTCATGTCTCCATTTATTTTTTAAAATGGAAAAATACAGAAAGATGTGTTTCTTTTGAGTGACTTTCCATGCTGTTTTCATCAGTTCCAAGCCAACTGCTGGGCAGAGGGATGGCATGGAGAGTTAAAAACAAGATGAGATTTCCTTATATTGCAACATATGTCAACATGCATTTGTAGTATAATAGTAATATTCACCTGTGAGTGGACTGTTATGTTACATTTGGCTGCTTAATTTGCAAAAACACAATAAGCGTCAAAGTATAAGAGCACGTTTATTAGTTAAATGGTCATGTAAATATACCATTTTACACCTTCATTTATTCACAGAACACAAAATAAATATGGCTAAATACTGATAAGATGGGCAAAAAATAAATATGGATACAGACGGAAATGTAAAAAAAAAAAAAAATACCAGAAAACGGGGAGCCCTAATTAAGATTCACCATCTAGCTGCATTCCCCAAAATGAAGAGTCGGCTCTCAGAAAGGACTCCTTGTCCCTGTGATGGGTCGTGACTTAGATTTTGCTGGATGGCTTGCTCAATCACTAACATGATAGACATCCCATCCACCGTATTTATTTATGCAGTCCATCATTTATAGAGTTGACATTCATCTCTAAGGGAAATCCTGGTGCTGAACAACAGTCCTGACAAAAAATACCTCCAGAAGAAGAGCGCTCCAAAGAGGAAATGGCCAAGTTTTCAGCAATTTGCCAAATGTAATAACATGGCAATTAAGAAGAAGGAAATTCCAATGGGTGGCTGCCAGATAAGTGAAGGAGTGTCCTACCATGTGTGCCCTACTAATGAGCCTGCGTCGAATGGTAGTCTGATTGTCAGACCAAAGAGTTCTCGCTAATCTATCAAAGGAGATTCTACTCCTTAGAGCCATGGACCCTACAGAATAGACAGCCTGATGCACATGGCAGAGCAGTTTAAAAATGCCTCTTTTATGAACAAGAGGCCAATGAAGGGAGTTCAAACTGACCGAGACTGAAGACCTGGTGAGAAGGATACAAATCAGTCATGCAACCACATTTTGGATGCACTGAGTATATAAATATATATATATATATCTATCTATATATATATATATATATATATATATGGAAAATGTAACTTATCCAGTGTACATCTGTTCGTGGCATGAGACGCTGCAGATTCACATGCTTTGCACATCCCGCCATCTAGTGTTGGGCTCAGAGTGTTACAAGTTGTTTTTCTTCGAAGAAGTCTTTTCGAGTCACGAGATTGAGGGACTCCCCCCCTTTCGGCTCCATTGCGCATGGGCGTCCACTCCATCTTAGATTGTTTTCCCCGCAGAGGGTGAGGTAGGAGTTGTGTATTATAGTAATAGTGCCCATGCAATGGAGTAAATATGTATGTACATAATGAGGTTTAAAGCGATATATTTACAAATTTACAAATGTTCAAGATCAACTTTAAACGGGACAGGCTCCCGGGGAGGCAGGCGGGCGCATGCTTGTCCTACTGTGGCTTGTTGTGCTGTTAACACATCCACGCAGTAGTGCTTGGTAAACGTATGAGGCGTAGACCATGTGGCTGCCTTACATATTTCAGTCATTGGAATGTTTCCTAGAAAGGCCATGGTAGCACCTTTCTTTCTAGTTGAGTGTGCCTTTGGTGTTATGGGCAGTTCTCTTTTTGCTTTGAGATAACAGGTTTGAATGCATTTAACTATCCATCTAGCAATGCCTTGTTTGGATATTGGGTTCCGTGTATGAGGTTTTTGGAAAGCAACAAACAATTGTTTTGTTTTCCTAATTTGTTTTGTTCTGTCAATGTAGTACATTAACGCTCTTTTGATGTCTAATGTATGTAGTGCTCTTTCAGCTACAGAATCTGGCTCTGGAAAGAACACTGGTAGTTCTACTGTTTGATTCAAGTGGAACGGTGATATGACTTTTGGTAAGAACTTAGGATTTGTTCGTAAAACTACTTTATGCTTGTGTATGTGAATAAAAGGTTCTTGTATGGTAAATGCTTGTATCTCACTTACTCTTCTTAGAGATGTGATGGCAATTAGAAATGCTACTTTCCATGTTATGTATTGTATCTCACATGAGTGCATGGGTTCAAACTGTGGACCCATGAGCCGTGTTAAGACAATGTTAAGGTTCCACGAAGGAACTGGTGGCGTCCTTGGTGGGATAATTCTTTTCAGGCCCTCCATAAAAGACTTTATGACTGGGTTCCTAAAAAGTGATGTTGAGTGCGTAATTTGCAGATAAGCTCAAATTGCGGTGAGATGTATTTTAATGGATGAAAAAGCTAGCTTTAACTTTTGTAAGTGCAGTAGGTAGCTGACGATGTCTTTAGCAGATGCGTGTAAGGGTTGTATTTGTTTATTATGGCAGTAATGAACAAATCTTTTCCACTTATTTGCATAGCAATGTCTTGTGGTTGGTTTCTTTGCTTGTTTTATGACCTTCATACATTCCTGTGTGAGGTCTAGATGTCCGAATTCTAAGACTTCAGGAGCCAGATTGCTAGATTCAGCGATGCTGGATTTGGGTGTCTGATCTGTTGTTTGTGTTGAGTTAACAGATCTGGCCTGTTTGGTAGTTTGACATGAGGTACTACTGATAGGTCTAGTAGTGTTGTGTACCAAGGTTGCCTTGCCCAAGTTGGTGCTATTAGTATGAGTTTGAGTTTGTTTTGACTCAATTCAATTCAAAACAATCTTTATTCGGATTTTACTCCATAAAAGAGAAAAAGAAAAGAAAAAAAAACAGTCTCTTTAAAATAAAAGGATATACAATAAAAAAAATTCCAAATACATTACTAATAAAGAGGGTAAAAATCTTTGTTGTGACAAGTTATGCGATTACTCATTCTCATATCGGAGTTTTTCTAAATAGGACAACTTTTTCCTCTGCTCAATTGCATGTAAGATAAATTTTATCACTGCTTCACATTTCTCATTCGTATCCAGTTTAAATAAATAGTTAAAAGCTTCTCTGCAATAAAATAACTTATTAATAATAAATAGTGGTTTTAAGACTTGTTTCCTAATATCATGATAAAATTTACAAGATAAAATAAAGTGCGTTGTACATTGTGCAAATCGTCCCACACAGGGGCACTTCATTAGGCTTTTACTCCAAATTCTCATTTTTGGGAAGGCTACTGAAAAATGTAACATTCTAAAACGTAATCGGGTCAAATAAAATCTATGCTGAGTGTTCACAACTGTCAATAAATAATTTGGTATAACCTCATTGTTTTCGATCATGTAAAGAGCTACCGTTGATTTCATGCATTCTCTGTTTCCTCTTTCGCTAGCCCTCCAAGCCATTAAGTGATTTTTCAGTTCTTTCTTGCTAAATTGGAGAACTATGCCTGGGTTGTCTAAGTTAGGTGTTAGATTTATACCTCTCAATAGATCTTTTATGTGCATGAACCATGGGATTCTGTCCCGGTGTTCTAATGTAAGGCAATCTTTAATAATCTTTTGGGTAAGATGCGTCCCTTCCTTTGACCAAATACCATGCCAAGCCGATAACGCATTTATATATATTGAATCCTCCACATAGGGACTACCCAATTCCTTATGTACCATGTATGTGGAAGTGGTATTTGGGACTGCAAGTAGTCTGTTAACAAATGTATTCTCTAACACTTGTAATGAATGGATCTCGGGTATCGAGCCCCAAAGGGCAGAACCATATGTAATGCTGCTGATTGATTTACTTTTGTAAATTTGCAGCATTTCCCTTAGGGGTTTATTACCAATTTTATTGGAGAATCTAAAGATTGCCTGTGTTGTCCTAATATACTTCATTTTGGTAATTTCTAAGTGTTGTTTCCAGTGTCGACGTATTAGATAATTGTATACCCAAATATGTAAATCCATTCACCTCTTCGCATTTGTGGCCCTTAATAAAATAAGTTTTCTTCCTGGCCTTTCCCTGTCCACATGTCATAACCACTGTTTTACTCATATTCAACATCATATCTCTTTCCTCCATAAATTCCGTGAAGCCCTCCATTAGTTGCTGTAGCCCGTTTGCGGTTCGTGACAACAAAACTGCATCGTCTGCATATAAAAGAATTGGGATAGAGCAATTTCCTATTTTAGGGCAATCAATTTTTAAGTTTTTTAAGTGGGCATCTACACCATTTATATAAAGAGAGAATAAGAGCGGTGCTAAGACACAACCTTGGCGTATTCCTCTCCCTATCCTAAAGCCTGGCGTGCATTCTCCATTTTTTCCATATCTCACCCGTGCTGTTAGATTATCGTATAGTTGTGCCAAGAAGCTTATTATATCAGAGGGTGCACCCATATCTATTAAGACTTTCCACAACTTAGCATGATTCACCAGATTGAAGGCACTACTAAGATCTGCAAAACAGAGAAATACATGACCCTTCTTTGCTATTGTATACTTGCTTATTATTAAGTTAAGATTTATACATTGTTCCAGGGTGCCTACTTCAGGCCTAAACCCCAATTGAGCCTCTGTAAGTATATGATGGTTTGTTGCCCAAGTTTCTAGTCTTTCTACAAGTACTCTTCCCAGCAGTTTAACAGAGGTATCCAAAAGTGAGATTGGCCGATAACATTTGGGGTCGCCTCTATGCCCCTTTTTAAAAATAGGGACAATTATACTTTCACTCCATGATGTTAAAATATATCCCTTTGTCACACACAAAAAAAGTTGGGTCAAGATAGGGCTCCATAAATCAACGTGTGTCAAATAGGCATCTACTGGCACCCCGTCAGGGCCTGGCGCCTTCCCTTTCGGGCATCTTCCCATGGCAAATTTCACTTCCTCTAGACTGACTGGTTTCAAGAAGGGTGGATTGATCTCAATTATCCCATTATTTGGCGGGTGAATAGTCAGATTCTCTGGGTTAAAAATTGATCCAAAGTGAGAAAGCCATTCCAATAAAGGAACATGTACTGTTATTTCGGGTGCATCACTATCTTTTAGGAAAGGTTGGTTGATTGTTTTCCAAAATAGGGTACTATTTCTTAGTGTTGTTGCTTGTTCAAGATTTGCCCATGCCCTATCTCTCAGATGTGCCTTCCTGGTTTCTAATGCATGTTTGTAATTAGAACGTTTAATAATTACTTTTTCTACGTTTCTTGGTCGGGCCTGCAGGGCTTGTTTTAATTCCTTACTGGCTGATGAGCAATTGTGATCAAACCACCCCACTTTACCACTCTTTTTACCCCCCGAAAATCTCAATAAACTTCCTGCAATGGCAATTCTAAGTTGATTAAAGGACCCTAGGATCATATGTGAATTTTGATTATATTCTGTACATATGATGATTTCTTGGCGGTGTAGTGTCACAACTTTGTTCATCACGTATGTTTCATTTATCCCAGTCCATTTGATCGCGAATCCTTTTCCACTTCTTATTCCTATATCCATTGCTAGTCGTTCAACTATATTAAAGGGTTTAGCTAGTCTCATAGTCAGTATCAGAGGGTAGTGGTCGCTATATATAGTGGGCTCAATCTTCAGTGAAACAACCATATCCAAATGGCTCTTTGACATTAATATGTAGTCGATTGTCGATAAATGCCCTCTTCCTACAAACGATTGGAGCTTCTCTCCTTTATGCCCATCTTGTTCCATGAACTCTAGATCATGTCTAAATAATATTTCATTCAATGCAGTTCCATAATTATTGTGTAAAAAGTGCAATTGAGTACATCCGCCCTCGTCGGTGAATCCGCATGTCTCCCCTATGATATTCTTGCATATCCCGATATTAAAATCTCCAACCCATATTATTATGTAACTTGAAGTTATATCGTTTACAAAAGCATCCAGTGTATTACCTTGTTACGTATGTCCTGCCAGGTCTCGACAATATATGGGCCAAGTTTGGGAACATTTTTCAAAATAATTGTATATGGGGTAGCATCTGGTGGTAGTTGTAACACCTCTTTCATGGGTCTATTCCTAATCAAGGACTCGCGTCTCTGGTTTCTATCCATGGACTCTGTTCGATAGGTCATAGGTGATTTGTACTGGGGGATTTCTTCCTGTGTGGGATGCCGACATTTCATGCTCCTTTTGTTGGGATCTACAGCCCCTATCATTGCTTTATCCCTTAAGGCAGCAGCCTCTTGATTCTCATTTAATATAAGGTCACTGCTAGGATATAGAGTTTCTGGTTTGGTCATTGAGTTAACACTTGCTTCTATCTTGGTTATGCGTTCTTTTATCTCCTTAAATTCTGACAATATTTTTGCCTCTATATGATCTAGCTTGCCATGCAGTTTTTAAAAAAGAGTTTCCACGCGTTTTTGAAGGGAATCATCGTTCTCTGATGGTAGTGCTACTGCATGACCCCCATGCATTTGTGCAATTTTTTGTTACTCTTAGGAAGCTGTGAGTGTACTACCATGGATTTAGATTTGATAATCTGACTATTTCTTTTTTTCTTGGGTGGTGAAAGGATTTGGTCGTCTGTACTATTTGGTGAGTCATTTTCCTCTATTATAACTGTAGGAAGTAAGGGACCTAAAGAGAACCTAGAGTCTGACCCAATAGTTTTTCCTTCTGAGGCTTTTAACTCAGAAGTTAGACCTGCAGCCTCAGAGATCACTTCGGCGATGGCCACATGTAAAACATTTTTTGTTGCCACTAGACGTGCTTCAGCATTAATGATTTCTTCATTTATTTTTCCCATGGCATCTGTAAGGTAATTAGTAATTGTATTAGTACTTCTCTGGGTTGTGGTGTTCATATCATTCCCTATTTGGTTTTGCTTTCTCTTCCCCATTATGAATGAGGGTTTAACTATGGAAAGCACTCTTAGCTAGTTGTAGACAGGGTATATATAATTCCTAAAAACAAATAACAATAGAAAAACAATAAGAAGTGCCCAGCCCAGCCTTCTCCTGCTCTGGTGAGCACGAAGCAGCGGTGCAAAAAGAGTTATTTTGGGCTTCTACTCTGTCCACAGCACCAAAAACCCGGCTGCAAGTCTGAGTTCAAGCGACTCTTAATAGACCTGAAGAAACCAATATCAGTAGTGGCCGATAGAAGGATGGCAGGGGGGTGGCCCAGCCCATCCTCTGTCAGGCGCTGACAGGTGCAGGACGGGCACGCCCTTGGCCCGGGCTTTGCCCGGGCGCGTCCCGCGGGCGGGAACGCAGTAGTCCGAATTTAAAGGGCTCCTGCCCTTCAGATCAAATTAAAGGGCTCCTGCCCCTTTGGAGATGCTGCCGCCGCCTCCCTGCACAATGCCGCGCTTCCCGCAGGGCGGGAACACGGTAGTCCGAATTTAAAGGGCTCCTGCCCTTCAGATCACATTAAAGGGCTCCTACCCCTTTGGAGATGGTGCCGCCGCCTCCCTGCACAATGCGCGCTTCCCGTTTTGACTCAATTTGTTTACCAGATATGGAAGGAGTGGGAGAGGGGGAAAAGCGTATGCAAATATCCCTGACCAACTCATCCATAACGCATTGCCTTGAGACTGATCCTGTGGGTATCTGGATGCAAAGTTTTGGCATTTTGCATTTTCTTTTGTTGCAAATAGGTCTATTTGTGGTGTTCCCCATTTTTGGAAGTAAGTGTTTAGTATTTGGGGGTGAATCTCCCATTCGTGGATCTGTTGGTGATCCCGAGAGAGATTGTCTGCTAACTGATTCTGAATCCCTGGAATAAAGTGCGCTATTAGGCGAATGTGGTTGTGAATTGCCCAATGCCATATTCTCTGTGCCAGGAGACACAATTGTGTTGAGTGTGTTCCTCCCTGTTTGTTCAGATAATACATCGTTGTCATGTTGTCTGTTTTGACAAGAATGTGTTTGTGTCTTATTATAGGTTGAAATGCTTTCAACGCTAGAAATACTGCCAGTAGTTCTAAGTGACTTATGTGAAACTGTCTCTGCTGAGTGTCCCATTGTCCTTGGATGCTGTGTTGGTTGAGGTGTGCTCCCCACCCTATCATGGAGGCATCTGTTGTTATTACGTATTGAGGCACTGGGTCTTGGAAAGGCCGCCCTTGGTTTAAATTTATATTGTTCCACCATTGAAGCGAGGTGTATGTTTGGCGGTCTATCAACACTAGATCTTGAAGTTGACCCTGTCCTTGTGACCATTGTGATAATAGGCACTGTTGTAAGGGCCGCATGTGCAATCTTGCGTTTGGGACAATGGCTATGCATGAGGACATCATGCCTAATAGTTTCATCACCATCTTCACTTGTATCTTTTGTTTTGGGTACATGGCCTGTATTACATTGTGAAATGCTTGTACCCTTTGTGGACTTGGAGTGGCAATCCCTTTTGTTGTGTTGATTGTCGCCCCTAAGTATTGCTGTGTTTGACACGGCTGAAGGTGTGACTTGATGTAGTTGAGTGAGAAACCTAGTTTGTGGAGGGTTTCTATGACATACTTTGTGTGTTGTGAACACCGTTCTTGCGTGTTGGTTTTGATTAACCAATCGTCTAGGTACGGGAACACATGTATTTGCTGCCTTCTGATATGAGCAGCCACTACTGCCAGGCATTTTGTAAAAACTCTTGACGCAGTTGTTAACCTGAATGGCAACACTTTTAATTGGTAATGTACCCCTTGGAATACAAACCTTAAGTACTTTCTGTGTGAAGGATGTATCGGTATATGGAAGTATGCATCCTTTAGGTCTAGTGTTGTCATGTAGTCTTGTTGCTTGAGCAATGGGATTACGTCCTGCAGTGTCACCATGTGAAAGTGATCTGATTTGATGTAGATATTTAATGTTCTGAGATCTAATATAGGTCTTAGAGTTTTGTCTTTTTTGGGTATGAGAAAGTACAGTGAGTAAACTCCTGTTCCTTTCTGATGAATTGGTACTAGTTCTATTGCATCTTTTTGTAACAACGCTTGGACCTCCAGTTGTAGAAGATCCATGTGTTGTTTCGACATATTGTGTGTTTTTGGTGGGACATTTGGAGGGAATTTTAGAAACTCTATGCAATAACCATGCTGGATAATTGCTAGGACCCAAGTGTCTGTTGTTATTTCCTCCCATTGTTTGTAGAACTTGGTTAGTCTCCCCCCCACTGGTGTTATGTGTTGGGGATTTGTGACGTTGAAGTCACTGCTTGTTTTGTGGAGTTTTGGGACTTTGGAACTTCCCTCTACTTTTTGGGAATTGTCCCCCTCTATATTGTCCCCGAAAACTTCCCCGTTGATATTGGCTCTGATAAGTGGGCCTTGTTTGTGAGGTTGTGGGTTCCGTGCTTTGTCCTCGAAACCCTCCTCGAAACTGTGATTTACGAAATGTGCCTCTGCTCTGTGGGGAGTAGAGTGCGCCCATGGCTTTGGCTGTATCAGTGTCCTTTTTAAGTTTTTCGATAGCAATGTCCACCTCGGGCCCAAACAACTGCTGTCCGTTAAATGGCATATTCAGCACGGCTTGTTGTATTTCCGGCTTGAATCCTGATGTACGCAGCCATGCATGTCTCTGTATTGTCACTGCTGTGTTTACAGTTCTAGCAGCTGTGTCTGCCGCATCCATTGCTGACTGTATCTGATTGTTCGAGATACTCTGTCTTTCTTCAACCACTTGCTGTGCTCTCTTTCGGAACTCCTTGGGCAAATGTTCTATAAAGTGTTGCATTTCGTCCCAATGAGCCCTATCATATCTGGCCAACAAAGCCTGTGAGTTGGCAATACGCCACTGGTTTGCTGCCTGTGCCACCACTCTTTTCCTTGCCGCGTTGAACTTACGACTCTCTTTGTCTGGAGTTGGTGCATCTCCTGAAGTGTGCGAGTTGGCCCTCTTGCGAGCTGCCACTACTACCACTGAGTCTGGTGTTAACTGTTGTGTGATGTACACGGGGTCTGTTGGTGGCGGTTTATATTTTTTCTCCACCCTTGGAGTAATGGCCCTTCCTTTTACAGGCTCCTCAAACACTTGTTTGGAGTGTTTTAGCATTCCAGGTAGCATGGGGAGGCTCTGGTACTGGCTGTGTGTGGACGATAGTGTATTAAATAGAAAGTCGTCTTCAATTGGCTCAGCATGCAGGCTGACATTATGAAACGCCGCTGCCCTTGACACCACCTGTGCGTAGGCTGTACTATCCTCTGGTGGGGACGGTCTAGCTGGATAACAGTTGGGACTATTATCTGACACTGGTGCATCATAAAGATCCCACGCGTCTGGATCATCCTGACTCATCTCTGTATGAGTTGGGGATTGCATCATTGGTGGAGTGGCTACCTGTGATGGTTGTGGAGAGCGTTGTGGAAATGGTGGCGGGGTTACTTGTTTAGCCACCTTTGCCTGTGGCTGCTTGTCTTTCTCTTGGAAGGAAAGTTTTCGTTTCATTCGAATAGGAGGGAGAGTACTGATCTTCCCTGTTTCTTTTTGGATGTGGAGCCTTCTTTGGGTGTAGTCTGGCTCCATTGTCTCCAGTTCCTGTCCAAATCTAGGTGTTTGCATTTGTGAGGACAGGCCTTGTTCCTCGGTGTAGGAACTTGATTTCGGTTCCGAAGCCGGATGTTTCGGTATCGAAACCTTTTCGGCTGCCTTTTTCGGTTCCGACTACACTTTTTTGCTCTTCAGCGTACTGATTTATCGGTGCCGACTTGGTTCGGTGCCGAGATTGCTCTGACCCGGTGTCTTGGGGTCGAGTCTGCTCTGACCCAGTGTCTCGGGGTCGAGTGTGCTCTGTGTCGGTATCTCGACCGGAGTCGGATGACTTCGACACATGCATGCCCTTTTTCGGTGCCGATGCCCGGTCACCTATTTTTCGGGTTAAGCCATGGCCTGTTGGCGGTGGCGTCCCCTGGGCTTTACTGGTCTTTTCGTGAGTCTTGTGTATTGATGTCTTACTCACAGTTTTTGGCGTCTGTTCAGGATCGACCTCTTCTGAGTCCGAATCCTCGATGGAGAAGGCTTCCTCTTCTTCCTCCATGTGTTTTTGTTCTGTCGGCACCGACGCCATCTGTAGTCTTCTTGCTCTTCTGTCCCTTAAGGTCTTTCTGGACCGAAATGCTCGAAAGGCCTCACAGGTATCCTCTTTGTGTTCTGGCGACAGACACAAATTACAGACCAAATGCTGATCTGTATTAGGATACTTGTTGTGACATTCGGGGCAGAAGCGGAATGGGGTCCGTTCCATTAGCCTTGAAGACGCACGCGGTCGGGCCGACCAGGCCCCGCCGGGGAATCAAAAACCCCGAAGGGCCGTCGGAGCTCTTCAAAATTTGGTGTCGATCTGTTGTAACTAACCCGATACCGAACGCAAACAATACCGTCGAATTTTACGAGTTTTTCACTAACTTTCCGAACCGAAGCGCGGAGCGAAAAAGGAACACGTCCGAACCCGATGGCGGAAAGAAAACAATCTAAGATGGAGTCGACGCCCATGCGCAATGGGGCCGAAAGGGGAGGAGTCCCTCGATCTTGTGACTCGAAAAGACTTCTTCGAAGAAAAACAACTTGTAACACTCCGAGCCCAACACTAGATGGCGGGATGTGCAAAGCATGTGTATCTGCAGCTACACATGCCATCGAACATATATATATATATATATATATATATATATATATATATATATACACACACACATATATATATATATAAAACAAGTGTGTGTACTACAGTTTTGCACCAGACAATAGGATTCCAGTAGGAGAGCCTGCTGAGAGATTGCAAGGGGCTCCCCCAAATAGCTCCTGCACACAGTGTTGACCTGACCCTTCACAGAAAGGTTTCATCAATCAAAGAGGCTACTTAACTGCATGTTTATGCTTCCATGGTTGGATCCAGCAGAGTTGGCCACCATGAACCATTCCAGGCACTGTAAACCCTCCCAAATAGTTGTTTCTCCTAGTTAAGCTTTAGGCAATGAGACTGCATCCAATCCACTAGTTCTGTAAGACATTACACAGGATTCCTCTTAGTATCTTCACTGCTCTTATCAATGGGGACAATCAGTCGGATGTCATCAGCGTATGTGGTAATCTCAAACCCTCAAGCACTGACTATGCCAGCCAGAGGAGTCACACAGATGTTAATAAGCGTAGAATTCTGAGAAGAACCGCGGGGAACACCACGGTTGACAGCCACTGGCTGAGATTTAAGTGCAGGTAGCTGGTCAGACTGACACCGATTGTTCAAAAAAGAACAAAATAATTTCAGTGGCAGAATGCAAACCAAGCCCATAAAGTCTTTTTAGCAGCTCATTATGTGCAACTGTATCAAAATCAGCAGACGGGTCAAGGAAGATGAGGGAAGTTGATTTACCCTCATCTACCAAGGGCTTGATGTTTTCCAGCATTGCTAGTAGAGTTAATTATGTTGCTATTATTAGCTCTACAACCAGTAAGGGGAGGATTCAACAGATTGTTGTTTTAAAAAAATGAGTGAGCAGGAGGAAATTAACACATTTTTCCAACACCTTTGTGGGGTAGGAAACAAGTGAGATAGGACAACAGTTTGTTAGATTTGATGTGTCACTGCCAGTTTGTTTTCAGCAGAGGGCAATACTACAGTATCCTTCAGATCTGATGGATGCTCTGCCTCTCTACGGGATTTATTATTATTTATTACAAGTGCATTGTATCCTATGGTACTTGTAATATGGCAGACAGGATTTCCATAGCTTATGTGAATAAGTATCCCACTTGCCAAACTCTAAAGCAGCCCATAGGCTGCATCGTCGATATATTTATGTATAGGATTTAGTTCTACATGACTCCACTCGCCAGCATCATCAGTACCCATGGAATTAACATCATAACCAATGCTGATGACACCCAGCTTTACACTCCCTCTCTGACAAGATGCCAAATATCAGGACCAATTTCTCCGCCTGCAAGGCCGCAGTCCCCAGATGGATGACAGCCAACTACCTCAAGCTCAACACAGACAAGACAAAAGTAGTAAGCTTCAGCAAAGCACCTTGTTCTGGGACTCCGCCTGGTGGTCTGCCAAACTTGAACAATTAGTGGCGAGCAGTGATCCTGCAAACGCCAGTTTCAATTTACAACTTTAAGGTATTAAGTCCATCTTCTACACATTTGAGCCTTCACATTGGTATGGTAGATACAAGGTTCGTGGGGGTAGACCATTGGCACCTTGTTCTTATTCCAGTTGAGAGATCTATGATTATCAGGTGGAGTGCTTCCAGAAACAAGAAGAAGGAAGTCCTTGTGAGTTACATTAGAGACCATTTACAGAAACTGGAGAGGTGGTAAGATACTGTGATTGACTCAGGGGAGGGTACTATAAGTGTAACCCAGGCACGACCTGCTATGGTATCAGGCTCTCTTAGACCCTCGGTGTCCCCAGGAACACCCGGAATGTTTCCCCAAATTTGCCTTCCAATGTTTCCCAAGGTAATCACTGCGGCTGATTTCTGGGCACCACTGTCAGACTCCAGGGGTTATTCCTTTGGAAGGGTAACTGTAACTAAGACCCTGACCTTGAAGTTGCTTTTCCTGAAAGCCAAGGCTGAGGAAGAAGGACAGAGTTAGAAGGGAAGAAGGTTAAATTAGCTTGGCAGCAGCAAGAGGAATGGAGGAGGGAATGACAGGAAGAATGGGCCTCGGAGGAGAAAAAAAGAAAGATAGGCCTAGAAGCAGAAAAAAGAAAGGCAAGTTAAAGAAAAGGAGACAAAGAAGATAGCTTTAGGGAAAGAGAACCTGCATATGGAAAAAAAAACTATTCAACTTCCAAATCTACCTGAGTAGCTGCCAAAGTTCCAAAAGAGCTTGTGCACATGTGGGAGAGACAAAATATTTTAGAATGGCTTCTGAGCCTCAAGATTGCTTGCGGAGTGCAGCCATGAATGATGTGTCTAGAGCTGCTACTTTAACGAATCAGCTTTTCTGGGTGGATTGCTTGGTACTGAAGTCTTTTACAAGATGGCTTCCAAGAGACACCCTATAATTTTTACACCTGGAACAACAGGGAAGACACACTATTTTTCATATACAGTATATGCTCTCACTACACTTACAGACATAACAATGTGAGGTGCAGGGACGAGACACTACTTTGTACGTATGTGCTTACAGGTGTGAAAAAGCAACTTTGGACCGTTTTGAGACCATTCCAAAATGATGCTCGAAGAACACACTGGATCAGATCATTCCAGTCCAGGCTTCAAAGTTTCTGCTGTTCTGGGTGAATTACTGAATACTAGGGTTCTTCTTAAGATGGCTTTCAAAGACATGCCAGTACACCTACAGAAGGCACAGCACGAAGTAAGGGTAAGATGCAGTGAATTTTAAATACATGTCAACATTCAACTAGGAGAAAGCCCTAAGGAGCCCCATTCTACATACGTATGCATGTATGTGTTTATGGTTAAGATACTCATGTTGAGGAACTAACAACTTTGTGAATATTAACTAAAATAAGAAGTTTTTTTTTAAAATAGTTTGTTTTTCATGTATCTTTTCTAAGTTGAATGAAACTCATTCAAAACACAGCGATGCCCGATTATTATGCTGGGACAGTAGGAGAATGTGAACCTATTCAAATATGTTGATATCAAATTAGCATATTGGGACCATATGTATCCACTAATTACAACAAAGTCACCACAGTAACTATATATACACCAATGCTTCACCTTACATCTTCCTACCATTGGGCATGCACAAAAATGTGACTGGTTGACCTCACACACCACCAGATATCATGCTTTATCATAGGACACCACACAGTTTTCAAAAACCCGGGTTGATGAAGAGCGGGCCTGCACCTGAACTCAGGGAGGCACTTCTAACTAAGTGTGGACCTGTGACGTAATATAATTAAAAACCAATGTCGGAGGGCGTGGCCAAGGCATCAAGATGGCGGACGCACTTTTGTAGTGCTCTGGACCCCTCGGCCATCCGCCTTGGATTCCACCTAGAATCCTCCTTCATCGGCAACATCATCCTGCTTAGGGGATCTCACCATTCTCCCCCCGACATGTTGGTGGTACCAACCGGTGCCTTGGTCCAGTAGTGAGGCGCAGCGAGGTCTGGGCGATCTGCGACACTGCTGCGGGCCGGCGGGTGCGACCTGCGGCGCCGAGAGCGTCGAGGACCCAGAGGAGCGGCTCCGGATCCCTTGAGGTGGCTCCAGAGGTGAAGGCGGGGGCCACCCTCCTTCCTTCTCCTCCCCCCCCCCCCTTTGACAGACGAAAAAACCCGTCCGGTTCCCACCTAGAAGAGGACGAGGTCCAGAGACTCAAGACCCAAGATGGCGGCTAGAGCGGGCGACCAGCAGAAAGAAACCTGATGAGTAAGCCGGCCCTGGATGCGGCGGCTGACTGGCGCTACTAGGGCCATGGGGAGCGGCTCATGGCCATGATGATATGACTCACCGACGGAGGCGGCAGCAGGTGAAAGGTACTGGGGCTCGGAGGGAGCTGGAGACACCGCAGAGGAGGTGGCGCTGATACACGCAGGGAGAGGGCACTATCTCTTGCCGCTGGCCCTCCTTCGCTCTCTGCCATCCCCCCTTGGGACAGTGACGGAAGAGACATCCAGCAGCCAGCAGAGACGGGGGTGAGATACCTCGAGAGGCGCCACCCTGCTGGCCCCCGCCTTTCTTCTTCTTCCCCCCTTTTTGTTCCTCGCCTCCACAATCGGAGCTGCGGCTAGGGGCGCAGTGAGGTCCAGGGAAATCACGCTGCGCCGAGAGGGACGTGGCACAGCCTTCTCCCAGAGCACGTTGGAGGCGGATGAGGTCGGTGGTCATCTGGGACTGCGCTGGGCCGTAGCTTGACATTGACGGACTTTGCCCCCAAAGCCCTGGCGGCAACCAACTGGAGATAGGTGGAGGGAGTGTGGACCTGACCCGTGCCTCTGCTGGGATGTTGGACGCCCCGGAGTCCTATGCCACGCCCAGAGAGGCCCTCCAAATAGACTTCGACCTGGGTGTCGACAGGGAGCCACTGCAGAAATATGGGCAAAGACAAGACAACACAGCAGTCGACAGCGCAAATGCTACTAGAACAATTTACCACGAGCGCAAGCGGACCCTGAGCGTCTGGAGATGATTCTTCAGGCCATTCACACATCCCAGGCCGCGGTGGAGGCCAAGATAGGAGAAGTCAGGGAGGAAGTGTCCTTAGTCCGGCAGGACCTTCGCAATGCCACGGCTCACATCACTGAGGCAGAGACCAGGATATCCGTGGTGGAGGACGAAGTGAACGCTCTCAAGACACAGGTATCCACACTCATGTCCCGTACATCGGAGCTCTACCCGAGGGGCGAGGATGCTAAGAATAGGTCACAACGCAACAATCTCAGGGTGGTTGGCCTGCCTGAGGCCATGGCTGCGGCGTCCCTCGCCATGTTCTTAGAAGAGTGGTTTTGCTCCTGGATGCCAGTGGAGCATCTCACCCCATGGTTCGCCATCGAACGTGCTCATAGAGCTCTACAGATGAAGCCCCCGCCGGGATCTTCACCTAGGCCGGTGATACTTCGCCTTTTTAATTTTAAAGACAGGGATGTGATCCTACAAGAGTCCCGCTCTAAAGTGGACCTTTTTTGCAATGGGGCTAAAGTCTTTCTCTTTCCCGACTACACAAGAGATGTGCAACAACAACGGCATTCATTTCTTGAAGTCAAACTGAGAACAATGGATATTCAATAACGCCTGTTGTTCCCCACGAAGCTACGAGTGGTTCATGGGAACAAAACATATTTCTTCGAGCAACCGACCGCGGCATGGACGTGGCTGATGGAGGAGCTGCCGCTCAGACCGATAGGCAAGAGCACTGGTCTCAAACAGATCGGGGACGAACTAACACCCAAATGAAATGATTAACTGCTAGGCGACACCGCACGCGGTTGAGGAAACACAGGGAACGCCGCGGCTCTCGCTCGAAAACCCCACTAGTAGCCACATCTAATAACTCGAAAGAACACCAGCTGCCACCGAGACCTAGAGAAGCCGAGAAAGACCTAGGGCCACGAAGCACACCACAGACAAGTTCTGAATCATCTGGGAACACTGATTTATCTTACAGTCCGGCTCTATAACTTGATGACCAGAGAGACGTCTCTGGGGAGAAGATGCTTGTCATGATGAAGTGCAAATGTTATAACTAACTGATCACTACTAATTGCTTTATTTCAGTGATCCGTCGCTATGGAGGGGTCCACCACTGCTCATTCAGCTATTGTTTCTATCCCACCAGGTTAAGGGGCGTGATGTTCATGGGTAAGGGCGACAGATGCTTCTGGGGTAAGTATGGGGTGGAGTGAGAGTTGGGGGGATAATAAGTTTAAGTCCTATAGTAGGGTGTTCACTATTGTTCAATGTCAAGTGGACATGCCTGTTGGTTTTGGTTGATGTACCCCTGGCTGGGGTCGCTGTCATAGGCCGGACTGAAACAATTTCCTCAATATTGTACCTTGTTGGAGCAACACATATACTCCCTGAAATATCAATAATACATAAAATTGAATTGCGTCGTACTGTCTGTACCAAATGTTTGAAAACATACATCTTGAAAAACAATAAAAATCTGTTTAAAAAAAAAACAACAAAAAACAATGTCATATGTCAAACAGATCTTTGTACGATATGGAAATACCACTTGGTATTAAAAACCATCTTACCCCCAACTTTGGGTTATCTGCGCCCCATGGAGGAAAGGTTAAGGAACCCCTCTAGTCACACACTAAACATAGAGGAAAGATCAATAAAATATATGTCAGACCCCATTTCCAGGCACGTCCATCACATCAAGCAGGTAAAATGAGGATTCTGCCCCCCACGTTACTCCCTTAATTCGTCATGGGATGTTCCTCTCCGTAAAACCCAGTCATGTTGGCTCCTTCCTCCCAATGAACAAGGGAGTCTTGGTGCCACTGATTTTTTTTATATATCTCCACACATTCATCCTATTGCTGGCTACTCCCCCTTACCAACTGTAATAACCTGTCACAGCTGTGTGCATACCGTTCCTGTGGCCGCCAATACTGAGGTCAATGGACACCAAGCGTGTAGTTGTACAATCAACATGGTGCACGCTATTCTAGAGCATCACGCTTCCTTGCCCGAGTCAGGACTTCCTGGTAGGGAACAGGGTCCATGGGACAGTAGCAGAATTTGAGTCTATTCAAATATGTTGATATTAAATTAGTATATAAGTACCATATTTATCCATGCACTTAATGTTATCTATATTAAGCATGGTGTGGGTTAAACATGCTACACAAATAATTGCATATGTATACGTTCAATAAGGTCAGTAACATATGAGTGGGATACTCAATAAAGCTGTTATAATATGGTGTTTCCCAAATATTCTGGGCCCCTGTTTTCAACCTGTTTTGGGTATAGCAGGTTATACAGATGTCAGACCTATACAACATCACTGTTGCCATGTTTGTAAAGTAAAAATAGCTGAATTTGCTACAATGTATGAAATGTGCACAATATCTAGCAATATTGGGTGCAGAGTTTTTATTTTTTCTACATGATGCATGCTATGTATGCTAATTGATGATGCTGCTTCAGGGATAGCGAAGGTTGACTTTATATATTTTCTAGTCTAGGCATATCATTAGTTTTGAATGTTGCACTTACTCCTCGAAGCACAGAATATTGAATGATGGAAATTGTAAACAAGAATGTGACCCTACCGAGTGTGTCCCTCTGTGTTGTACCTTGATTACCCTTTCCTTTGATATGGGTGATATGCAATCAAGGGCACATCATGTAGTTACAAGAAGATACTAAATCAACTGTAGTCTTGGAAACATTTTCTATTCCACAGGTAAGCCTCAGCATGTCACTGGCATCTCTAACAAAAGAATCAAAGTGTGCTCCAGCGGGGAAAAGAGTGAAACAGAGAATAATAAAACCTGTCCCATTGCCAATTGAGTGGTAAGTGAAGAGATAAGGCTGAGATATAGTTAATGCCTCTGGCAATTGTACCTGCTCCTTTCAAATGGATAGGAATTGACATTGCAGGCTCATTTGACCCCCTCCCTCCACCATAAGGCAACACAAACATTTTGGTTTGTGGTTGATCATGTCACTAGGTACCCAGCGGTGGTACAGCACACCAGCACGATTTCAAAGGTGATAGCAAGGGCTCTCCTATGGATCTTTACTAGAACTGGATTTCCAAAAACTGGCTTCTGACGAGGAACCAACTTTATCCCAACATATAATACAAAAGAGATATGGGAGCAAGCCAATGCAACCTACCACTTGCTCTAAGAAATGCCATCTAAAAGCCTAAGGGTAGGCCAAAAGGTTTAACAAAACCCTCAAGAGCATGATGGGATCTCTACCAGAGAACCTCAAGCGGAAGTGGGATTCTTTAAAGCCATGTCTCTGTTAGCTTTCAGGAAAACCCCACAGAAGGCAGTGGATTTCAGTTACTTGGAACATCTATTTAGACACAGAGTACATTGCTCACTCACCTTGATCAGAATGAACAGTGAAAAGGAACTCACCTCAGAATTATATGGTGGACTATTTGACTGGTTAAGGAAACTAGCGGTGCAATACATGGATCAAGTGTAAAACAAACTTCAGGGTAACCAAAAGCTGATAAAGGAAGTGATTGACCAGAAAGTGACACTAAGTACCAGTAGTGTGAGATGGTGTTAATGCTGAAGTCTGTTTCCCCTACAGATTTAGGAGATAAGTAGTGTGGGCTACACAAGGTAGCGCAGAAAGTGTCTGACATTAACTACTTGGTGGACACAGGTGTCAAAAGAGAACCCAGGAAGGTGTTCCATGTGAACTGCCTTAAGCCTTACCTCAAGAGAGATTACACAATGGACATCATGGCTATAGCATGGGAGGTCGAGGAAGAGAGTGAGTCTCTTCCTGACTTATTGTGTAGTCCAGGTGTCACCAACCAGTCAATCACAAGCGACCAGTAGCTCCTAGACATTTCCAGAGTAGCTCACAGCCTGGAGTTCGTTTTTTAAAGAGAAATTTAAAGTGCAGAAAAATGTTCTACATTATGAACATGTTTGCACTTTAAATTTCTCCCATTTAAAAAAATTGTTGTATGTTTGTATTATACATGTAACTGTGCCACATGTGGCGAAAGGTATGCCCTGTGCCACAAGTACATATGACACAGGCTCTGTTACCCATACACCTATAGACCATTTATAAGCATACATGTGCACACATCCCTAAAGACCACGCTCTCACTGGCACACAGACACAGGGCATCCATGTCATAGCACCCCTAGTCAAAGTATTTTGTTCAAACCATAATATCTGGCTTTATGAACATTAGGCTTAAAGTTAAGGAAGCTAGGCATAGGGATGCCTAGTACTAATGTGCAAGTTGTTTAGTCTTCGGTAGCTTACAAAGATATTTGCTAATCAGAAGTAGGTCTCGCTACTAGAAAGAGAATTACAACATGGGTGACTATGTTGGGCCTTTTCAGCCCAAAGGTAACGCGCTAGTCATTCAAGATGACTCGCTGTTGGAAGCTGATGCAGCCAGACATAAGGGGTGTGGCGTCGCTAGAGTGAAGGTTGTCAGAAGCTGGCAGCAAGCGGGAAACCACAAGGAACAGAAAACACACATTAGGCGACTTCAGGACAGTGTGCGGCGGCGCCCATGAGACAGAAAACCCCCTCTAGGCTAACAGCTACCCTGGGGAGGACACCACGAGGTACGAATGCTACGAGGAAGGGAGCAGAGACGAGGGAGCAACCTGGGGAGAAGGGTGCTGAGGGCCTGTCAGCCGCAGCTCGTCCCCAGAGCCATGGCTATATGTTATTACTTAGTTCACCTGTTTTTCAGTTGCTTACAGTGCTGATAGTGGGTTTTGTTAGCCTGGAGATGGGTATTTTCAACCTAGGAGGCACTGTGGGCACTTTTCCCACTTGCTGGGTGCTTTGCAATGGGCCAAATTCAGGGTTAAAGACGGAAGATAAGCACAAGTTACTGAGGAAGTAAGCTTGTTTACTGACAGTGATGACGGCACTAGTTAAAGCTTCTACTGAACGCATGACTCAGGACCCTTTGCTTTTATTTTTGCATTCTCCTGAGGCCAAGAGTCACAAGGACAAGACGACCGGGGCCATACAAACCTTTCATCAGGACTGCCACTGCAGCCTGAGTGAAATAGTGCACACACTATTTTACAGCCATTTGCACTGCACTTAAGTAACTTGTGTCACCTATATATTTAACCTTCATTTACTGAAGGCTAGGTGCAAAGTTACTGTGTGTGAGGGCACCCTTGCACTAGCAAAAGTGATCCCACGTTGTCCAGGGCCGATTCCCCGGACTTTGTGAGTGCAGGGACACTATTATCAGCGTGCACTACATATTTGTCAATACATATATTTAGCTTCACAATGGTAACAACTCCGAATATGGCCATGTAAGGTGTCTAAGATCATGGAATTGTCCCCCCAATCCAAATCTGGTATGGGGAGGGCAATCCCATGCACCCGGGGGCTCCACCATGGACCCCCAGTACTGCCAAACCAGCTCTCTGAGGTTTCCACTGCAGCCCCAGCTGCTGCCACCTCACAGACAGGTTTCTGTCCTTCTAGGTACTGAGCAACTTAATCCCAGGAAGGCAGAACAATGCATTTCCTTTGGAAGGAGGGTGTTACACCCTCTCCCTTTGGAAATAGACGTTTCAGGCTTGGGAGGGGTAGCCTCCCAGAGCCTCTGGAAATGCTTTCAAGGGCACAAACGGTGTCCTCCTTGCATAATCCAGTCTACACCAGTTCAGGGTCCCCCAGTCCCTGCTCTGGCCCAAAAGTGGACAAAGGAAAGGGGAGTGACCACTCTCATGTCCATCACCAGCCCAGGTGGGGTACCCAGAGCTCCTCCAGAGTGTCCCTGGCGTTAGCCATCTTGGATTCCAAGGTGTGGGGACCCTCTGGAGACATCTGAGTGGCCAGTGCCAGCAGGTGACATCAGAGACCCCTCCTGATAGGTGCATACCTGGGTAGGTAGCCAATCCCCCTCTTGGGGCTATTTAGGGTCTCTCCTCTAGGTGTTTCCTAAGATTCGGTTTGCAAGATTCCTCCAGGACTCCTCTGCATCCTCTGCTTCAGCTTCTGACCGTCGGATCACCGGCTGACTGCTCAATGAACCGCTGTAACTGCAACAAAGTATCCAGGATGACTCCTGTGACCTGCAACTTCAGCTCCAGCCAGCTTTTGCGACAGTTTCCAAGGTGTGCACACTCTGAAGACTGCATGTCTGCATCCTGCACCAGAAGAACCGAAGGAATCTCCCATGGAGTGATGGAGCCACTTCCCTGCTTCTGCAGGAACCCTTCTGCGACCACAACCGGTACTGTGGGACTCCTCTCCTGGCAACTAGCGTGCTTTCCTGGAACACAGGTGGTGGACCGAAGTGACCCACACTGTCCAAAGGTCCAGCTGTCCAAATTTGGTGGAGATAAGAGCTTGCCTCCACATGCTGCGACAGTACCCCTGAGCACTGCGTCTTCTGCAGCTCCTTGGGCTTCTGTGCACTTCTTCCAAGATTCATTCATGCACAGCATAGCCCAGGTCCCCAGCACTCCATCCTGCAAAGCAGAGCTCCCTGAGTTGTTCTCCCTCAGCGTGGGACCTTCCAGTGCAGTGCTGCGATTACAGCACTTTGCAGCTTCCTTGTCCCCATGTTATAGGACTCCCGTGGGTGTTGCCTGGTCTTCTGAGGGCTCTCTGAAGTGCTGAGAGCCCCCTCTGTCTCCTCAGTCCGAGTTGAGACCACCAGGTCCCTCCTGGGTCCAGGCATCTCCTTTTTTATGCAATCCGCGTACTTGCTTGAACCAAGGCTTGTTGGCGGAATCCAGCGACGCAAACAGCCTGCATCCAACAACTCAACGTGGGACATCACCTGCACCAAGCAGGAACCCGCAGCCATCTCCTTTGGTGCTCTTCTGTACTTTTCTTCTGACCGGAGAACTCACTTTTGCACCTTCTTCTAGGTTGGCAGGGCTCCTGTCCGTTCCGGACTCTTCTCCGACTTCTGGAATTGGTCTTGTCACTTTCCACAGGCCTTCAGGTCCAGGAATCCATTGTTTGCTGCTTGTAGTCTTGCTTGTTTTTTGCAAATTCATTTATCACGACTTGTAGTGTGTTCTAAGGAAACTTGTACTTTATTGCTGCTTTCCTGGGCTCTTGGGTGGGGTACTTTACTTAGCTTTGGTGTTTTCCTACACTCCCAGTGCCCCTCTACACACTACACTTGCCTAGGGGGGGATTCAACATTCGTATTCCACTATTTTAGAATATGGTTTGTGTTGCCCCTAGGCCCATTGCAATCTATTGTGTTTTTTACTGTTTGCACTATTTTATGAACCGCTGCCCAGGACACCGCCGCCAGCAGCCCCGCAGGCCAGGACAAGACCGCCAGCAGCTGAACCGCTGCCCAGGACACCGCCGCCAGCAGCCCAGTCAGCGCAAATGATTCCTACGCTACTGAGTCCGCCACAGGCAGGATGTAGCACTCTGGGCACAATGCCCCCTCCAGAACCAGTGGAGAGACACATCCATTACCTCGGTCCTTGGCAGGATGAAGCACTCTGGGCACAAGGCCCCCTCCAGAAACAAGTGGTGACTGTTATCCACTTGAGAGACTGTGGCTTTGCACTCCCCAGGATTGAACAGTGGGCAAACCACCCACTGTAGAGACTTGAGAGACTGTGGCTTTGCACTCCCCAGGATAGAACAGTGGGCAAACCACCCACTATAGAGACTTGAGAGACTGTGGCTTTGTACTCCCCAGAATTTAAACAGTGGGCAAACTACCCACTGTAGAGACTTGAGAGACTGTGGCTTTGCACTCCCCAGGATTGAACAGTGGGCAAACCACCCACTGTAGAGACTTGAGAGATTGTGGCTTTGCACTCCCCAGGATTGAACAGTGGGCAAACCACCCACTGTAGAGACTTGTGAGACTGTAGCTTTGCACTCCCCAGGATTGAACTGTGGGCATGGAGCCCCCTCGTGGATCTGGCATCGTGAACTCAACCGGCTGAGGTGCCCCCCCCTTCCCTTCCCCCTGAGGTGCCTGTTTTATTTCTATCTGATGCCCCTGCAGTGTTCTCTCCGTTTTGATCGGGTATTGAGTGTGGGCCTCGCCCATGCCTTTTGGGCCCAGTGATCCACGTACTATGGTGGTGGAATCCCTTGGACTTGTGTTCTTGGTGTATATAATTGTATATTTTACAAATGTATGTATTTGTAAATATTTCTGATGTATGTAATTGAATATATCACAATTATTCGACTCATTTCCTTTTTTCCTTGCATCCTTCCAGGTGGGGTTGGGGGGTGTAACTGTTATGTATCAATGTGTATTAGCGTGTGTGTTGTAGTGGTGTGGGTGGGGGTGTTGCGTGTATGTGTCACTCTTTTCCCTCCACCCTCCCCTGTGTCGTAGGCGCAGTACTCACCGTTGTCTTCGCCGCCAGCGTTCGTGCTCCTGGTAGAGGAGCAGGAAGATAAAGGTTGGCAGAATCTGGAGCTCGGGTTCCATGGCGTCCTGATTCCTCATGGGTTGTGTAGAGATGATCGTTTTCCCTTCGAAGTCCTGTTTCAGCCGTGTTTTTGTTCAGGTTAATCGGCCCCGGAAAAGGTGGCGGATTGGTGGGTTGTAATAGTGTGGGTGGTACATTGTCCTCCGCCTGTCTGTTGGCGGTTACCGCCGCGGTGTTTGTTTATACCGCCGTGGAGGTCGGAGTGTTAAAGTGGCTGTCTATGTTAGCGGTTTCAGCCATGGTCGTAATTCCATTAGTTTTTTACCGCCGGCCTGTTGGCGGTTTTAGCGCCGCTTTAGCACCGACCGCCAAGGTTGTAATGAGGGCCTATGTCCTTTACACACAACACCTCAGTAAGTAAACCCTATTAAGTCCCAATTTTGAAAGCCAGTGAGTACGGTGAGTTGATGCAGCCAGTTTCCGTGCCACAGCGGGGTCATACGAGTAAGACGCCGGTCCCATTTTATGAGTTTTAGGGCCGCCTTCCAACAATTCACAACTACCTGGGTGCAAGACGCAGTCTTGGCAGGAACCCCGCTGCCATAAAGCATATCCAGTAGGCCTACAAAGGCCCGCCTCCCGGATCTCAAGTCGATACACTGGGTTATCCCAAACCCCCACAAACCAATCATTTATGAGCACCATCTGGGCAGCTAAGTAGTAAATATATACATCTGGAACACCCATGCCCCCCTCATATGGGGACTTCCGCACTGTATGAAAAGCCACCTTGTGCTGCCCTCCATTCCAAATGAAATTGGTCAATTTAGATGTGAGAGGGCAGAACCACACCTTTGGTATTTGGTAAGGGTAGTTTGCAAGGGCGTACAGGTATTGAGGTAGCCACATCATTTTAAGGAGGACAGTGTGCCCAAAGGAATTGAGATGGAGATCTTTCCAATGCTGTAGGTCTCTGCCCAGATGTGCTGACAAGTTCCCGAATTTTATCACCCAAGCTAAGTCAGGCAAAAGGGAAACGTGGACTCCCAAGTATTTAAATACGTTTCTCCACATGGGGACACCACAATCGACCCTCTGCATCCCCCCTAACATCTGCCAAGGCAGGCTTTTGGGCTTTGACACGGAGACCAGACACCTCCCCAAACCGTTCCAGTAATTCCACGCGTCTGGGTCCTGATGCGGGCGGATCACTAAGAAACACCAGCATGTCGTTCACATACAGCGCCACTCTCTCCTTGATTCCATCTCCCCATCTCCAGCCCCACATCAAGGGATCGCTCCGCAGCAAACACGCCAGAGGCTCAATCGCCAATGCAAAGAGCAGCGGGGAAGGGGCAACCCTGTCGCGTTCCCAAGCTAATTGGAAATGCCTGGGAGAGCACCCCATTCACCCGAACCTGGCTCGTGGGGTGTTGATACAGGAGACGGATCATCCAGCGGAGCAAGGGTCCAGACCCCATGCGTGCCAGGATTACCTCCATGTATTCCCCCAAGACTGTGTCGAATGTCTTACAAAAATCTATGAGGAGAATGGCCAGGGGGATAGGGCCCAGGAGCCATGGGATAAGACCACTGGAACTCGCCGGATACAATAACGCGTGCTCCTGACGGGCATGAAGCCACATTGATCTGGATGAATAGGTGTGGCAGCGTACGCAAGAGATGCAGAACCATCGCCTTAGCATATATCTTTATATCAGCGTTGATAAGGGGGATTGGCTGATATGACGCTCACTGGTCTGGAACCTGCGCCTCCTTGGGCAGGACCATGATTGTGGTGCAATCAAGTTCAGGGGGAAAGGCCCCCCCCATTCACAGGGCCGCATCATAAACATTCAGAAGATGGGGTACCAACAATGAGCAGAACTTTTTGTAATACTCGATTGGGTAAAGAAAGAAAGATTGGGTAGACATCAGGGCCAGCGGTTTTACCCCCATTAAGCTCTGAGATGGCAGCATCCACCTCTTCTGCTTTTAGTGGCTGGTCCAGGTCCTGGGCAAGGGTATATAAGACACTTGGTACCAGGAGGTCCCAGACCAGGAATCCTTCTCCACCAGGCGCCAGAGGGGATCCTTGGCATACAGATTTTGGTAATATGCTGCAAAGGCTTGAGCAATCGTGTCTAACTCCACTTGGGTGTGTCCCCCTCCATCTCTTATGGCAGGCACCACTCTGGCAACTGCCCCATGTGTCACCAACCAATAGAGTAGTTTACCTGACTTATCGCCCATCTCGTACGCTCTCCTAGTCAATGCCTACTAGCATTGTTTGGCATCCTCAGGAGATATTTGGCGTAGTTCTGACCACACCAGGGCCAGTTGGCGTTGCACCATTAGTGCATCTGGGTGTCTAGCACGCCTCTCCAACATCTTAGCCTCATTGTTGGCTTGCAGGCCGCCTACACCATCGCCCCAGAGGCCACTGAGCCCACATTTCATTGAAAGAAAGCCTTGAGTTCCCCATCCACAAAACTAGCACATTCCGGGGACCTCAGGTGCCAAGCACGAAGCCTCCAGAGTGGTTGATGTGTCCAAGACACAACACCTCATTCAGCGAACAGTGGGGCGTGGCCGGATATACCTCTAGGAAGGATTCAAGCAGACCTCAGACTCATTATGTCCCCTGCTGGGGCCCACATAAGGTCAATGCATGCCTCAGTATGGTGGGTGGCAGACCGATCGGTATAGGTATGGTCATGTGAGTGCCACACCCTCCATACATCGCAGAGTCCCCACAAGTCTGTCAAGCTCTTAAGGTTGACAGATCGGGTGCACAGGGAGAAGCGAGGCTCTTCAGAAACATCCCAGAGCGGGTCTGGCACTGCATTAAAGTCACCCCCTACCAGTGTGAAGTCAGCCGGTAGTGACGCCAATAGCGATTTAATCACCGCACATGTAGCCTGCAATAGATGCGAGGAAACATAGCAGGACACCAAATTATGGGCCTGATTACAACTTCAGAGGAGGGGATTACTCCGTCCCAAATGTGACAGATATCCCGCCTGCCGAATTACAAGTCCATTATATCCTATGGAACTCGTAATACGGCAGGCGGGAGAGATGTCACATTTGGGACAGAGTAATCCCCTCCGCCGAAGTCGTAATCAGGCCCTATATTGCTTGGCCTCCATCTGACCCTCTATTCCAATATACCTCCCCAAGGGGTCCTTGTGAACCTTAGTGCCGGTCAGCTGTACCGACCTATGGAGCAACAGGGTCACTCCACGGTAGCCTTGCATAAACCCTGAGTGGTAGACCCTATCATAGCCAAAGTGCCCCAGGAAGGAGCAACGGGTTCCCAGCAGTTGTCTCTTCTGCAGTAGGACAACCACGGGGGCATGTCTTTTCATGTATCTGAGTACTGTGGTCCGCTTGAAGTGGTCCAGGAGCCCATTAATGTTCCATGAAATAAACAAACTCATTTAATACACAAGAATAATGGGGTCTGGCACCACAGGGCCTCCCAACAGGCAAGGGACAGCACGCGGGGTGGTGGATTGCGCTGCCAGAAGCTACCACTCCATCACCCAGTCTCTGGTCGTGTCTGAGAGCATAATTGATTGGAAAAGTTGAGGGTGCACAAACCTGCATATGAACTTGAAAACAGCATGTAATATGAAATACTTTAACTACAGAAACAGTACCCAACCCCCAACTCCCCCCACGAAGCATCTGTCACCCCCACAAACATCCTAATCTACAATAACTCGTGGAGGTGCTAGGCGATCTACAGCTGAATACCCTCCCGCTCATACACGGATAATACGCCGGACAGCTTAATATATTAGTACTAATTATGTAATGAGAGGCGTTACCACGCACATGTAGCCTCAACCCTGAACATAATCACACTCTCGTCCTCCGGCCCCCCCAACACAGAGAGGATTTGAGACCACAGTATCGCAGTCCAACATATTGCAATACTGGTTACAATGGCATTAACAGTTCCATAGTTCGAGGCCATGACCTAGTTGCAGTCAAGGAGGACACCCATTAGAGTAAAAAATGGCCGAAGTGTCAGACAGAGATGAGTCACAGGTCTATGCCAGCATCTGATCCTGTCCCGGGACTGGGTTTGCCAAGACATCTCCTCTGCCTCCACGCCTGGGATGCCATCGCCTGGACCTCCACCGTCACTCGCGTGCGTCCACACTAGGCCTCGGCGGCCGAGCATCAGCCCCGTTTGTACAGTCCGCCACCAAATCACTTCTGGGGTGAAGCTCCCTCTGCTCCATTGCGCACTCCAATGCCTGCTGAGACGTTTCAAAGAACAAGGAGGAAGCATTGTATATCACCTTCAGTTTAGCAGGAAAGAAGAGCATATAGCCCGTAATTTTTCCTTAATTTCCTTGTAGGATCGCCTATGTTATTGCACAGCCCGAGTATAGTTTGGGAAAAGCAGGATTTTGACATTAGAGTTGCACAATTCCCCTTGGGAGAGTGCCTCCCACAGAATTGTGTCACGATCTCTGTAGTTCAGGAATCAGACAACCACCCGCCGGGAAGGAGCCCCTGGTGGAGGTCGCCTGGTGAGCCACGAAGCGCCCTTTCCACCACAAAGCAGCTCAATAGCTTCCCCTCAGGTACACATGATCGGAACCAGGTCTCCATGAGGTCCTTCATTCTGCCTCCTGTGATTTCTTCTGTCAACCCCACAAGGCAGAGATTATTTCTCTGCGACCGGTTTTTGACATCCTCGGCCCTCTCCTCCAGACCGGACACCTTTGAGATGAGCTGGGAAATCCATGTTTGAAGTGCAGACACTACGTCCTCCACGGTAGAAATTCTGGTCTCAGTCACCCTATCAGCCACTTGCCACAGATCCTGACGCATCAGGGATAGGTGTACTCAGACCACGTCCACCATTGAGTCAACCGCTTCCCTGGAGTCCTGGATTACTTTCAGGAGTGTTGCCATATAGGGAGGAGGGGGGCAGGGGTTACATTGACCTCCCCCGCTTACCCTGATGCCTGGTCAGTACAGGAGTCCTTGGGCGCTGTGTGTTGATCCATTTTGGTTTGTGCCGCCTTAGTCTGGGAGGTTTGCCCCAGCCCATCTCTGTGATCCTTCGTTCTCCCGTCCCCTCTCAAAGAACAGTCTCACTTAAGAGCAGGATCAAAGATCAGGAGGCCTGGGCTGTGCTAGTACACAGCTCAGCCTCCCCCTCACATCCGGTCCCAGCAAGCCCCCCTCGGATTGGAGGGCCCCCCAGGACTGGAGGGCCCCAAGCAGAAGCTTCTCACCTTAGGGTTTGATAAAACGCGGGTTCCGGCAGGGGAACCTCAGTATAGACACAAGCTGGGCGCAATTATCTCCAGACGTGTGGGCCCGAGGCCCACAGCAAATCCAATCCGGGCCCCACAATGGTACCCCACTATCCAGGATGGCCCCACTTCACCGCCGGCCACCGATACAGCCCCAACACCTGGGCCCCAGCACTAGCAGCCAATCCACACTGCATGCTAAGTCCAGCCGCCACCCTCGAGGGAAGCTCACAGTCACAGGGGGGGTGGCTCAGGGAGAATGAATCACTGCGAGTCCCCGAAGAAGGTGAGTGTTAGAGGGGGCAGCCCTCTAGTGCCCTAAAGGTCCCAGCGGCCCTCCAAAGCGGCACCCAACCAACCTGCACTGCTGCGCCGGCCCCTCCCGGGCCATCCCTCAAATATTCTTGCAGCAATGCGTGGCCTTCCAAAACCTCAACTTCTTCTGCAGCGGGGCCACCTGGAGAAGGGGATCCTCCCCCGGGCCTCGCGTGGCCCAACTTGCATCCCAGGCGGGGCACGGCCTCCTCCTTAACCCCACGTCTTGAGCCCCAAGATGAGACACACCAAGCTGCAGTCGCAAGCGGCAGACACCGAAGCACTCAATGGGGGTGGGATGCTACAATGGTAGCATGCTGCGGCAGTGTGCCAGCGCTTCGGGCGTCTCCACCGGGCTGCAACGCCACCCCATCACCTTTGGTCACCAGGGCCCCAACTCGCAGAGTCCACCTCTGGGCCCCTGATCCCTGCCGCTCCCAGCCCGAGCACACCTCAGGGCCTCACCACTGGTCTTCTGGCCTCCTCTGAGCGTCGACTGCTCTGGCCTAGGCTCGCCGGGCTGGCTCCAGATTCAACATTCCATGCCCCCTCCCGCCCGCCACGGGACTCGGGGAGCCCTTGTCAGCTGCCCCGCATCGCCACCATCTTCACCTCTGGGTGAGGGGTGATACGTTGTCAGACAGGATCATTGAAAACTGAGGAGGAGTGGAAGCTACCTCAGATTGCGACTGTCGTGATGGCTCGCTTGCTCACCCCCCCTTTCATTGTCAATCTTATTCACATAAGTTAGTAACACCTTGTTTTGTCCTCTGCTAATTTATAAGCATATTACCTTTTTATTTTATTTTTTTTATTCTATTTTTTAGTAGCTCAATAATACACAATCATTTTGTCACTCTTATTCAGATATGTTACTCATAACACCTTGTTTTATCCTCTGCTAATTTATAAGCATTTTACTTCTTTATTCTGTTTTTATTGCAATTACTTAATTCTATTAAGTTTATGTATTTTATTTCTCATTATCGTTACACTACCTTCTGTTTGGGATGTATTTCTCCTTATATCTTTGCACCTTTTATCAGTGCAATGTTTCTAACTTATTTTTTCTACTTCTGTTAGCACGAACTTGAATCCTGGGTATTCAGTGTTCTCCAGTCTACAGGGCAGTTCTTAGTATCTACGGGGAAACAATTAATAATCCCACTTGTAGAATCCCCATCTTGTTATTTTCAACCTTTAATAGTTTTATTTCGAGATGTATCTCATCTGGGTGGTTGCTTTCCCCTCCTTTTTGCACAGTCATTTGCACCGGGATTGGTGCTGTGTATTACACGCTCCTCACGTGTTCAAAGTTCTCCCATCTATGAGACAGTTCTCGATATCTATGAGGCAGTAATTAACAAACCTACTTTTTAAAACCCCTTCTTATTAGTTTCCCTCTCACTTAAATTGATCATAAGGCTTATCTTACCTGGATAGTTGCCTCCCCCTTGCTTGTTTTGCACTTTTTGATGCACTGGTATTCATCCTACGTTGTACAGGCACCTAAACATGTCTGAACATCTGTTGTTTTTTCTAAAAGGTATAAGGTGATACTATTATTCATTATTCTATAGGGTTTATTCCCTCTAAAATTACATTTAAATTACATTTCTCTATCCTCCTTTGTCACTTACCCGTGTGGTGTCCGTGCTTACTTCACTGCAGCTCACCCGTTTGTGTGGGCGCCATGTTTTTCTTTGATTTATACTGCGCATTCTATTGACATACTAGTCAACTTGCCTTTCCATTTTTTTCACCATTTTGGAGTCAGGCCAAGATCCACTTATCATCCGTATTTGCAAATCTCCCAGTAATTATTTTGTACCTAAATTCACTTTCCTACCCTAATATTTTCTATTTTATTTCTCCTAATTTTAACATTTTCCTCCTGATATTGTTCTTATCATATTTCAATCGTCCCCATTCTACGTGATATACCTAAAGGTCTGTTTTCTATTTCTATTGTCTAGGTAGTTCAAAGTACTCTTTTCCTCTCTGGATTATCTTTTTTTTAAAAACCTTCATCCACTCCATATCTACTCATTGATTTTTTTCTGTTATTTTCATTATCTTATAGTAGCCTCACACTACATTCATATTCTGTTCTTTTTTATTTTTTGATGGTCCGTACTGTCTCACATATGAATACCATGTGAATAAGACTGACAATAAAATTATTGTCTGTTACTGAGCTGCTAAAAAACAGAATAAAAAAGAATAAAGAAATAAAAAAAAAAGTAATATTCTTATAAATTAGCAGAGGACAAAACAAGGTGTTAGGAGAAACATATGTGAATAAGAGTGACAATAAAATTATTGTGTAGTATTGAGCTGCTACAAAATTAGGTTACAATGATTTTAAGTACACAAAGACATGTATGAATTCTGTCTACGTCTATGAGATTACTATAATTTTAAGTACACAAGGATGTGTCAATTCTGTTTAAATTGAAGAGATATAATTGATCATTTTTAATTATAGACAAAAGGATGAAGAGGGGTGTGACTATAGCTGTTTTTTACCTTGAGGAGAATAGTATATAAAATTGCTAAAATTGTTGTTTTCTGTACTCTTTTTAGGTATAAATATATTTACAAAAAACATTTGTTCCTGAAGAAGGTGGGGCGAACCATTGTGAAGACCACTGAATCGCTGTCGACTTTAAAAAAAAAAAAAAAATTATGTGTATGAGGTTTATGTAAATTTTTTGGTTTATGGTGAGGTATAGTTAAATGGATTAAGTTTTCTCTATTACACAAAAAAGATTTTATATGTTTAAGTGAATTTTGATATGCAATGCTGAACTTTTGCGATTTTATGCTGTATCTAAGATAACATTTATGTGTAAATAAAAGGGAAATTCCATACAGAATGATAGTGGAGTACAGTTTTATTATGTTTAAAAATCGTGTTTTACAGCCATCGTACATTCATTCCTCTACCTTGTTAGGTGTTTAGGTGGTGTTAGTGTGTTTATATAATTATAAATAATACTCTCAGGAAAAAAAAAATTGTTACAAACACAAACACTACACAAAAGAAACCACAACAATAATAATTATCAGGCGTTGAGCAGCACACCATCATCAATCTGTTGCAAAAGGAAACGATAAGTATGACTCAGTTCAATTAAATGCATTGTTTACAGTCCTTCTGCCTCAGAGAGATCCAAGACAGTATATCTCTAAATGTTAGGTCACCTAGAGGTATAAAAATATAAATTATGAAGGACGGAAGTTAACCCAACCAGTTCTAAAAAAAATTTGATTGTTAAAAGGAAAATTATAGTGTATTGGCAAATTGTGCAATGCATCTCCATTCTTCTTAGCATGTCTGTCACTATTGGGTGCCTGGCTAAACCTGTCTGGTAGGTAAGCTGGTGTGTGTTGAGCTTTCACCATGTTGTTGTTGTGCAGGAGAAGGCCTGCATATTGAAAACAGTAACTGTGTTACAGATTAAAGGAGAAAGACAAACGGAATCAAGGTAAGCTTCATGAGGAGCCAGGAGTGTACCAAGAAGACTTAGAGGCAGCGCAAGAACATAGAGGATTTTCACGTTTGAGTCAGCAATGCAGCAAACACACACTCAGGGGCATTTCTCATATCTACGCACAGAATGCGTGCGTACGAGACATTAGAATCTTTGCCATCATCACAGTTTTAGTTTGAAGTCAATACCTTCTCTTTCTAGCTGTTGAGGTAGTCCTGCCCTGAGTCCCTCTATTCTCCTTCTCCTGATTCTGTGTAACTCCATCCCAGTCTCAAACCCAATGAGGTTGACCTGTGTAATGCACTGCTGTTGAAGAACAAATAAAGAAACAGAACTGGAGTATTTTCTATAGATTTGTTTTTGGTAAATAAAGTGACAGGTCTGATCCCCGGGAACCAGAAATAAGAGTAGACGCTGCAGGTAAATTTTGTTAAGTTTGAAAGGCCAATCACTTTCAGGAAAAAATTATCACCCATCAGCTCACAAACATTACAAATCATCAAAATCAAGCTTACAAATGTCAATTTGTTGAAACCCCCCCTTACTATTAGCCACCACATACATCATCAATCATCACTCACAATCACTCAATATATCACCATGCATTGGTGCAACAGTTAGTAGTTACCTCTTTCAATCCAAGAACGGTAGTTGATACAAAATATTATCTCCTCTTTGATGGAAGAAACACATTGGAATTGGCATTTGCACTGTCACTCTTTTAGTCAATGATCTTCTAGGGCAGCCCGGCTAGATGTAAAAATAAAAAAAACAATAGGCAATGGCATGTGAGGAAGGCAGGCATTGCCCTGAATGTCCTGAACATGCACATGGGTCGAAATCCAATCCAACCATATATGTGATTTTTATAAATGGTGGGGCAGCATCTGAGACAAATAGCTATTTTTTGCAGAGCAGTAAAAAAAAGATACAAGTTCAACAAGAAATAATTTAAAAGTTCTATAGTGGCACTGGCATACTCAGTCTGAGAAGCAGAGTTTGTCTTCAAACGCAGGTGGTTCAACCAGAAGTTGGTCAGCAAACACACTTAATTCTGACCAATCATCCTCTTCCTCCTCCTGTGGTGTTTCGAAAACAGTGTAATCAGGTGGTATAAAATGCTGGTTCTTTTTGATCATGGTTAATCTCCCCACGTTTTGAGGCAAGACTAGTCCTTCTCACTGCAATAACTGCACCAGCTGCACTGAACACATGCTCAGCAGACACATTGGCCACAGGACACACCAGATACTTTACTGCCAGCCTGCTGAGCTGTGGCCATTACTATATTTCCCCATACCAATGCACCAATGCATTTTGATCCACATAACCCTCTTTTGGGTCACTCAGATACTCCTGGTGCATCCTCTGAAGTGTCATTGGTGCTGCTACTTGCAGGACCTCTTTTACCTTTGGTTCTGCATTGGACTTAAGACCTGCCACTTGAAACCAAGCCAATGCAAAGGTTGGGTAGGATTCTTCTGAATCTGTTGTTGCCGGTGTTCTTGTTGCTGGTATTGGTTGCTGTGAGTCAAGACTGCCCTCTCTGGAAGTTGAAGGCAACAACACAGAACTGCTGAGTAGAACTCTAAGTTCAAGACGTCATTCTTCCAGTACTCTGGCTTGCTCAACAATCCACCACTTGTATTTTAAAACATACCCTTTAGAAAGAGGAATGAACGTTTGAAGAAATTATTTGTAGCATGGATCAAATAGGATGGCACAGATGTACTCTCTGGATTTGATGTCATTTTGCAGCCTTGCATTACAGGTAAAGCAATAGCTTAGGCTCTCAAGGCATGGACTTCTCAGTTTATGTTCACACCTCCAAGTGCGACCTTTCAGACACCTTCGTTAGCTGCTCCTGCTGCAGATGCAACAACAGGATAGCTTGGCCCATTGTACTGTCGTCCCGCTTGAAAACTTCAAAAGAAAGCAGCATCTGTGTCAGGCATTTGACTAGGCCCTATTTGTCTGCATCCATGGTCGCAGCTTTCCCAGGTGCATGCCCTCCTCTTAGAATGAGGGTCATCAATCTGACTGTACTGTTCAAACAGATGTTGTAACATATAATAGGGTGAGTTCCAACCTGTTGGCATCCCCGTATCAGGGATTTAACTGGTACTCTGTTACCATACTGAATAATCCGCAACTGCTTCCTGGCTTTAAAATAATGGCTGAAATGAGGCAGATTCATCTATAGATGGTCTCAGTATGTTGCTGACTATGTCTTCTTCTTTAAGAAAGTCTTGCGCAACCAGTGCGCCAAACACAGAACCCTGAAATAGCCACTGTCTACCAAGGCCTTGACTATGTTACTGCCATTGTCCGTAGGAACAAATCTGATTTGGAGACCTCTGGGTTGCAGCCATTCAGACAACCTGCTATTAAATTTGTCCAAGATGTTTGCAGCTGTATGTGATTTCTCCATGATGAACATGGAGACTGCTGCATGCTGCTGAATGTTCTTAAAAATGTATTCAGGTCCAAGACATGTAGATAGCTTTTACTTTACCCAGCACAAGAGATCCAGTGTGCAGTGATCCGCATTTGTAATCAGTAGCCTGAGAAACTTGTTTGTAGTCAGGTGAATAGTGAGGGCAGCACTTCGCTGCAAAGCTTGCCCAACCAATTTTAGCACATCATGATGCAGCACTGAAACAGCAACTTGGGCTAAATAGGTCAGACTTGGAACCTTCCATTCTAGGCAGATGGGTGCGACAAACTCTAAGAATCCCACTCCTTCCACAAAGAAAAAAAAAGGAGGAGGCCCAGTGCTAACATTTTTGCTAACTTCTCATTGTAGAAACATGCCATTGGGTGGTTTGGTGGTAGACCCAATGTGCATTGTGGTGTGGTCACTGTATGCCGTGGTGTCTCCATTTAACTCTGAGTCTTCCTGTGCCATTGTGAGGTCGCTGAGGCAGGTAATTCTTACAGGGCTGCTTTGCATGTTGATGTCAACCTCTTCTTCCTCACCTTCCAGCATGACCTGACCAGTTAAAGCAGATGTTTCACAGCTCTCCTCACCTTCACCACCACAACAACGTTCAGCAATTGTTTTAAGGTGCTATTCCCACCGGATTGCGTTTTTTTTTTTCCTATGGGTCATCTGGCCTCCAAGACCATAATGTGAACCAGGCTTACCCAGACGAACACTTGTGTGGCAAATGGAGCATATTGTTATGTTCTTCTCCAGTTTGCTAAGCATAAAAAAAGACCCAAACTGGGGAGAAGTGATTTCTTACTGGGCCACTGCCAATGCCTAAAGAAGAATTGGAGGTAGGTAGTTGTGTCAATTGCCTCTCTGCAGTGCATACTTCTACTGCGGTACAGGTTGGTGCAGGACTCTACTTGGGTCTTATATGTATCGGAGCTGGTAGTGCTGTCTATGCCACATCCCTCAGAGCACACTGGACAGTAATGTTGGACTTCTCTAATCCAGCATCCACAATGACTCCGTTGTCATCATCATCCTCCTCCTCACCATCATCCCCTTACAGGATTCTAAGGCTTTCTGGAACTTTTCTTTTCCCTTGCTTCTCCTGAACTCTGCCGAGGTCCACTCCATGTGCCTATCATCATCATCATCAGAAATGGTGCTTGGGTTGGATGGTGGAGCAGTACCCTTCCTCTTTCTTTCTGGAGATCGGTGAGCCTTTGATTCTAAAAGAAGAGATTCTTGCTTATCAGGAAGCTCAACCTCCTGTTCTGCTGCAACTTCAGGAAGATCTACTACTGTTGGCTTTGGCTGCTGTTCAATTTGCTCTGTTTCCTGAAACAATTGGTTACTAATTTGCAAAAGGGACAAATCCAGTAAATCACTACTGCTTGTTGGCATTGCCATGATGGTAGTGGCTGCGTCACTGACAGACATAGACTTTGACTTAGGTATGGGTGGTCCTGCAGATGTGGGAGTGCTGCTCCAGGTTCCTCCCTGGAAGCCGGTGTGGCAGGCATACATCTCCTAAAAATGGTTGCGGTCGGCACACTACTGGTGGAAAGCTGCTTTTTCTCACTGACCACTTTCTTGGGAGTAACTTTCTTTGGGGCCATCTTAAAGCTCTCAGTTGGCAGTGGCACTAAGCTGCACATACGGAAGAGATCTGAGGATTTAACTGTATAGACCTTCTCTTTGGCAGTACTGCGGTGATGTGACGTCTCTTTTCTTGTGCACTTCAAAGCAACCAAGCAAGAAAAACATGTAGTGCAATATTAGTGCGGTTGGTTACTTGTGTAATAAATACCAATTTAATCAAACATTGTAAAGCCAAACCACACCACCACACCATAAAATTTCATTTCAAATCAGGCAGCACAATATACAGATATAGCTCTTTGCTTCATCTCCATCCGTTTTTAAGGAGACACCTGTGGTAGTCAGAGAAGTGCATGGGTAAATGGAATAATCCTTAAAAAAAACTACGTCAGAAAGGTGATCCAGGAGAAATGGAACAATCATTAAAACAATGAATTATGCTGTGTACTTGTCTACAGTGCACCGCAGCCAGGGTGTCCAGAAGGAAATGGAATTATAATACATCTAAAGACGCTGAATGCAGTAGAGCAGCTGTGCGCATTTGATGGATGGATGGTTGGAGGAATGGATGAGGATGGATCAAGACAAAATGCAGAATTAGTATAATGAAACAAAAAACTGAAAACCCTTTAAAAAACTAAAATTTAAATTAAAAAAAAGGAAGACAATTAAAAAAAACAAAATTTACATTTAAAAATAAAATAAATAAAAATAAAAAACTAAAATACAAAAATGAAAAATTACATTAAAAAATGAAATAAAAATAGAATAAAAATTAAAAATGTAAGTAGAAAATTAATAAGGAGCCATGCTAGTAACACTAAAGAAAACACTAAAATTAATTCAGCAATGCAAAACATGAAAATTAACTGAACTATACAAAATTTCACAACAGTACACATCCTCCTAGGCCATCCAATAATACCCCACAACATAAATACTTTTGCAAAAAAAAAAAAAAAAAGTGAAATGCAAACAATAGTCAACATTTTTAATTTAATCCAATGTCACCACTGCACTTTAAAAACATATACTACTGAAATATTTATTTTATGAACCGACGACTATTCACCAGGGACTTTGTGTCCCAGTATCCAGAGCGGAGCGGCAGTGAGGAGCAGGGGGCAGAGCTTAGCCCCAGGGAGCACCACTTAAGCGCGGCTTGCTTCCCGCCGCACGGGATGCGCCCGGGTGACGCCAGGGCCAAGGGCGGGCCCGTCCTTTGCGCGTCATCTACCAACAGAGGCCGGGCCAGGCCACTCCCCTTAATCCTCACATGGAGGGTGAGTCTGAGAATAATTGTTTGGGCCTGCTTAAGTGTTTTTGGGTGTCTACAGGCTCCCTTTGGAGGTCATAACTATCACTTTGAATTGTGCTATGACTATCCTGTGTGTGCTCTGGAAGGATAGGCAGGAAAAGGGGTCAGCAATCTGGAGCCATAAGTGGTGGTGGGAGGCAGGGAAGCTCAAACACCACATTAGATTTTTTCCTTGCCAGAGCTGTAGGGGTTGTAACAAAGGAAAATAATCTGGCCGAAAGGAGACTTTCCTTGGAGATGGATGATTGGTGTCAAGTTTCTATAGCAAATGATGCCGTGGGGGCTCTGGAAGCTGAAGACAGGGGAAGAACTAAGTGCTGTCTCAGAAATCCCTCCACCTGTAGAAATGGGAGCTTATGGTGGGCCTGGACCCCTGAGGAAAATAAGAGGCTCTTGTTGGCCTCTCCCTCGGCTTGTGCCTTGGATAGTTGTAGCCCTCCTCCCAGGAAGGAGAAGGCCATGAAAATGGCTGGGTTTAAAGTGAATGCGTCTCTCCCTGAAAGTACTATGGGCCCAATAGATGGCCTTGATTTTTGTGAAGTAAACAACTTATTGTCTAAATTCAATGAAATGATTGCGATCAGTCTGTCCCAAGTTATGGCAAAATTACTGGCCCTTGAGAAAGCAGTTCTTTGGCTGTATGAGCGGGAGCGGGAAAAGCCTAGTCTACCCATAGGTGGTTCTCTGGTCTTCAGCGGCTCCCACAAGTCGAGTGCTTATGAAGGTACTCCTTGGGCATTGGAGGAAGCAACTCAGCAACCAGCTAATTGTGCAAATCCAGAGGCACTGGGCTCCTGTGTAGAGTCTGATTTGGCCCCTTTAACTGTTCTACAGACAGGTGTGAGGGCGGACAATAGCCCCAGTGATGGTAGGCAATTGGATTGTGGGCATGTGGAGAACGGGGTGTTTTCAACAAAAAAGTAGGAAACAAAATCTGTACCTGGTGAAGAAAAATTCCCCTTTGGTCTGCTCGGAGCTTCCTCCGGCTTGTTCCCCCTATGTGGTGGTACTGACATGTCCCCGTTCTCGCCACCGGCCTTAGTGAATCCACAGACCAATTGAAGAACAAGACTTGCTATTGGCTGAGCAAAAACTGTGACTTTGCATGTAAGGAGCTCAGTGATATTCTGTTTGTTAGAAGAATTGACAGGGTGGGGCCCGAGAAAAAGAGGGTTCAGGGATTGTATTATTATAAATTGTTATTATCCCGGCCTGGACCAGTGGCTTCTTTCCACACAAATTATGGCCTCTCTGAGAGAGGGTAAGATCGGTATGGTCCCCTTGGGTTACTTTTATGATCATATGCGGCAGGGTGTTTAGCCTCTACCTGGGTCGGGCAGGAATTTCCTCCAAGATCTGAGTGCTCGGCAGCCTGCTAGTAGAAGTCAGGATAGTATCAGAACTCCTGATTTGGAAGGGGTGGACTGACGCTATGAAAAGAGACACACAGTGAGCAAGGTAGCTCCCCCCAACACTGATATGTCAAGGTTAGGCACAGGATAGAAAAAGTACTAAGTGTTGTCTCATCTCATGGAATATTGCAGGGTACGATTCAAAACTTTCAGATCGGGCATGGGCCAGGTGTCTGGCTCACTATGATTTTATTATGCTTCAAGAAACTTGGTCGGATGGGCAGGCAGCTTAGCATGGATATCAAAGATTTGCAGTTCCGGCAGACCGGTCCAACGGAGGTGCCCCAAAGGTGGTTTGGTTACTCTAATTCATTTTGCCAAAATAGTGAGAGCATTTCAAATAAACTGTAACCATCAGGGCATACTGATTGTTTGGGTATTTCTCCCCGACAACTCTAATGTTCTCTTGGTCAATCTTTATAATGCTGTCTGGGATGTGGGATGCCAAATTAGGGCCCTCTTCTCTGTTCTTCAAGTATTGAAGGGTAGAATTGAGGAGGTGAGGATGGAATTCTGAGCTGTTGTGTCAGGAGATTTTAATTCTAAGATAGGGCATTATAGCACAGTGCTAAACCCTTTGAGTTTGAGTGCGAGGATTACCCAGCTGAGGGAGCTCTGGATCCTAGGGGCATGGTCTTGATTAAGGGCTTAAGGAATATGGGCCTTTTGAATATCTGTGACTTCAAAGTGGTGAGCTCTGAGCAGCCCCCTACTTTTGTGGGTAGAGGAGTTGGTTCTACTATTGATTATATTTTTGTGTCCCCTCCTTTAAAGGATCTGGTACTAGGAGGAGAAGGAGTCCCTATGTAAACTAAGAAGGGGTGGGCCAGCGCTGATGAGGATAAAGTACCAGGGCAGGAGAGTGGGGTGGAAACAAGTAAATATCCAGCAAGTAGTAGTAAGGGTGGTGGGTGACAATCTAAATTTGTTTATGGGTACGCTTCTAGTTGAGACCTCTGGTCCAAAGGAAGTAATTGCCGCAATGCTGAGAGTGAACAAAGTTTTAAGGACTCTTTGCTCTCAGCTGTCCAGTCCCTGGTAAACATGTGGGTGGTTGGTTCAATAAAGACGGCTATGATGCTAAGAAAACCCTGAGCAGGGCTCTTAAAGCCCACCCCAGAGATATGGATCATATTAGAGATGCAAGGGTTAAGTACAAAAGTGTTCTGAGGGCAAGAAAGCTCAATCTTAAAGAAATTACTTGGGGGGAAATTGGAACGTGCAGTAGAGCTTAAGAACCCTGGCCTGTTTTGGAAGGTCGTAAACAGGGGTCTCCTTGAAAGTGAAACTTCTGAGGGTCTGGGCTGTAACATCGCTCCTGATGTTTGGGTGAATCATTTTTGTAAAATTTTCCAGGGGAATCCCTTAAGAGCCAACTGGGACAGACAAGTTGATGTTTCTCCCAATTTAGCAATCAGGTTCACACTCCGAGGTTTGGAAGGCACTCTGTGGTAGCGCTAGCAATAAAGCTCTGGGCCCGGACTTAATTCCCATGGATCTTTATAAATCTTGCCCCCAGTTATAGGCGCCCATTCTGCTAAATGTTCTTAATGCAGCAGGTACTGTGGGTTTTCCTGCCACTTGGAGATCGGCGTGTATTATTCCTGTCTTTAAAAAGGGGGACCAAAATGACCCTAAATCCTATCGTCCCATTTCCCTTCTTGATTCCTCTGCTAAAATTATGGGCTGGGTTATCCTCAGGCGCATCGAAGCTTGGATGGCTGATAAGGAAATTTTGTGCTGGGCACAGTACGCCTTCAGGTAAGGGCTTGGCACTCAGGAACAGTGCCTAAACCTGTTGATGGTGATCGGAAAATATACATTAGCCAGGAAAGGGACTTTATATCTTGCCTTTATGAACCTTAGTTGTGCCTTTGATAAGGTAAATCGAGCCAAGCTTTGGGAGAGGTTAAATCAACTAGGCATGGATCTCCACATTGTGGAGCTGCTTCGATACCTCCACTTAGGAACTAATGCTAATGTAAGGGTGGGGATTAATGGGGAATGTTCGGATACTTTTGAGTTAAATAGAGGGGTGCGTCAGGGATGTGTCCTGGCTCCTAGTCTCTTCATTTTGTATACCAACGGATTGTTTGACTTTCTAGCAGAAAGTTGTAGGGATGCTCCCAAATTTAATGCCAAGAGTGCCCCTTCATTGATCTATGCAGATGATGCGGTGCTTATGGCCCGCACTATGAATGGTCTACGTGATGCAGTAAGAGCCTATGATTCCTTCATGTCAGCACTTGATCTAGAGAGTAATTGTAAGAAATCACATTTTATGGTTTTTGGGAAGCCTCTTAGTAGGGTGGGGGAGCTGAAGATCAATGGACAAGTAATCAGCAAGGCTCAGAATTTTCCCCATTTGGGGGTTGTTTTTACGATAAATATACCTGGAAACCCTGTATTTCAAGAAGAGGGGTTCTTTTTAATGCTACAGTTGGTGTCACGTTTGACTTTACTGCAAGGGTGGGAAATAAACCTATTAAGCCCCTCCTTGAAGTCTATAGGCATAAATGCCTTCCAGTCCTCCAATATGGTGCTGCGCTTTAGGGGTATGTGGACACCAGGGCCCCTGCAGCTGAGGAAAATCACTTTTGTAGAAGGCTATTGGGAGTTGTCCAAAATACTTCTGGGTTTTGCTTACACACAGAATTAGCTCTTGAGTTTGTACAAGATGCCATTCAGCTTGCTCCGTTTTTGTTATGGATCTCTATTTGGGCAAATGAATGTGCCACCTTTCACAAAGAGATCCTGTGGGACTGCTTGGCCTGTGATCAGGTGAAGGATATTCCTTGGCTAATGTACATAAGAAAGGTAGCCCATTTGCTGGGGCGTCCGGACATGTTTGAGGCTCCTGAGGGTCTGACTAGCCGTGACAAACACTGGGCAAAGGCTAATTTCCTGAAAATCCTGGGGGCCAAAAGGGAGGAGGAGGCCCTAAGGAAAAAATCAGTAAGGGAGTATATTATGATAAAGATGGCGGTGGGCCGTGAGTCCTATCTCTCAGAGATAAGGAATGTGAGGGAAAGGTGTCTCATTACGTGATTTCGTCTGGGGGTTGTGAGGAGCAACCAATGTTTTCGGCTAGGTCAGTACGATGAAAAATCCATTAGACTTTGCCCCTGCGATGGTGTGTCTCTGCAGTCTTTGGTCCATTTTACTTTGTTTTGTGATTATTATGCGCCTTTTAGGCGCCGTTTTTTACTCCCCCTGCTGAGTCCGAAGGGTTTTGTGCAATATCGCCCAGCTTTTTGTGGTTGCATATGGCTTCTGATGTATTGGTGTGGCGTGGGCTGGGGTCCTTTTTGAAGGGTGCTATTAACTGGCAGAATAATTTGGAGTATTTTTAAAAAGTTCTTAGAATTCTTTAAACTTGACTGTTTTACTATCTTTTTTATAATGATCTTTATGGTATTTAAATACTGGTGGATTGTCACCAGGTTGTATGTATTGTATTGTTTATTTATTATCATTGTTGATTATTTTCATACCGAATAAAGCGTTTTGGTGATGATGTACTGACGACTACTAGTACTCTGCCTACTGGCTAAATGGCCCTTTAGAAATCTAGGCTACATGGTAAAATAATATATTGCAAATGTTATAAAAATGTTAAAAGGGACATACTGAGCTGTGCAAATATTTTCCTTTACAAAAGATGAAAACACAATGAAATGCAAAATAAATAACTAGGCCCATACTTGAACTCCAGGACACCCACCGCTATACATTTTTAAAATCAAATTAAAGTATAAAGAAATATTGGTGCATGGCCAAGCAAAAAAACAACACCCTTATTCAATGGTTTTGGAACTTACTTGTGTGATTTAACAAAACAAAGTCCTTAAATACAAAGGTATATCCACGAGACAAACAGAGTGATGCTTCCACCTTGAAATCAAAGTGAAAAGAATCCAAGAGATGGACAAAGCACTGGGAGGAGACTGCTGAACAGGAACAGGAAATTGGAGTCTCTGGGGCACTTCCTTCCTGTTTGAAAAAAAGAAAAAAGGCTCCTCAATCTAAAAAACAACTTGAAGGGTCCACTGGAGAAGAAAACCCACTCAAAAACCACTTTTGTCTAGATTTAGATGACTCTTGAGTAGAAAATCTACTCCAGGTACATTCGTGCTCGCGACTGGGACTGTTTTGGCAGTCCGTTGAGGCCAGAACCAGTGCAGGTAAACGCAAAGTCTAGCGTGCGCTCGCTAGCAGTCCTAAACTATCATGGCGCTCGCGAGACAGCGCCAAAACCAAACCTCGCGTACACGAATGAACTCTGCTCCGCCCCAGGCTTCAGAATTTGGGTACTCCACATAGCGTGGAGTGCCCGAATTCCGCAAACTGCACTAGCAGTGAGGAGTTCTACACCTAGGCCTATTTAGGAGCTGGCCCTTTGCCCCTACCCTTTCCACTGCCCCCTCTGTATCCTCTCCTGTAGTAACCCCATAATGGGGTCTGCTGCTGTTGTCTGGTATATGCGGTGGAAGGCTCAGGAGTGACTACTGCCTTGGTTGTGCCATGGTACTGTGCAGGTTGAAAGAAGCAGTGGGGCAGTGAAAGTCTGCAAGGCACCTAGGGCCTTAATTGTATCTGTGTACTTTTTGATTTTTTTCTAGCATTTTATCTACCTAAGGGCCTAAAAAATGCTTCCCCATCAAAAGGTACATTAAGACGGTGTTGCTGTACTTTCCGTTTTAAAATCTGAGACATGTAGCCATGCATGGTGGTGGAGAAGGAGACTTGAATTAATGCTGCGAATAGCCGTGTCCACAGTATCCCGAGTGCAGCGGGTGACTGAGATAACCCTGTTCTTCGTTACCAACTCCTGTCACTGTTTGCAGTATTGTTCTGGGAGATATTGAATAAGATCCTCCATCTGGTCCCAGTGGGTGTGTTCATACTGGTAAAGTAAACCCACAGAGTTGGCGATGCACCTGTGTGTGGCAGACTGCCCTGCAACACACTTACCAGCATCATCTACTTTATTGCTCTCTTGGTCCAGAAGGGATGCATCCCCAGTGCCCTGTGAATTCACTCTATTCTTAGCCATGTGTGTCACCAAGGAATCAGGCGGGTAACTGCCTTTTAATGTAGGATGACTCTGATGGAGAAGCCTTAAATTTTTTGTCAACTCAGGGCGTGATGACTCTGGATTTCATCGGCTCTTTGAAGATGTCCCCAGCAGGCTTGAGCATGCCTTTTGACATGGGCAAATACTGGAGGGACCTCTGTGTAGCGGAAAGGATTTCCAGCAGGAAATAATTCTCCTCAGGCTGCACATCCATCTCGACTTTATTCAAAGCAAACGCCCTGTGTAGAACCTTATGGAAGAGGTATTATCATCAGGGGGATAGGGCTTGGCGGTTACAGTCTGCTGGAGGCTGTGTTTGTGCGGGTACAGTCTGCTGGAGGATGTGCTTGACTGTCATCCCAAGGATCAAGATCCCATGGGACAGAGGGAGGCCCTGGACTTTCCCCATCCCCTGAATACAGAGATCCTGTGGGGAATGCTTGTGAGAGTCCCCGGGCTGCAAGGGGGAGTAGGGATCAGAAGGGATGGAGGAGGTGGTGCAGGAGTAGAAGGAGGAGGAGCAGGCCTGGAAGGGCGGGATATCAGTGGAGAGGTGCCTCTGTCCTAACGCCAAGGCTTTTTGGGCATTGGCTCCGATAGAGCATTGAGGGCCTCCTTGAAAGTGAGTCTCCTCTTGCGGGGATTCTTGGACAGCAGAGCAGACATAGTCAGGATCCTGCCTGTGCCTGGCTGGATGCAGATCCTCTGTTGGCCAGCATCACAATGATCCTGGAGCCTCTGCAGGATACGTTGGTCATACTCCTTCAAAGATGGTTTGGATGGAGCCAAAGAGGGTTAACGTCCAGAATGCCTCAAGTGGATTTCCGCTCCAAAGCTTTCAGCTATAAGTGTGGTCGAGCAGACGTCTTCAGATCCAGTGCTGAAGCAGTGGTCAACATTGAGGGGCAAAGCTTCGAGGTGGAGTTTGCCACCAAAGGTTTTGAGGGCATCAGGCCCGGTTCTGTATTTTGGTGCCAACCATGGCTTTGAGGCAGTGGTGGGCCGGAGCCATCTGAAGAAGCACGAGAGCTAGACTCTTGCTTCAGAAGGGCAGGCAGTAGTTGTACTGAGGTCCTCTGCAATGAGCATTGAGCTGGCGGGTTCCTTCACTTTGATGTCAGAGTCAGAGCCAGAGCCAGCCTCCTCCAAAACAAACACCTCTTCAATCTCTGCCCCATATATACCTGGCTGCTGCAGAGCTACCAAGAGTCTGTTTGTTACCAAACACGAGACAAGCCACACAGGATTACTCTTGGTGATTACGGTGCAGACATAAGTTACACATTTTTGGCCACTCTGTCCTGAGGCACCTGGCATGGCAAGATGGGCAGAACAGAGTCCTTTTCATCACATAAACATTTTCGTCTGTTTGAGGGTGATGGAGTCGAAGGGGCAGAGACTCGCTGTGTGATTTCATTGACCATAAAAAAAGAAACAGCATTGAAGTAACACCAGGCAGTAGACCGATGAAAAGTGGGATTGCTTGGACTGACGAGGGACAGTGACGAAGATTCGGGCAGAACACCTAATGGCATCGAACCGGAGCTCCCGTATACACGTTTGAACCCAACAGCAGAGAAAAACAGTCTATGGAGCCGATGTCCATTCATATTGCCAACAGTAGGTAGAGTCACCACACCTTGTGATTCGAAAAGACTTCTTCAAACAAGAACAAGTTGCACATGTCCAAGCTCAACACTAGATGGCAGGAGTATGCACAGCATGTGTATCTACAGCTACACATGCACAAACATTATTTTGTTTTTATCCAAATATTATAATATATTATGCATAACAATAAAATAGAATCTGAATCTACAATTCCTAAACTCAGTGTCTTGAAAATATTTAAAAAATGCACAGGCTTCCTTCATGCCCATTTTCCATCTGTTAGATTTTACCATTTGCAATAATGCATAGTTGGTACACACTAAAAAATCTGTATAAACTGCAGCTCCAGTATTGCCTCGGGGTATCTATACTACCAACAGTATATATCTCTGTGACCACAAGGGCCTGACGCATGTAAAGGTACACTATTTTATAAATCGGTCATTAGGGGAAAGAAAATACAAATGAAAACCCTTTCTATCTTCTTTCTTATATTATTTTTGATTTTAACAATTACTTTGTTTGTGAAAACCACAAGACATCTGCACAAATGACCCCTCGTTGAATTCCATAATATGCCTACTTTTCACAAATACATAGCTATTTGGGTTCATAAAAGCGTTTCACACTTCTTTCCACCACAAACTGCAAGCAGGGAGAAAACACAAAAAAATAGTAGAAAATGGACCACCACTTAGAAAAATGCAAAAAGTGTGCACTTTTTTTCAGTCAGCTAACCCTGTTCTTGAAAGCTGGGAAGATGGTGCGCTTAGCAAAGCAAATCTTTCGTGGATGCCACTTAAAGAAAAAAATCATAAGCAATCTTGTAGAAGAGTTTTTCCCCATTTAATAAAAACTCTGTATTTTGGCTATTTCCTCGATTCCTTCAAGCAGAATTCACAAGCCCTGTGTGCCTTCAGACTATCCAACAAGTGGGGCTAAAAAAAGCACATTTGGCGTGGATATCCCTTTGTGGGGAAAAAAGTATGAAGCTTTAAGCACAAAATGCTCCAAACATCAAACATCCAAAGATGGCCCAGTAATGCGGGAGAAGGTAAAGGGTGGGTGGAGGACCCTCAGCAGGAAAAGGGTTCATGCAGGAAAAGGGTTCATGTATGTTATTACTTTTCCTGCTGATAATAAGGTGTACAAAAAGCACAGGTGTCAGGAAAGGACTAGGGGACAGATGTAGGTAGCCTTTTTGCGTTTGTCAAAGTTGTAATTTGCAGAATCTAGCCACTTGCAACAGCAAAAAGGCTTTTTGGTATGCAAGAAACCTAAATTGTGTTCCTGTAAACACGTTACTGAACCAGAACTTGGTTTTGTGACTACATGCTGGATCTGTATTTGGAATGGGCGTGTTTAGGGCATCCCTTCCAAATACCAATTCAGAATGCTATGTATGATGTATTGTGACAGCAATATGGTCGCAAAACATTAATGCTTTACCGACTACACAAATGTAGTGGTACCCCATTCGCTAACGGGAAGGGGAACCCCAAGTGATCCCTTTTCCCTTCGAGAATAGTGGATAAAATAATTTTATATAGAAGACAGGGGTTCCGTGGACCATTGCCTGCTCTTAAAAAATGTTAATTACACATCAAATATTTTCTGAAGCCATCTCATTTTCCTTTTGGGAAAACGGGTTGTATTTTTTAAAAAAAGTTTGCTTTGTTTAAAATCAATCACAGAGATGGTGATCTGCTGAGCTCGGCAGCCACATCCCTGTGATGGATGCGATTCATAGTGATTAACAATTTGCCAACTACCTCATTAATATTCATAAAGTAGGTTGAACTGCGACCAACTACAACGCAGTATTTTGCAAATCAACCAATTAATGCATAGGTTGGTTTGCAAAATAGCACAGTGGTCGCAAGAATTCTGGTCTCAAATTGCGACCAGATTTTTCAACCAGAGTTTCGTGCATCTGGCCCTAGGTTCCAAAATGCATTGATAAAAAATGGGTACCATTCGTAAATACTTCAAAAGAAGGAATGAATACTCAGGAGTGATTTTATATGTGAGAAGCAAGCCAAATTATACTGAAGTAAGCGATCATGCAGTGGGAACAAGTGCCTGTGCCATTCACGTGACTAGATGGACGGCATATACCTGTGTAAGTAATGGGATATTGTGTTCCTCCCAAACACGCATACTAACTCATTATTATATTCTAATGTATTATGATATGTTTCATATATCGTTCCCCAAGATATGCCTTGTACACATCAACTTATGTAGGTCTTTCTCTGCAATACATAACAGTTCTAATAACTGGCCGACGTATAGGTCATTCTTATAATTATTTCTTGGCTAACAAGCACGGAGAGGGGACTTCGTTCTACCGGAAGCCTCCTTTGAAAGATATTCATGCTAGTAAGGTAGCTAGCTATTAATGGACGTCAGCAGAGAGCAGACTCAAGTTGTAACCATCAAGGTATGTATGCAAGAAGGCTTTATATTTTTACAGGTAGAAAATGAGCAATCTACCTTTTGTTTTTTTACTATTATTTATTCTGTGTGCATTTGCCTGAAATAATGCACTAATAATTATTTTAGTAGTTCTAAAATCTGTATACGTATTCTACACCAGAGCAGAGTAAAATGTACGCATATGATCAGTGCTTAATTTGAACCGGTGGTTTCCGTGCGGGGCACCGGCACTTACTTTTGAGGGTTGGCACTTATTTTTGTGCCTCAAGCATTTACTGCGAGCAAGAGACAAGTATGGGAAAGACGGAGGAAAAGAAAAACGAAAAAGCTTCAGAAAGGGAAAAGCAGAAAGCTGCAAGAGTGAGCTGAAGGGGCAGGGAGTGGCTGTAAATGGATTAAAGACCCTCGAGATGGCTTCAGGATTACCCTGCCTCCGTTTTCTGTGCTTGCACATTTAATTGCAGCAGCCGCGTGTTTCAGAGGAGAGCTTTGGGCTGTGCCCAAACTGCAGACCCCAGCCTCCTTTTGGGCCTCTAGGGGTCTTAACACTAATTCCAGCTACAAATCATACAACAGAGATGTCCGTGCATTCTCTTATAATTCCTCCCTGGAAATTGAAAAGACACCCCATTTTCCATCAAAGTTTGTGAAGCTTAATTGGCAGGGACCCATAGACCTGTGGCAACTGTGTTGGACCTTGAAAGGGAATTCTACACAGTGAGGTGGCAAAACTTATGGGTGGTCCCCAGGCACATAGGGTTCGGCTCTAATTATATTAAATGGATACAGCTGATACATACGAATCCAGTGGCCAGGGTTCACACAGGAGTAATGGTATCAGATGTGTGGACCGTAGGGAGGGCGATTAGGCTGGGATGTCGGCTGTCCCCAGTATTATTCATGGTAGCAATGTAACTGCAAACTCATTGTGGGCGAAGCAGGGAGCCTGGGATATTGACAAAGGTGGTCAAAAAGCACGTGGTCAATATGTATGCTGACAATGTCGTAGTGTATTTGGAGGACAATGCAAGGGTGGTATGCCTTTCCTACTGGAGGAGAGTGTTGAAGGTTCCAATTTTTCTGAGTGTTAACCAGTAACTTTACCTCAGGAAAATCGGGCCGTCTGCGTGGATATTTGGTATTGAGCAGTTGGACTCAACAGCAGTAGTGCTAGCTGCTTAGGGTGATGCTCACAGGCATTCAGGGTTGACAATACCCTTCTGGGTTGTCAGAAAGGGGGCGGCAATAAGAAACTGCCCACCCTTGAGTTAGTTTGGGCTTCATGTTAGCCCTGAATATTATAAATGGAGGTAAATACACACGTGGGATAGCAATTCAGAACTTGTTAAGGGGAGGTCATGCAGCCGACTATTAGGCAGATTCACAACTTCATGGACTTCTGGATGCAGTATCCAAGCAGTATGCTACTCAAGACATCCATTACACCCTTTGATGGCCGAGGTATATTCAGGGTTACTGGAATTAAGCTACAGGAGAGGGCCAAATTATGCAGCAGGTGTCAGTTAAATTATGCAGTAAGAACAAGCAAATTGTGTGGACCACTTTGTAAAAGTATCACTGCATTATGAAATTTGGGAACCCTGTCCGAGCATCGGCTGCGCTGCGTCAGCCCCAGGGAAATCCATATATATGGCAATAAGCAACAAAAAGGTGACCCACCCAAAATAGCAAAGGGACCTGCCACTGCGCAGCAGCACTATCGCTGCATTCTAGGAATCGTTTGAGCTAGCAACAAGTCTTCATTCATTTTTTTTTACCAGATCTGAACCTTTGTGGCAGATTGTGGATTCTGTGGTACATGCAGAAATATGCAATTCTGCTAAATTCACAGCGGTGGCACTATCACATAATTCCAGTGGACCTGGTTCTAATAGGTCCCTCTTATTGTGTGGTGAAACATCCTGGTGTCACTCTGCATTACAAACATTTGCGCGCAGGACACAAACTCACAGACACAAGTGCACGTGGTTTATGGGGCCTCGGCTGCTTGGGCGTGTTCACGCATTACTGTCCTGAAGCATACCTGACCACGCCAGGCGCCCGTGGCCAATTTATTAGTTAGCCAACACGTGCCTGCGGGTCACTCCATTATACAAACACTTCAGGGGCAACACTAAAACACCCCGCTGAGCTAAGCCCACATGATAGTTATCACAACCCCGTTACGTCACGTGCGCGACACTACATCCCTCCCAAAACACAAAACAAAATAGCGGCATCCAAACTGTTCACAGGTAAAAGTACTATTCAAATCATAGAAGGTAATCTCGCAACCGAGTCGAGGGTACAGGGTTGCTTCTCAGCCCATACAGAGAGCTGATAGTTCGTCCAGCAAGTGACTGGGGTGTGCTAGGACAGGCTCCAGGGCCGCTCTTCAGATCAGACGGTTCATGGGGATCACCCACGGCGAAACTTCTCGACACAGGTTCTTCCACTCGGCCATCATCTGATTCGTCATCATCATCCGTATGGACAGGTTTGTCAGAGGTGACCACCTCAGGTGTAGAGGCCGGCGGATAGAATCTTTTAAAATGCGAGATGTTGCGGGCGACTTGTTCTGCTCCTCTCTGTGCAACTATCAGAGATCCATTTCGCTGAGTGATGACCCAAGGGCGATCCTCAAACGGTACCCGGAACTTGCTGCCAGGGAATCTATCCTTGAGAAGGACGCAATATCCCGCCTGCAAATTTTAAGGGTGGGATCACAGTTGAACACCTGCTTTGTCATTGGAATGCTTCCTTTGAAATACTCTTTATCTTCATCAATAAGTCCAGGTGTCCAGGATTCATGATGAGGAATGATGTCCGCACCAACCCGTCCCGTGGAGAGGTGACTAGGAGCAACCCCCGTTGTAGAGTGCGGGGTCTGACAGTAATCTTGTAGGAATGAATATACTGCTAACTCAGGTATTTCCTTCCTTGCAGAAGCAATTCGTACCACCTTGTTCAAAGTTCACATGAACCGTTCTACCTCTCCGTTGGGTTGTGGCCATTATGGTGTTATTTTTCGGTGCTTGATGCCAAGAGAGTTGAGGTATTCTGCAAATTCCCTTCTGTGAAAAGGTGGACCATTGTCAGTTTTAATCTCCTTGAGCATTTCATTAGTGGCAAATATTTTTTGTAGCTTTGGTATTACTTCTGTTGCTGTCAGGTGCTGAACAATATCTACTTCTGGATAGCGTGGAAAGTCATCAATTAGCATTATCATGTGTTTTCCATCAGGTAGGCTCTTAAAGTCGAGGCTGGCTGCGACCCAGGGTTGTTTTGGTCGCTCTTCTGTTTCAATTGGGACCGGCGTGCTTGGTTCTCCGGTCACTTAACACCAATGGCAGGAGCGTACCAGCTCCTTGACTTTCATGTCCATCATCAGGAAGCATACTGTGGTCCTCAGCCTGCTCTTGGTCTTCACCATACCCTGTTGGCCAGCATGAGCTAGTCGGACCGCTCTGTCGGTGAGGATGGCCGGTATCTCTAGCCGGTGACCTTGTAGGAGGCAGCCAGCACCACTGACAGTCAATTCTTGACGGACCCGGTACAGTCCTTCCAGCGTTGCTTGTGCTTCTGGGGTGAAACAACAATATTGTTTCTGCATCGTGTGGCACATATGAGTTTCCATCGCCCTCATGATTCATTGTAGATTTTCATCCATGGTGGTTGCTTGTTGGATAGCTTTGATGGATATGGACAGAGTTCGAGATCTCTCTACCAACATCACATATTCTTCTGTTTCCTGAGCTTCACTCTCCTCCGTGGGAGTGGCTGGTCTTAGATGCCTCGACAGGTAGTCCGCTGGGCTGTTTGTACCAGGGCGATAGTCCACTTTGCAGTTGTACTCCTATAGTTGTAGCATCCAGGTTCTATATGAGGAGGTGGCTTGGAGGTGGTGCCATTGAACAAAGGGATCAGCGGTTTGTGGTCAGCGGTGACCGTGAATGGGTGCCAGTATACATATAGATGAAAATGCTTGCAACCCCAATGAATCGTAATACCCACTCGCTCGATCTGCGAGTATCTTCTCTCTGTGTCTGTCAGGGACCTGCTGGCGTACACCACTGAGGCCTATTAATCTTCTTGGATTTTCTCCGGGAGCACCGCCCCTAACCCTATGGGGCTGGCATCTAACACTACAGTGGTCTCGCTCCTGGGGTCAAAATACCACAAGGTGGTGTCTGCCGACAATGCATCTCTTGTCGCCTGGAACGCGCTCTCTTGTGCTGGACCCCATGACCACGTTTTGGTGACTTTAGTCAGCTCCCGTGGTGGTTATGTGAGTGATGTGAGATCTTTGATAAATCTTCCACAGTAATTCACCATACCCAAAAAAACTACAGATTTCTGTTACGCTGGTAGGTGGGAGAGCGTTCTTGATGTCAGCAACTTTGTCAGGGTAAGGAGCGACCCCTTCTGATGAAAACACGTAATCAAAGACTGTAGTTTTTTTTTTTAGGAACTCACATTTATCTCTGTGGAGAGTAAGGCCAGATTCATGGATGAGCTGAAGTACTCTTTTTAGTTGTGCATGATGTTCTGGAATGCTCTTGGCATAAATCAAAATGTCATCACTGACATTGATGACTCCAGGTAGGTCTCTCAGTAGTTCGCAAATGGTGGTTTGAAAAACTTCTGCCGCGCTGAAAATACCAAAATGTAGTCGTCGGTAGCGGCGAAGTCCCACATGAGTTGAAAATGTTGTGATGTATCTAGACTCCTCCACTAGGACTAGTTGATGATATCCAGACCGAAGGTCGAGTTTTGAAAACCAGCTGGCTTCACTGAAGTTCCCTGATGAAATCATCAATGGTAGGAGTCAAATGTTTGAATTTCCAGAGCAGTGTTTCCTGTGGTTCGGGTTGGTGTACTTTTTGTCAAGCGACACACCTTGATGAAATGGTTGAACTTGCCGCATTCTGTGCATGTCTTTCCTTTGGCCGGACATTCTAACAGGGGGTGGGGTGATCCTCCAGACTGACCACACGTTCTCTGCAGTGGCGGTTGTTTCTGAGTTCTGGGTCTGTAAGGTGCGGGCGCAATAGCGGCAACCTGCTCTGCTCTGACTGGGCTCTGGAGCGCTGCCTCCATGTGTGAGGCTCTCACTTTTGACAGCTCTTTTGTTCTTCCCTTTGTCAGAATGTCTGCTACGGACCATCCTGACTCTTCCAGGATGCGTTCCCGTAGCTTGGACGAGGCACACCCTTGAATAACCTGCCCTCTGAATTTGTCATTTTCATCATGGAAGTTGCATGTGTTAGCTAGTTCTTTGAGTCTCATATAGAATGTGTCAATGGACTCTTTGGGGCGTTTCCGGGCTTGCCTAAATATGAATTTTTCATAGTTAACGTTGACCATGGGTTCAAAGTGGGCTCTGAGGGCTGAGATGAGGGATAGGTGTGTCTTTGGCGCTGCTTCTACTATCGTTTTAGATATCGGATATATGTCTTTACCACCTAAATGCAGCAACATGGCCCTCTTTTGTGCATTGTCGATTTTCATGGCTTCGAAGAATAACAGCACTCTCTCAACCCAGTCCTTCCACTGGGCTGCCTGTGCTGATGGGGCGCCCTCCACTATGTATGATTCTGTGGAGAGTATGGTGTTCATCTTTGCAGTTGGGGTGTCCATGGACACTCTACCTATGTGCAATTGTCTCTGTTAACCTTGTACTCTCCCCCTGTTTCCTTTGTGTTCACAATATGTTCGTGATTCTTCTTTTCCTATTAAACTTATTTGCTTATTGCTTCTTCAAGTTTTCTATTTTTTTTTTGGCCTGGTCTGGGAGCACCAGGTTGCACACTGAAATATTCTCTCTGCTTGGGATGGCAGCACCAGGCTAGGGGGACACTGCCGTTTAAGAAGCTTCGGGGATGGAGGGGTGACTCACCGGCCCTTCCTGGTGCATGCATTGCTCCTTAGAGGCTGGGCGGAGTCTTCTTTGCAGGTGAGGCATTAAAAAGCCATTGCCGACCACACCGTGACTTGGAGATAGCAACACAGCTTCGGCAGACGAGCACCGCAAGCCACGTGGAGAGGCTAGCGGCTGCCGCATCGCCGATACATGCGGTGAGTTTCCCTCGTCACCAATATGGTGTTGTGAAACACCCTGGTGTCACGCTGCACAACAACCACATGCACGCCAGACACAAGTGCACATGGTTTATGGGGCCTCGGCTGTTCGGGTATGTTCACGCATTACTGTCCTGAGGCATACATGACCACGTCCAGTGGCCAATTTATTAGTTAGCCACCACGTGACCTACAGGCCACTCCATTATACAAACACTTCAGGGGCAACACTAAAACACCCCGCCGAGCTGAGCCCACATCGTAGTGATCGCAACCCCGTTACATCACGGCCGTGACACTACACCTCTCACACGATACAGTGCGATATTTGTGCACATCACTAGTGATCCATCAGATGTGTTTAAACCTATGCGGTGAGCCAAAACAGCTTTGGACTACGGTGCAGCTAGGCTGATCTTTCACCCTAGTGCCAGGGGCTCAAACCCAATGTTGCTTTGGCATACGGTTAACTATTTGTTATAACTTTAAAATCGATCTCAGCCATCCACCCGTGAAGCCACTCCATGCTAGCTTGGACACTAGTGTGGCCCTCATAAGAGGACTGTCCCCAGCACCACCACAAAATAGACAATATGTGTGTATATGCCACTATCGTCTCAGAAGTAAAGCTCACAAAACAGCTTTCATGTAGTGAACAATCAGATGTGCTTAAATCTATAAAGCGAACCAATGCGCTCTGAACTGTGGTGCTCACGGTTCGAACAGTACTTACCCGAACCAGAATGACTAAGTATATGGCTACGTTACTATACCTGCATCTTCCTTGAAAATAAATTGCATGTGCTAGTCATGCATCCATGTAGTACCAGAAAACACCTGTATGTCAGTTCCCTAAAATGCCGAATAGCGGAAAAGATATCACACATCCGTTGGGCACCATTATGTGCCGATGGCATCATAGGGCTGCATCCCTAGCGCCATGTTGCTTTTTCCATTGGGCTAAAGTTTTCAAGGGAAAGTACTGCAGGAGCAATATTGAAAGTGAATTGAATTATTAGAGCCCGGTTTTAGTGTCATTTCTCCTGCTGTCCCCACAACCTCCTATGTGGGTGACTAGGCTACCCTCAAACACATATGGGATAGTAACCCAACTAACAAAATTGATAAAAAAAATGTTTTACATATTATATAGAGGTAACTCGCCCTTCGGGTATTGGGGCACTGTACCTGAGCACCACTTCCAATACACCAAGGACACCTTTCTTTTTTGTTTAAAAAAAACAGCAAAAAAAACCATAGAGAGATCAAGTGCTGTGCCCAGAATCTCAGCCCTGTTAATGCGACACCAGGACTCAACCAGGTTCTCTTAGTTTCCATATCGGAAGCTCTGGCCATTAAGCCAACACCTCTGGAGGGGATATCACCTAGAAAAAGGAAGTAGAATTTATTTCAAAGCTAATGCTCATGGGCCTGCTTTGAACTCTGTGCACCTCGTACCCTCTGTGTCATCTTCGAGCCTCAGCCATTCGTTACAATTAACCTCATCTGGCTGTTTTCCCAGCTTGCTCTGGGCTGAGGACGGCATGTGCAGTGGAAACAATGACAGCTGCACAACCCTGATTATGTCACATCCAAATCACAGGCAAATGTATGCTGCCCATGTTCCCAGTGAATATAACTTCTGCAAGGGGCAGCACTGTCCTTTTAACCCCCGTTGTTCCCTCACCCGAGGTGCAGTGGTGTCCCCTCATAGGGGGGTTCAAACATTGCCTTGCCCCCAGTGGCCCGGTATTTTCACCCCTGCCTTGATGTGCTTTTCCTTGCCCAAGGGGGTAGCACCCCCTTGTTTTCCGCTCTTGGCAGTTTAAACTGGTTATTTATAGGTCCCTGGAGGCTGTCATTCCGAGAGCCCTTGAGGCCCCATTCGGGGGCGGCCTCTGCCATAGCAGACACAACACACGAGGTGCACAAAGCGAGATGAAAAAGTGGAGGAAGACCTTGAGAAGCAGGGTGAAATGATACACAGAACTGGGGAACATCCAGACCACCACACACAGTCAGGCCACAGGAGAGAGCAGGGACACTGATTGATGAGCAGCACAGTTTACGTTTACAGGGAGCTGAGCAGGATGTCAGCCTATGTACACCCGCTATATTGTATGAACAGACTGATGCCTTTGTATCCTGCAGAGGTGGTTGCAACTGCAATGTTTATGTGCCTACTTTGCTAAAACTAAAAAAAGAAATTTAAACAAACATTTGTGGAGCTTCAAAATTACAAAAGAAACAGATTATCAATTGGTAACTGAGTCAGCCAAATACAGGCGAGGAAGTAAATATCACCAAGAAAATGGGTTCTGCACTCACAGCATATCTGATAGGAAGTGCGTAACATCACACATGTAGGGCTGAATCCTATGCATAATATGGAGATTTTTATTTACAGATAAGCAGTGGATCAAGCTGAAAGAAACAGGGTTTTTCACAAAATATATGCCAGTCACAGCTCCCGTCCGATGCAATCTCTACCATCAGGTAGAAGAACAAGTTACTTACCCTTCGGTAACAGCTTATCTGGTACAGACATTTTCTAGTTGCAGATTCCTTACCTTTTGAATATTCCCGGGCGTCAGTCTGGAGCTAGAGATTTTGTTTGAGCAGTACCCCTGCACGCCGTTAGGTTGTGTCGATCGGCTCAGCATCCATCACTGGCGTCATCCACACCAGATATGACGTTGTGAGTCCTATATAGGCACCACCCTGGCGCGCTTAGCTCAGTTTCGTTTCAAGACTTTCCACGCCAGAAGAGAAGAGCCATGAAGAACACTACTGCGCCAAAACTAAGGCACTGAAAGGGAGTACCTGTCCCAAGAAATCAGTTCACACAGAGGGGAGGATGGGTGAGTCAGTAAGGAATCTGCAACTAGAATATGCCCCTAACAGATAAGGTATTACCAAAGGTAAGTAACTTGTTCATCTGATAGAGATTTCTAGTTGCAGATTCCTTATCTTTTGAATAGCTACCCAAGCAGTACCATCCCGGAGGTGGATCTGCGAACCAAGATCAAACGAGAAAGTCCTTCAGGACGGAACTGGCACAGTACCCGTCCCTTTGGACTTGACTGTCCAGAGAGTAGTGTTTGGTGACGTGTCCAAAAATGGTCATGTTGCCCCCTTACAGAAATAAAGGACTGGAACTCTGAATGCTAACACAGTTGTCGCAGCTGTCGTTCTATTAGAATGAACACGCAAACCTTCAGGTGGTTGCTTTTTGGCTAGTGCGCTGCAGATTTTAATACAAAGTACAACCCATCTGGAGATGGTCCACATTACAGACAAAGAGTTGATCATCCACCTGGAACTTTTTAGAATGCCAATGCTCTTTATGGGACCAGGTGGTGGTCTCTCCTCTTCCTTAGAGGGATGTGGGGCTGTGTAAAAAGTAGGCAAGGTGATGGATTGCCTACATGAAAGGATGTGACCACTTTTGGCCTTTCAGGAGCCTAATTACAATTGGAGACTTAAAAAAAGAAGGTTGATCAGGCAACCTCAAGAACTCAGAGAAACCAGACAAGTAACCTTTGTGAGTGCCCACAGCAGAGTCCTGTTGGGCCAAAGAAAGTATAAAGAAGAGACACTCAGAAAGAGGGGCAGAAAGCGGATCAACATACTTGTCTGTACACCATGCCACAAATTTCTTACAACCCCAGATGTAAACAATTTTGATGGAGGGATGCCTGGCTGCCAAGATAATATTTCAGACTTGAGGCAGAAGGTCAAAAGCGGTGAACTGTTACAGCCCAATCTCCACGCAAGAAGGCGGAGGTTGGGCAGGTTCGAGTGGAGAACTCCCCTCTGCTGCTTTGACAGAAAATTCTTCTGAAGGGGCAGAGTGATTGGTGGTTTGATGCTCAGTAGCTCATGATAGCAGGCTCTCCCTGCCCAGTCCGGAGCCACAAGAATCAAATCAAATCAAAAACATTTATAAAGCGAGCTACTCACCCATGAGGGTCTCAAGGCGCTAGGGGGTTACTGCTGCTCGAAGAGCCAGGTCTTGAGTTGCCTCCGGAATGCGAGGTGGTCCTGAGGTTGGTGGGGAGGGAATTCCATGTCTTGGCCGCCAGGTAGGAGAATGATTTCCCACCTGCCGTGGTGCGGCGGATGCGAGGGACGGCGGCGAGTGCGAGGTTGGTGGAGCGAAGTTGACGGGTGGGCGTGTAGAAACTGAGGCGACGGTTAAGGTATTCGGGTCCCTTGTTGTGGAGGGCTTTGTGTGCGTGGGTGAGGAACTGGAAGGTGATCCTTTTGTTGACGGGAAGCCAGTGTAGGTGTCTCAGGTGGGCGGAGATGTGGCTGTTGCGGGGTATGTCGAGGATGAGGCGGGTGGAGGCGTTTTGTATTCGCTGCAGACGTTTGCAGAATAACTTGGGCCAGGTCATTCTTGATCATCTTGAGAACTTTGGTCAAAAGTGGTATAGGCAGAAAGGTGCACAGGAGGCCTGAGCTCCACTTGAGACAAAAAGCATAGCCGAGCGACTGCCGCCTTGGAAACGCCAACGCAAAACACTGCAGACATTACACTTTCTGTACGGAGGCAAACAGATCTAACCCAGACTCTCCCCACTGCTGAAAGTAGCCTTGTGCCATCTCCGGATGGAGACACCATTTGTGATCTACTAAGCAATATCGGCTGAGTTTGTCTGTTCTGATGTTCACAGAGCCCGCCAGATTTGAACCACCAGGGACATACCCTGATGTTCTAGGCACATCCAGAGGCACAGAGCCTTTTGACAAAGGGTCCACAATCCCACTCTGTGCCCTGCTTGTTGCTGTACCACATGGTTGTGGTGTTGTCCGTGAACACCTGTCCTACCTTTCCTTTGAGAGAGGAAAGAAATGCTTTCAATGCCAGTCCGACTGACCGAAGCTCCAACAGGTTGATGTGGAGTCCAGACTGCGCCAGAGACCATACTCCTCTGATCTCCGCTTCTCCAAGGTGGCCGCCCTATCCCAGAAGTGACACATCTGATCTAGTTGGGGAAGGGAGAGGTATCTGTCTCTGGCCCAATCGCTGTTTGTTAGCCTCCAATGCAGATCTTGAGCAGTCCCCTCTGAGATCTGGACCATGTCGGAGAGATTCCCCTGATGCTACGCCCACTGGAACTTCAGGTTTCACTGCAGAGCCTGCATATGCCATCTGGCATGCATCAATAGCAGGATGCTGGAGGCCATGAGGCCCAGCAGCTTCAGAGTCATTCACACCGAAATCCAGGTTTGAGGCTGAAACATCAGTATCATAGCCTGAATATCCTAAACTCGCCACTCAGGAAGATAAGTCTGAAACTGCTCTGTGTCCCGAATAACTCCAATGAAAGGGAGCGTCCGAGAGGAAGTCAGTTGTTACTTTAGTACATTTATAGTGAACTCCAGTGAATGCATGAGGTCTGCTGTAGTCTGGGGGTGGGGGACGAGAGCCTGGTGGAGCCTGCCTTACACAGTCAGTCGTCGAGATAGGGGAAGAATGAAACCCCTGACCTGCACAGATAAGCTGTGACGACTGCCACCACCTTGGTGAACTCCTGAAGGGCGCTGGTAAGGCCAAAAGGGAGCATGGTGAACTGAAGTGAGGTGAAGTGCTTGTTGCCTACCGTGAAGTGCAACTAATGTCTGTGGGCAGGCAGGACGAGGATATGTTCAACACAACCATCCAGTCTCCAGGGCAGATAAAAACTGAGCCAGAGTGAGCATTTTGAACTTCTCCTTCCTGAGAAAAAAGTTGAGGACTCGAAGGTCTAGGATCGGGTGGAGGTCCTTGTCCTTTTTGGGCACCAGAAAGTAGTTGAAATGACAAGCACAACCTACTTCTGGAACAGGGACCTTCTCTATTGCTCCCTTGGCCAAGAGATCCATAACTTCCTCTTAGAGAAGTGCCAAGTGATACGGAACAGCTTCAAAACCCACCTGTCTGACGTGATGGACTGCCAGCGGAGCAGGTGATGGCGGATCCTGCCTCCAACTACTCCCTGGTGGGAAACTGTCAGACTAGGAAGGTTTAGAGAAAGCTGCAGAGTAGGGGGGGGGGCATCAGTGGATGGCCCAGTCTGCTGGCTCCCTGATTTAAGAGGGCAGTGGATACCACATCCCCAGCCATGCAGAGGATGGGCAGCATGCACAGCATGGTGGCTGGAGGGGAACGGACGTGATTGGGTGCCCCTTCCATAGCCATGAAAGGGGCGAAAAGCAGACTGAGAAGGTGGAGGGGCTGCTGCAAGGCCCAAGAACCTGGCCGTAGCACAAGAATCCTTGAAGCACTCGAGAACTGAGTCTGCTTTGTCTCCAAAAGATGGGTGCCATCAAAGGGCATGTCCATACAGGTGCCTTTGACATCCCCTGAAAAACAAGACGTCCTCAACCAGGCGTGGCGCCTAAGGGCCACGGTTGATGCAACCGCTCTGCCCCATGAGTCGTCTCCAGCCCACATCGGATAGTGAACTTTGCTGCATCTCTCCCACCAACAACTGCTTTGGAAAGTACATCCCGGGCCTCCTCTGGGACCTGTGGCAGCGTTTGCGCAACCATATCCCATGGCATGTGGGAATAAGAGCCCAAATGGCAAGCAGTGTTCACGGACCGCAATGCCAGGCTGGCAGAGGAAAGCATCTTCCTAAATGATTCCCTATTCGGGGGTGCGGAAGGGCACTCACCCTGGGAAGTGGAGACTTGGATAACCAAGCTCTCAGGGGTGGGATGTTGCAACAGGAAACCTGGGTCACCCGGTACAGGACGATGGTGGTGGACAATAGTCCTGTTCACATGAGCCCCTGTGCTGGATTTGGACCAAGTACTCAGAAGGATTTCGCTAAGTGCTTCATTAAAGTGGAGCAGGCAATCTGTGGATGAAGCTCCAGGCTGAAGCAACTGTGTCAGGAGGTCAGTCCTGAGTGCCACCGAAGGCAGCTGAAACTTCAAGACTTCAGCTGCTCTCTGCGCCACTATTGAATACGATGCACCCTCCTCCGTAGCCACAGTAGGAAGAGAGAGCATGCCAATATCTGGGGAGGTATACAGGCCACTGGCTTAAGCCAGGTCTGTACACTAGGACCACGGGGTCTCGGAGCTGGTTTTCAAAAGGATCCAAAGACCCCTCCCCTTCCTCACCATACCCTAGCCCATAATAACAGGGCTCAGTATCCAACATAGGGGGCATGGACCATGCCGGGGCGGAGTTGGCATTGTACAACGCCCATCCGGTTCTGTGTCAGAGTTGGCAATGAGGATGGGGTGGTGCCGCCTGGGGGGCACAGGCGGAGCTGGGAACATCAAAGTTGGAACCAGCGCCAGAGAAAGGTCGTCGTGGTATGACCGGCGAGGGTTCAGATTCAGGAATTGATCCATGGGTGCGTCTCGGATGCGAGGCCGAAGCCGCCGGTGTGGAACCCAATGGGACCCAGTCTGACTACGCAGCACCCTCAAGGCACACCAGTGGAGTCGGATTGCCCAAAGATGATATGCATGGCCTTATGAAATTCTTTTAGCTAGGAAGGGGTCGCTCTGGCTCCTGAAAACTTGGGGAAACGGGGTCGGCCAAACTGAGGCTCCGCAGATGGAGGCCTTGAGCAATGGTGCTCCCTTTCCCTTGTCTTGTTTGCCAACAGATCACATGAAGCTGAAGAACGTTTGACCTTCCTTAACTTCTTCTGATGCCTCGACTTACCCGAAAGTCCAGAGGACTGGCAGTGGTACAAAGAAGATGGGGGCTCTGCGACTGATCCCAAGACCTTCCTCTCGAATGAGATTGGGACTTAAGCGGAGCGCAAGGCCACCATCAGCTTTAGGGACTGCTCCCTCAAGGCCTTTGGATTCATAGCCCAGCACTCGGAGCACAATTTCGGGGGTCGTGGTTGCTCTCTAGACCACAAAGGCACACAAGGTGCGGATCTGTCACCAACATCGCCCAATGACACGATCAGCAGGGCTTGAACTCGGTCTTCCTAGAGGCACCAGAAATTATACAGCTCAAAAAAAGACTCAACAAAAGTTTAAAAAGACCTGTCAAAAAGTGGATATAGGGTAACTCTCTTTGGATCAGCGCTGGCTGACACGGAAAGAAAACAACAGACAGTTGCATTCCATGGTGGCGCTTATTTAGGACCCGCAACGTCATATCCAGTGCAAATGGTGCTGACGACAGGCCTAGAGCTGATCAATGCCACCTAGCAGTGTACAGAGGTACTGCCAAAGAAAACAATTCTGGATTCAGACTAACCCCTAGGGAAATTCACAAGGTAATACATCTGCAACTAGATGTCTCTATCAGATGTGCCTTTTTTTATACTTTATTTTGAATTTTAAGTAACAGTACATAACACACTGGAACAAATCGCACTGGTGTGACACAGTCTGATCAAAGTAATACCAACCATGGTTCACAAGCGAAAAAAACAGGGTAGCAATAGTGCAGTCATGGAGCAGGACAGTACTGCTGGTACATACATATTTTGAGTGTGGCTATAGCACAAAGATTCCTCCCACCCCGGGGAAAGCAGGCACACTGGTATAATTCCAAGTAAGTCTACACAGCAGACACAACTACATGTGCCTTGTAACTACTGCAGGCTAAATAACTATGTACAAGGCATGTGTAAGGCAGTCCGGCTAACTGGCATTGCTCGCCAGGCGCCCACTGGGTTCCAGCTCTATCTTCCTCCCTAGGGGGTGCCAAGAAGGTCTGATATTGCTTCCATATATCTTTCGGGCGACTGAGGTAGAAGTGTCTTTATCATACACAGAACACATGAACCGATTCTAGGCAAGCTTACAACATATCACAGCACTTGCATGAATGGGTCTTGTTTATGCAACAATGGGTAACCATGTTCTGCCCCGATGGGGGCAACACTGGAACAGTGGCATACATAAGGAAGCATTATGGCTACCAAATAAACTACCATACATGGCAAGGGCTGTCAACTGAACATTATTTCATCAGCTAACCTTAAACAACTTAAGACGGAATCAATTAAAAAATGTTGGATTGGTCTCCACTGTTACATAATAGTTTTTAAAGCAATGAGAGCTATAACTTATGTGCTAAAAAACAAAAACAGAGGACTTTACACAAAATATTAAGCAAGCACAAGCTCCTGGCTCCTTTAAAATCTTAAACGTGAATAGAAGTACAATACTTTTCTCTGGCGAAAGTGGAAACCTGCATTTTGCTCTCCATCACTAGTCATATTACCGGGGGTACTGAAGACAGATCCAGGAGAAGTGCAGTGTGACCCCTGCTACCTACCACTGATTCTATTAAAATCTGTTTCCAGCACCTTCAGAATTAAACAAACATGTGATTAATTTTGCTTTCCTTACTATTGAATGCCTACAGTTCATTTACAGGCATTTACATTTTGGGTGCACAGCTGCCAAGTATTCAGATTGCTAATGTGTGACATTTCCATTGGTTCAGTGTACTTATGAGTGACATTCCAAAGCAAGTTGTTTGACACTTCGAATGACATCCTATACTGTGCTAAAATAATGAGTTGCATAGTCATTGTGCTTTAAGTCATGGGCTGGAACCTGGTAACACTATACACACACAAGCCGTTAAACCCCCTCTCCTTTACTGTCTGGTTACACTCATAGACAGCTGCATTGGTTGGATTACATATGTTGTTACCTGAAGGTGAAGACAATCAAAAACAGCGCTGAAAAAAAAAATCCTTTCAGCCATGTCTTTAACTCTCTCTCCCCCAACCTCCCCTACCCCAATCTGGTTCTGCTCCCCGCTGCTCTCATGTTAGTAGAGTGATCAGCTCTGCTGGACTCATCTGTGGTATCCTGAAGTTGCTGCCAGGCTAAGCCTGCAGAGCGCGTCGTCAAACCTAGTGTGCTGGACCAGACTGCAGGTTACAGGCCCAGAGCCTGCCACAAAAGGCTGCTCTTTGTCCTCCTTTGTCACTGTCTCTGTACGATTTGTGATCCTAGCTGCAGGCTGGCAGTGCCACCTTTAAAATGTGCCTGCCACTGCCAACTGTACAGTCCACAGGGACTCTCCTCCATGATCGGAGGCTGGGCACAGGTGAGGACTAAGGTCCTGATTTAGAACTCAGCGGATGGTTACTCCGTCACAACAGTGATGGATATCCTTTCCACTGAAATCTAAATCCCATTATATGCTATAGGATTTAGATTTTGGTGGACGGGATATCCGGAGTAATCAGTCCACCGAGTTCTATATCAGGCCCTTAGTTGCTTACTACTTTTGGGCAGGGCTGTCTATAGTGCACAAGAAATGGTCACAGAGGGTCTGGGCTGCACATGGCGGCAAGACCAATCCTTCACTGTGCCTCTGACAACTGGCTGCCAGCTGCATAACCATAGAGATAACACTGTGAAGGTCACACCGTGCTGATTGCGTTGGTAGGCACAGTAAGAGGAAAACAAATAAAAATAAGTCACAGGCAGGGCCAATGATTGCATTCTTTCTGGTGCCAGAACAGAAGTGCCAGATCCTGGCTGTTATTTGATGTTCTGCAGTGATTCCATGTGACAGTGTGGAGGACCGGGCCAGATGCAAATTTATTTTAGCTGCGGGTGAAAGTCATCTGTGTTTTTATGGACCAAATCTATTTATTGATATTTTGGTTTAAAGAAAGAGAAAAAAAAAATGTACACAGCTATATGCCTACTACCTTACAGGCTGGCAGCGTTAGTAGCACTCCCATCTTATGCAAGCTGTTGAGGGTTTCTTCAGAGGGTAATGTTGTAACCATTGTCCCGTATGCATTTAAGTACAAAACAGTCAACAAAAACAACTGGTGAAAGTTAGGCACTCCTCCCGCTGTTATGTCAAGAGTCCCCCTGAATCCCACCCCCACAAGCACACAAACTAGTTGTCCAATTCCCTCCACAACCCAGAAGACATACGAGTAGTTCCAGCTATAGTCAGGAGCATCACATCTCTTTTAGCAGAAGCAGGGTCTTTAATTATGCAGGTCAAGTGAGTGCATTAAATTCAGCAGACAGAATCTGTATAAAGGGCTCCCATAGTGTGAAAACTTCTGCTGCTCGCTGTTCCGCTGCCAGAGATAGTTTCTCCATCCCTAAAATAAACCATAATTTGTGCAGGCACGATGTGTGGCTTGGAATCCTGTCCGTGCCCCTCAGGGCTAACATCGTCTGGTGGGCAGCATTCAGGGCAAGGGCGATCTGCCGTCCCCGTAGGGATCAGAGAGGGAAGGAGAGACGATTGGGTAAGCCCAGGATGGTATATGTTGGGAGTCTGGGAATCTCCATGTGGAATACCCTCTCGATTTCATCTAGGATGCTACTACAGTATCATTTCAGCTTGGGACAATGCCATAGCAGGTGTATGAGTGTGCCTGTGTTTCCGCACCCCCTCCAGCAGAGTTCAGTTTTAGTGGGGTCCCACAAATGTTATCTCGTGGGGGCATAGTACCAATAAGTTGCTATTTTACAGGCTGTTTCAGCACCTGACATGTTGTGAGCTGTGTGATGTGCTCTGTAGTGAATGCCTTTACATTCCTCTTCCGTTAGGTCCCTCCTCACCTCAGCTTCCCACCTTTTTTGTTCCTTGGTTTTAGGTAGTGATGTGGTGATTGTAAGGTGTTTATAAAGCTTGGAAATCAGCCGCTTGTCATCTTTTTTAAGCAATAGCCACTTCTCGCCACAAGGAGCTTGACTGTTGGTTGGAGCACCCAATGTCTAACTTGGTAGTATGTCATCCTATCTGCCTCTGTGAGGCAATAAGCATCTTTTAGGCGATCAAAGGGTATAATGCCGTCCGGGTCAAATAGGCTCCCCAACCTCTTGCATCCCCCGTCAAGCCATAAGTGAAAGCCCTCTGCCTTCAGGCCAGGGGCAAAGTCATGGTTCGCGCAAATCGGAGTCACAGGGGAGGGAAAGGACGTCATACCGTTCCTGGTGGCCACTAAGCCCTAGACCCGGAATGTTGTGCTAGTGATAGGGTAAGAATATAGCCCTACAGCTCTGTGTCTACGCTGCAGCCAGGGCTCCTTCCATATATGTGACCCTGCAACAGCTTGGTCCATGAAACACCAGTGTTTCTCGGTGAGCGGGCGGCTCCACTCCAGCAGGAACCGCAGCTGAGTCGCCTGATAGTATCTCAAGAGGCACTGGACCGTCAGCTCCCCTTTTGTCTTAGGAAGATACAAGGTGCGACACGAAATGCGTGCCGGTTTCCGGTCCCATATGAATTTAAGTATCGCCGACTGAAGTGCAACTATGGTTTTAGGTGGCGGGGCAAGGGAGATTGCTTGAAATAAGTAGAGTATGCGCGTGAGGATTGTCATTTTGATTGCAGCTATTCTACCTAACCATGAAAGTTTGTTCCTTCAATACGACGTTGGAGGCGGCAGCGTAGGTCTTGTGAACTGTTTTTGTGGCCATATTTGCTAGATCAATGCCAAGGTACGGGACATGCGATGACATCCAAGCGTAGGGGAGTTTTGAGTGTAGTTCCTCCTCAATTGTGGGGAGGACCGAGAGATTCAGAATTTACGACTTTTGCATATTCACTTTAAAGCCCGATATGGATCCGAATTCATGAACGCCATCGGTTAGCACCGATAGTGAAACCATAGGTTCTGACAGCGTAAGGTTCACGTCATCGGCATAGAGGCTAATTAGGTGGTAGTCACCCCCAAAGTTAATGCCCGCTACAAGGGGATTGGCCCATAGTCTCTGTGCTAGAGGCTCCATGTAGAGAAGCGGGGAGAGTGGGCAGCCCTGTCTCATTCCTCACCGAATCGGGAATGGCGAAGACAAGGTGTCATTGACTCTGACAGCTGCTTTGGGTTCTTTATATGCACATTTTATCCAATTCAGGAGTGATGGTCCAACGTTGAAGCGCTCCAACACCTAGAAGAGGTAGGGCCTGTGCACACTGTCAAACGCCTTCTCTGCGTCAATAGTGAGGATGAGCGCCTCTCTGTACGACCTATGTGTTTTATCTATAAGGTGTAAGAGCCACTTCCTATAGTGCCCGCATTGTCGGTGGGGCATGAAATCCACTTGGTCCGGGTCAAGCAGCTCAGGCATGTAGGGGTTGAGGCGTTGCGCCAAGATGCCAGTGAACAGCTTGGCATCTATGTTTAGAAGGGAGATGGGCCGTTATGAGCCGCATTCCTCTGGATTCTTTCCTGGCTTGTGAATTACAGTGATAGTCGCATCCAGCATACTGGGGGTGACTGCATTGGTCTCAGAAAAGGAATTAAACTAGTGAGTGCTGGAGCCAATTCGGGCAGAACGTTTTGTAAAAAAGAGGGGTGTAGCCATCCGGGCCAGGCGACTTCCCTGTTTTGAGACGAGAGATGGCCGATATAATTTCCTCTATCTGGATTGGTTTGTCGAGAAGGGTTGCTTCTCTCAGTGAGAGTGGAAATGTGCAGTTAGTGAGGTATGCGGAGGGATCTAGAGTGATGGCGGTATCTGCTGTGTATAGCTCTCTGTAAAATTCAGAGAACGCATCTGCAATTTGCGAGTCTGTACGCGCCTCTCCCAGAGAAGAGGAGCGTACCATCTTGATGGTGTTGGCCCTTAGTTTGTGGGCGAGAAGCTTCCCACAATATAATATTTATATTTGAGCCGCGCTATAGCGTATTCGGCTCAATCCCAATCTAATTGTTTCAGTTGGAGGCGGGCTTTCTCCAATTCCCTCCAAACTCCTGGGGCTCTTGTGCATTTGTGGGAGCATTCCAGAACAGCTACTTTTTGCTCTAGCAATGCCCTCTGTTCTTTCCAGGCTTTGTTTTCGGTTGCAGAAAGAGATCACTTCTCCCCGCACCACTGCTTTAAGAGCTTCCCAAAGTGTCGCTAAAGAGGTGTACCCTTCATCATTTCGGCTAAGGTAATCTGTGATGGTGTGTCTCAACGCGTCTACTACACTCTGTGTTTTTTAGGAACATGTCCCGGAATCTCCATCCGGGGCCCGAGTACAATTGATGTCAATTTGGCCAGTTAAAGTTATAGGGGCATGATTTGCCAACGTCTGGGGCTCTAATGTAGTCTCCTGAACCCAGGCTCGGAACTCAGAAGAGCCAGGGAGTAGTCTATGAGTGTATAGGTTTTTGTGGCTGACGAGTAAAAAGTATAATCTCGGATGTTCGCATGTGCCCCTCTCCAGACATCCTCTAAGTCAAAGTCTGCGAGCCAGTGAAGGCCTGCTGGGGAAAGAGCACCCTTCTGCCCATGTCGGTGAACTGACCGGTCTAGCTCGTTGTCCATAACGAGGTTGAAGTCACCCCCCCCCACGAGTATTGCTGTGTTAGGGGTGGTCAATGTAGGGGAGAAAGCCTGTGTCATGAATGCCTCTTGCTGTGTGTTAGGCGCATAAATAGTAGCTATTGTGAAATGGAATCATTCTATCCGCACCCTGTAGGCTAAATATCCACCTTTTATCTCATGAACCTTGGTGAGGAATCCCCCAGAGAATGTCTTAGAAACCAAGATCGCCACCCTGCTGTGTTTCGTGGAAGCTGAAGACCAGTATTGTTGAGGGAACCGTTTTGAGCACACTCGGTAGGTGTCTTTGGATAGCAAGTGTGTCTCTTGTAGTAGGCATATGTGGCTCTCTGACTGCTCGAGGAAGGAAAGGATTGTCAGCCGCTTTGAGGGATTATTAAGGCCTCGGACATTGAGCCTCAGGCACTTAAGTGTCAAATGTGTGAGTGGGAGGTGGTAAGCTATGGTATCTGTGCATCATGAGGAGCCAGGATACAGGAGTAACCCTGTACTGTATGCCTATGCAGAAGTCTGCAGGCATTTGTGCCTTATGGCATTTCATGTGGGAAGAGCATACTAATAATAACAAAATGGCACAACAGGTGCACATCTAACAAAAACCAAGTCCTCTATATGAATTCCAGAAGGAACGGGTCTTCCGACACAGTCCAGGGGTGTCTCGTAAGGTCTGAGTACCTCATCCAGCGGCCCCGTGTCAGTGCCAGTCACATCAGGGGCGGTCTAAGGATCCTCCCGCCGCCGACCGGCAGCAGGCGATGGCTATGCACTGGTGCTGGTAACAATACTATTCAGGACAGATTGCCTCTCTAGTGCTCTCTCCGCCAACGATGGTCGCGGTGGTCTTCATCTCCGTTCCTTTTGCCTCCATCCAGTGTGGCTTGCTGGGTGCTTCCCCCCCCGCATCGTCCTCCTTCATGTTTAGGATCCGTCAGGCCTCATGAGTTGTTTTCACTTGTCGCGTCTGGTCACCCCAACGGAATATGAGTCTTAAGGGGTGACCCCAGCTATAAGGTGTGGAGTTAGACCGGAGGTAGTCAGTGATGGACTCCCTCCGCCTCTGCAGTGTAAACAGAGAGAGGTCCTGATATAGCAATAAGGTGTGACCCCTAAACTGGATCTGAGGTTGATTCTGCGCCTTTTGGAGGATGTCTTCTTTGGTCATGAAGTTGTGGATACAAACTAGAATGTCTGGAGGGCGTGACCTGGTCCCTCCCGGCCGGCCTGTTCTGTGGAACTGGTCCAGCAAGATCTCTTGTTTACTCTCTAGACCCAGAAGCGAGCGGAACAGGGCTGTAGCATACTCTCTAATAGCGTCCCCTTCAGCCCCATTAGGGGCCCCTCTAATTGTTGTGGTGGCGGGAGCGATTTTCCAGGTCCTCAGTTGCGTTTTGCAGTTGCTCCTGCGTCTCTAGCAATCGAAGGATCTCTTATTGTAGTTGTTCGACAACTTCTCCTCTGGATATCTCATTGTCTTCTATACCTCACACTCTCTTCCCCAGTGAGTTGAGGTCAGAGTGCAACTCGTGCATATCCTGAGAGATCCTTCCGCAGATCCTGGAGATCCGTCTTCAGGGAGTCGAATAGGGAGGTAAGAAATCCTCTCGTAACTGGTGCTGTTTCATCGTCCTCCACATCTCCCTTGTCAGCGATCCCCTGTGAATGAGTAGGGGCGTCAGTATGATTGCTCTGCGCTGGAGTGGATCTGGCCAACATCTCCCTGACCAACTACTCCTTCTTTGCTTTGGAGGAGGCCATTGCCTGTTTTTGTTTGCGGGGGATTTTTGCGCAACCCCTCGGGGGGAGGCAACCCCCCTCCACCGCAACCGTGGGCCGATCTGCATCGCCGACCAATTGCCTCCTGTCACGCCGTGCTCTGGGTTGCCCTGCTCGAGGGCGAGATGTATGCTGAAAAGGGGGGGAGGAGCCCCGACCCCTGTCCGCACCACTCCTCTCCGACGATGATGCAGCAGGGCCCCAGTGACCCTGGGTAGGGTCTCCCCTGTCTTGAGGGGCTGGGGGTCGGCGCTCCCTGCCGCAGTCGTCAGGCCTGGGCCCAACCCCCACACCGCGCTGTCTCTGCAGCCTGGTCCATGCCGCCGTGCAAGTGTTCCAATGCATGCCCGGCTCACCTCTCTCTACTGCCTCAGGGCCCGTGTCCTCCCGCTCCTCCGTCCGGGCCTCGTCCTTTCGCCGGGACTCACCCTGCCACACGCGGGCCCAGGATCAGGCCCCCACCAACCAGCATGGCCCTTGCGCCGCAGGCCTCTTCAGCAGCCCAGCTGGAATCAGCTCCTCCACCGGCCCCACCGCAGAGCCAGCCCGCTTCTCCCAGCATCCCCCACAGCGGCAGCACCATGAAGCACCGGGGGGGGGCCGAGACGGGGGTCCTAATGCTGCTATGCAGTATTTTCAGGCCCAGGACGCGGAGCCCACAGACGCGTCCGATCACGCCGCCATCTTGCCCACGCCCCCATCTGTGTTTTTAGTGTAGTTTTGACACTATAGGTCACAATGCCCTTCCCTAACAGCCCTGGCGGAGTTAGTTATGAGCTCCTAATTGCGGTGATGGACAGCCAGTAGCCCAGCAGTGCTGGCAGTAGCTGAACTTGTTATAATACAAGGCACCTAGTTGTAATTCTCAGAGGAGCTATAGTAGGTATGAGTAACTCATTTTAGTGCGGTGATGTGGACACCACCACTAAAATGCGTTGGTCTGACCCCTGATGTGTGGCACTTGACAAGACTGTGTGTGGTGCATAAATTGACACCCTACAGCCTTTTCCTTTCACAGTGCTTGTACTCCAGCAAGATTGTCAAAAAAGTCACTTTAAAAACTTTTCTCACTTAGCAGTCAGAGAAAGAAAACATCAATCCAATATTAAAAGAATAAGCAGCAATTTGTCAGAAGACATAGCATGCCATTTGACCTGTGTCTGTGAAGCATGCAAATATGACAAGATAAACATAGAATTGAAAGGCATCTTTATTTTTTGCTTCGACTTTCCCGACCCAGTTTTGGAGACAGTGGTCTACAGAACACTAAGTTAGTTACACTGTGGTGAGGATGCTTCAAATAATATTGCCCTAAAAGGTGATGGCAACATCTCAATAACTGGAACACCAAAGAATCAACACAGAAAGCAGTAAGATGCCAGACCTCACAGGGGCAACATTTGATCACCAAAATATGTCAGTAGAAAAGAGAAGTAGAGCCCTTTGCTCATCTCCGCTGTGTTTAATATCGGTCTAAGTGTTTAACAAAAGAAGAACATAAATGTCGACATATGCAATATAACCTCACTCAAACTAGGCAACCTATAGCTCGGAAATTGGACAACCAGTCAACACCAGTGCTCTTGAATGCTTTAAAGTGCAAGTGATGGCGCACACTAATGAAGTATATCACAAAAGGAAAGTATAATATAGAATAAGTATGTGAATGTATGGTATGTTCCTAAGAGGTTTGGTTGTTTCTTCCACTAATTTTGTACTTCTTATGTTTATGTCTGTTTAAGAAAAATCATACAACAATCCTTTATTGCCCTAGGAGCACGGTTCAGTAAATGCAGTTTAGCTGGATCAGAAACATTCTACAAGTCAATCAGAACCACTAAAGTATATCCTGTAAGAACATAATAGAAGAAGCAAGCTCTGGCCACCCCATAGATCTTGTTTTGTCTTCCACACTTTCCAGTTCTGTAAGCTGCTAGTTATTTGTTAATCTAAAAGAATAAAAACACTGACTACATGCAAACATGTCTTTAGTCTAAAAGTAGCACACATTACCACAGTACTCCCTGATACTGAAGGTAACTACTTTGTATGTCAATGTGCTCACTGTGAAAGGGAAGTATGCCGTAACTCATAGTAAAGTCAGCCAATGGCTGAAGTGGGCTGACAAATTGCCCCCTGAGGCATGCTTGCGTGGGCTGGAGAAAAATGTGAATGACAAAACCAGAGACAATTGGATGAATTGTGGCTGAAAACCCCTACAACTATGTCATACACATAATTTTACTAAAATCAAAAGGTCTTGGCTATACTAGACTCAAAAAAGCCAATCGTTCTGCCATTGGCAGCCAGCTTCTTGCCTTTGAGAAAGAAAGAAGGTAAGAAGCAAAACAGGAAGAAAGAATGAAAGAAAGAAGGAAAACACAAAAGAAAGACTAGAAGTATGGAAAGAGTGAAGGAAAGAAAGGAGGACGCAGGGAAGACAGGAAAGTGGGAAAGAAAGAAAGAAATAAAGAGAAAAAGTAAAAAAAAGACTGAAAGAAGGAAGCATTGCAAACAAGAAAGGGATAGAAAAAGCAAGAAAGAAAGAAAGAAAAGGGAAAAAGGAAAGAATATAGTATAGAAATCAAGAAAACATGAAAGAAAAGGAAAGCAAGAAAAAAACACAAGGATAAAAAGATGGAAAAAAGGAATGATAGATGGAAGTAAAGAAAGAAAAGATGGAAAGAAGGAAATATGGAAAGAAACAAGGATCAACGTAAAGAAACAATGAAAGAAAAAACTTAGAAAGGAAACAAATAATAGGAAAAAGAAAAAGAAAAGAAAGATGGAATGAAAAAAGAAAGAAAAGGAAAGAAGGAAAGAAAGAAAAAGGTAAGAAAGAAGTAAAGAAATCAGAAAAGAAGATAAAGACAGAAGGAAAGAGCAAAAGCAAGAAAAATGGACAAAGAAGAAAGGAAAGACAAATAAGGAAGGAAAAACAGACAAAAGGTAAGAAAGACAGAAAGGTGGAAAGAAAGAAGGTAGGAAAGAAAAAAAGAAGGCTTTTAGTTTGTTTACTGCATGTGTAGTAAAAATGTACTAACGTAATACAGAACAGTTTTAAATGGACGCAATCTGTTATGTTGTGAAATACCAGCAATCAGATAAACAAGGGACATTTCAAAAGGAACTTACAACTGCACTGGCAAGAGACAGGAAATGATAAAGCGTGAACTGTGATCTATGATCGCATCTTGGAGAATGCCTCCTGCTATCACCTCAAGTTCTAAACACAAAATCTACACAAAGTCATTCTTAATTAAAAACAAAAAAAATTGGCACTGAAGGGTGCTTCACTTGTGTGTATATGTGCTCCCTGTGAAAAGCAAAATGCAGTCACTCAAAGTGAGGTTAACCAGTCACTGAAGTAATCTGATACATTGTCCCATACTGTATGCTATAGTGAGGGGGAGCAAAATGTGAATGACACAACAACAGACCAGTGGATGACGAGAGGTGGCTGAAAGCCCGTTACCTCCCAGTAAGTACATTATACATATTATTTTAGTAGTAGTATTCAAGTCAGGCCTAAAAAGTAATAAACAAGAAAATAAAACAACCATACCTTTATTCCACTAGTGTAGGCAAATATAACTGTCTCCTGAGACAGAATAAAAACCAGGAAGTGGTATTGTGATTTCCTCCTTTTCTAGGGACGGAGAATACCATATTGGAAGCATGGGAGTGTATTTGGTTGCATAAATAAATGATTTATGAGTTGAGACAAATGCTCATGAGGTAAGGACTTGGATAAGGAAGACAGAGGAGGAGGTAATGTAGTTCACATTTAGCCCCGTTTGACAACTATATGGTATCAGAAAAAATGGAGGTCATGGAATTTAAGGGAAAAGTGCTCTGCCATGTCACAGTATGGAGTTCACAGTGAAAGGCGCAGTATAACAAATATGCCATAACATACTTAGAAAGTACTGATAAAATTAACTTTGTTGTAAATGATATGCGAAATTCTCCTAGAGGCCTGCACAGCACAGCAAAGCACAGTAGTATATAGACATTGACGTTGATGGGTGATGATAGCTCACATGAATGGTTCCTTGTTCCTTGGTATAAAACAGGTATTTGCTGCAAAATCTGACATGGCATACTCCTGTAGGAATTCCTGAAAAGATGTCCAGACACCTTCTCTGGTCAGAAGCACTCTAGATCCACATCAACATTTCTTCCACATATCCCTCTTTACTGAAAAGTTATACTACTGCACAATATACTCTATGCCCCACACTCTGCCAAGTCTCTAGAACACACACTCACTACTTGATAATACCAGTTTCTGCAGCAGGCACAAATTGCCATAGGCTAGCCTCTCATAGACTAACTTTCTCTCTTTCTCTATCACACTACATATGCTGCCCTACTTATGATCCATGAATGTATGTACCTACAATGACTTCTCTACAGCCTCCTCTCCCTGACCCATCATTCCTTTCTCCAGAAACACACATTTCTCCAAAACACCCTCTGTGGATCCACGCTCACCTTTCCAAACCTTCATCATCTGAATACTCAGAGTCATCCATATCCGAGGTGGCGTTGAGGAAGTCAAAACTCTCCAGTGCATGCTCCACTGTCAGGCTGATGCTAGAAGCACGACTCCGGAACATTCCTTGCTTCTGCTGCAAAATAAATATAATTGTCATAAGACAGTGATGCTAAAACTTCTGAGTTGAAGGCAATACTTTTACGCACCCCACACAGATAGCTCCACGCTCAGATAATTATTCCCTGAACCTAAACATGCAAATCCACTGTTTTTCATGGAGAGTATACGTTTTCATGCTTCTCTGAGAGGTTTCTCCAAATACACTAAGGGGGTTTCAGAAGACTCTCCAGAGCGAGAGCTACAGGAGTAACACTAAACAAACTTACCATTACTGACAATGGACATTCTAAAACATTTGTAAATCCAATCTTCAGTTGTAAAATGTAACATTTGGTTGCTGTCCTTAAGATCTTAAACTGTTCGCTGACTATGCACCAATGCACAAGTTAAACAGGCATTGGCAAAGCCAATAGGTCTGGCCTATGCAAAAAGGTATTAGCTTAACAATGTGTTTTGCCATCTTGTTCACTAGTGTGGCTGTTGTTTGGGTTGACTAGAAGTTAGTGTCACAAAGTGGAATGGGGGAGTAGTGTTGTAGAATGGATTTTCTGGAGTAGAGTGTCGTAGAGTGGAGTGGGGGAGTAGAGTGTCACAGAGTTGAGTAGAATGGAGTAGGGTTTATTGCTTTAGTGGCAGAGTGTCGTAGAGTGAAGTGGTGTAGAGTGGGGTGGAATAAGGTGGAGTGGGTTGGGGTAGATTAAGGTAGTCTATTAAAGTGGAGTAGGGTGGATTGGATTGGTGTAGTGTCAGGTGGAGTGGATTGGGTAGGTGGAATTGATGGGGTGGATTGAATGGGGTGAGCTGGATTGAATTGGGGTGGAATGCAGTGAGATTGACTGGAGTGGGGTAGATTAGATTGGATTGGGTAGGTGAATTGAATTAAAGTGATAGGACTGGGTGGGATGGATTGAAGTGGTGTGAACTGGAAGTGGGGTTGAGTGGAGTGGGGTGGATTAGATTGGACTGAACTTTAGTGGGGTGGATTAGATTGAACTGCAGGGAGGTGGAATAGACTGAACTGGGGTGGACTGGACTAAAGTGGGTGGATTGGAGTGGAATGGATTGACTAGAGTGGTGTGGGGTGGAGTGGAGTTGGGTGGATTGGATTGGGGTGGGGTGGTTTGGAGTGGGGTAGATTGGATTGAGGTGGGGTGGTTTGGAGTGGGGTGGATTGAACTGAAGTGAGGTAGACTGGGTTGGAGTGGGTGAACTGTATTGAGCAAGGTTTATTTCATGGGGTGGATTAGGTGGGGTCGACTGGAGTGGGGTAGACTGGAGTGCAGTAGATTGGATTTGAGTGGAGTGGGGAGGACTGGAGTAGACTGGATTGCAGTGGCGTTGACTGGATCAGAGTAGGGTGGTTTGGACTGGCGTGAGGTGGATTGGATTGGGGTGAAATGGATTGGGATTGGTTGGATTGAGGGGGATGGACTGGGTCGGGTGGATTGGGATGGGGCAAATCGGAGTGGATTGGAGTGGGGTGGAATGAGGTGGATTGGAATGGGGTGGAGTGGACTGGATTTAAGTGAACTGGACTTGAGTGGGGTGGACTGCAGTAGATTGGACCGGAGTGGAATGGGGTGAATTGGAGTGGAGTGGAGCGGGATGGACTGGACGGGGCTTCATTGGACTGGGGTGGGCTTGATTGGAATAGGGTGTCCTGGATTGGAGTAGGTGGATTAAGGTGGACTGGATTGGGGTGGGGTGGATTAAGGTGAATTGGAGTGGAGTGGGATCAACTGGATTGAAGTGGGTTGGCTGGAATGGGGTGAACTGGGTTGCGATAGATTGGATTGGGATGGACTTGATTACAATGGATTTGAGTGGGTGGACGGGTTGTACCAGGTTGGAGTGGGTTGGATTGGTGTGGGTTGGATTGGACTGGAGTTGGGTAGATTGGATTGGAGTGGGGCGGATTGGGGTGGAATGGGGTAAAATGGGGTGGGATGGATTAGTGCACGGTGGATTGAATTTGTGTGGGGTAGATTGGATTAGACTATATTGGATTGGTGTGGGGTGGTTTGGAGTAGGGTGAAATGGGATGAGTGGAGTTGACTGGTTGGGGTGAGTTGAATTAGACTGGAGTGGGGTGGATTGGAGTAGGATGGATTGGAGTGGGCGATATGGGTGGGTGAGATTGAAGTGGGGCAGATTGCTTTGGACTGGAGTGGATCAGATTGTTTTGGACTGGAGTGGTGCAGATTGTTTTGGACTGGAGTGGGGCAGATTGGAGTGGATTGAGGTGGGGTAGATTGTTTAGGATTGGAGTGGGGCAGATTTATTTTGTCTGGAGTGGGGCAAATTGTTTTGGACTGGAGTGGGGCAGATTGTTTTGGACTGGAGTGTTGCGGATCGTTTTGAACTGGAGTGGGGCAGATTGGAGTGGATTGAGGTGGGGTAGATTGTTTAGGATTGGAGTGGGGCAGATTGTTTTGGACTGGAGTGGGGAAGATTGTTTTGCACCAGGTGCGGTGGATAGTGGTGTATTGGACTGGAGTGTGGTAAAGTGGATTGGACTGGGGTGAGGTGGATGGAACTGGATTGGAGTAGATTGGATTGAGGAGGATTGGAGTGTGGCGGAATGCGATGGGGTGACTGTTTTGGATTGAGTGGGTTGAACTGGAGTGGAGAGGACTGGAGTGGGGCGGATTGGAGTGGGGCAGATTGGAGTGGGTGGGCATACTGGATACAAGTGGCTCAAACTAGAGTGGAGCCAATTGGGGTTGGGCAGATTGTTTTGGACTGGAGTAGGACAGAATGGAGTGAAGCAGATTGTTTGGGATTTGAGTGGGGCAGAATGGAGTGGGCAGATTGGAATGGGGGAGTTTGGAAGATTGTTCTGGGCTGGTGTGTGGAAGATTGGAGTGTGGTAGATGGGAGTATAGCAGATTATAGTAGTGCGGACTGGAGTGGGACGGATTGTTTTGGACTGAGTGGGGCGGACTGGAGTGGGGCAGACTGTTTTGGATTGGAGTGGAGTGGGGATGACTGGAATGAGACAGAATGGAGTGGGGAAGATTGTTTTGGATTGTAGTGGGGCACAGTGGAGTGAGGCAGATTATTTTGGATTCCACTGGGGCACAGTGGAGTAGGGCACATTGTTTTGGATTTCAGTGGGGGACAGTAGAATGTAACAGACTGGAGTGGGGCAGATTGTTTTGGATTTGAGGGGAACCAACTGAAGTGGGGACAATTGTTTTGGATTAAGGTGGGGCAGATTGGTTTGGATTGGAGTGGGTCATACTGTTCTGGATTTCAGTGGGGCAGGTTGGAGAAGGGCAGACTGCTTTAGATTGAGTGGAGCAGATTGGAGTGGGGCAGACTGTTTTTGACTAGAGTGGGCAGACTTTTTTTTAACCTGGAATGGGGCAGATTGTTTTTTACTGGGGTGGAGGAGATAGTTTTGGATTGGCATGGAGCAGATTGGGATTAGAGTGGGGCACCCTGATTTGGACTGGGGAGGGGCAGATTGGCTGGGATAGAAGTGGAGCAAACTGGAGTGGGGCATATTGGAGTGGGGCAGACTGTTTTGTTTCGGAGTGGGGCAGATTATTTTGGATTGGTGTGGGGTGGATTATTTTGGATTGGAGTGGGGCAGCTTGGAGTAGGGTAGATTGTTTTGGATTGGAGTGGTGCAGACTGGTGTGTAGCAGATTGTTTTAAATTGGAGCGGGGCACACTGGAGCCAGGCAATTTTTATTACCTTGGAGTGGGACGGATTGTTTTGAATCAGAGTGGGGCAGATTGTTTTGAATCAGAGTGGAGCAGATTGGGGGGGGGTGCGGAATGTTTTGGATTGAAGTGGGGCAGATTTGTTTGGACTGGAGTGGGGAGGAATGTTTTGGACTGGAATGGGGTGGATTGGATTGAAGTGGGGTGGACTGGATTAGGGTGAGGTGGATGGAATTGGATTGAGGTAGATTGGATTGAGGTGGATTGGAGTGGGTCAAATGTTTTGGATTGGAGTGGCAGACTGGAGTGGTGCGGATTGTTCTGGATTGCTGGGGGAAACTGGAGTGTGGAAGACTGGAGCATGGCTGACTTGATTAATGAAGATTGGAGTGGGGTAGATTGTTTTGGACTGAGTAGGGCACAATGGAGTGGGGCAGATTGTTTTGGATTGGAGTGGGGCAGACTGGAGCAGGGCAGTTTTATTTTTAGCTTGGAGTGGGACAGATTGTTTTTGATTGGAGGTGGGCAGATTGTTGTAGACTGGAGTGGGGCAGATTGTTTTGGACTGGAGTGGGGCAGATTGGAGTGGTGCAAATTGTTTTGGATTGAAGTGGGGCAGATTTTGTGAGATTGGAGTGGTGCAAATTGTTTTGGATTGAAGTGGGGCAGATTTTGTGAGATTGGAGTGGGGCAGATTGTTTTGGACTGGAGTGGGGCAGATTGTTTTGCATCGGAGTGGGGCACATTGGAGTGGGTGGGTGGGCATATTGGAGTGAGGAAGACTGTTTTGGGTGCAAGTAGTCAGATTGGAATGGAGTGGATTGGAGTTGGGCAGATTGTTTTGGACTGGAGTGGGACAGATTGTTTTAGATTTGAGTGGGGCAGACTGGAGTGGGTCGGATTGTTTCAGATTGGAGTGGGGGAGATTGGAGTGTGGCAGATAGTTCTGGATTGGAGTGGGGGAAATTGGAGTGTGGTGGATTGGATTGATAAAGATTGGAGCATGGCTGATTGGAGTGGTGCGGATTGGAGTGGGGCAGATTGTTTTGAATTGGAATGGGGCAGATGGGAGTGGTACAGATTGTTTTGGATTGGCGTGTGGCAGATTGTTTTGGATTGGAACGGGGCAAACTGGAGCAGGGCAGTTCTTTTTTTTAGCTTAGAGTGGGACAGATTGTTTTTGACTGGAGTGGGGCAGATTGTTTTAGACTGGAGTGGGGCAGACTGGAGTGGTGCAGATTGTTTTGGATTGAAGTGGGGCAGATTTATTTGGGTTGGAGTGGGGAATATAATTTTGTCTTGAAATGGGGCAGATTGTTTTGCATTGGTGTTTTGGTGGATTGGAGTGAGGTGGATGGAACTGGACTGAGGCAGATTGAATTGAGGTGGATTGGAATGGGGAGGATTGCAGTGGGTCGAATGATTTGGATTGGAGTGGGACGAACTGGAGTGGGGCAGATTGGAGTAGGTGGGTAGGCATATTGGAGTGGGCAGACTGTTTTAGATGCAGGTGGCTCAGATTGGAGTGGAGCGGATTGGAGTTGGGCAGATTGTTTTGGACTAGAGTGGGACAGATTGGAGAGGGGCAGATTGTTTTAGATTTGAGTGGGGCAGATTGAAGTGGGCGGATTTTTTAAGATTGGAGTGGGGGGAGATTGGATTGTGGCAGATTGTTCTGGATTGGAGTGGGGGAAATTGGAGTGTGGTGGATTGGATTAGTAGAGATTGGAGTGGGGCTGATTGAAGTGGTGTGGATTGGAGTGGGGCAGATTGTTTTGGACTGAGTGGAGCACACTGTAGTGGTGCAGACTGTTTTGGATTGAAGTGGGGCACAGTGGAGTGGGGCAGATTGTTTTGGATTGGACTGGAGAACATTGGAATGGGACAAACTGGAGTGGGGTAGATTGTTTTGGACTGGAGTGAGACCAATTGGAGTGGGACAGATTGTTTTGGACTGCAGTGAGGCAGATTGGTTTGGACTCGTAGTGTGGCAGATTGTTTTTGATTAAGTCGGGCAGATTGTTTTAAATTGAATTGGGCAGATAGGAGTAAGACAGACTGTTTTGAATTGGAGTGGGGCAGATTTATTTTAGCTTAGATTGAGGCAGATGGTTTTCGAATGGTTTGGTGACAGACTGGGATTGGAGTCGGGCATGTTGTTATGGAGTGGAGGGGGCAGACTGTTTTGAACTGGACTGGGCATATTCTTTTTTAGCCTGGAATGTGGCAGATTGTTTTTGACTGGAGTGGGGCAGATAGTTCTGGATTGGCATAGGGCTGACTGGGACTAGAGTGGGGCAGATTGAGAGGGCCAGATTATTTTGGATTGGCATGGGGAAGATTAGAGTGGGGCAAATTGTTTTGGATTGGAATGGAGCAAACAGAAGTGTGGCAGACTGGAGTGGGGCAGATTGTTTTGGATTGGTGTGGGCAGATTATTTTGGATTGGAGTGGGTCAGATTAGAGTAGGGTAGATTGTTTTGGACTGGAGTGGGGAAGATTTGCATGTGGCAGATTGTTTTGGATTGAAGCGGGCAGACTGGAGCAGGACAGTTTCTTTTTAGCTGGTGTTGGACAGATTGTTTTTGATTGGAGTGGGGCAGATTGTTTTGGACTGAAGTGGGGCAAATTGTTTAGAATTGGGGTTGGGGAGATTGGAGTGGTACGGATTGTTTTTGACTGGAGTGGGGTGGATTGTTTTGGATTGAATGGAGCAGATTGTTTTGGACTGGAGTGGAGTAGATTGTTTTGCACTGGAGTGAGGGGGAATGGATTGGAGTAGGGTGGATTGGACTAGGGTGAGGTGGATGGAATTGGATTGAGGTAAATTGGACTGAGGTGAATTGGAGTGAGTCAAATGTTTTTGATTGGAATGGGGCAGACTGGAGTGGGTGGGCAGATTGGAGTGGGGACGACTGTTTTGGATGCAAGTGGCTCAGACTGGTATGGACTGTAGTTAGGCAGATTGTTTTGGACTGATGTGGGACAGATTGGAGTGGGGAAGGTTGAAGTGGGGCGGATTGTTTCGGATTTGAGATTGGAGTGCAGCCGATTGTTCTTGATTGAAGTGCAGCAGATTGCAGTTTGGAGGACTGCAGTGGTGCGGATTGGAGTGGGGCAGATTGTTTTTGACTGAGTGGGGCACAGTGGAGTGGGACAGATTGTTTTTGATTGGATTGGAGAACAGTGCAATGAGACAGACTGGAGTGGGGCAGATTGTTTTGGACTGGAGTGGGGAAGATTGTTTTTGATTGAGTGGGGCAGATTGTTTTGGATTGAGCTGGGCAGGGTAGACTGTTTTGAATCAGAGTGGGGCAGACATTGTTTAGCTCGGAATAAGGCAGATTGTTTTTGACTGAAGTGGGGCAGATCATTATGGACTGGTGTGGGGCAGATTGGAATGGGGAATGTTGTTGTAGAACAGAGAGCAGGTTGTTATGGATTGGAGTTGGGCAGATTGTTTTGGATTGGCCTGGGCCAGACTGGAGTCGGGCAGATTTTTTTAAGCTTAGAATTGGGCAGACTGTTTTTGATTGGAGTGAGGCAGATCGTTGTGGATTGGTGTGGGGCATGTTGTTTTGATCTGGAGTGGGGCATGTTGTTTGGACTGGAGTGGGGCAGATTGTTTTGGATTACAGTGGGGCGCAATGGACTGGGGCAGATTGTTTTGAATTGGAGTTTGGAGGCTGGAGGCTGGAGCAGGGCGGATTGGTTTAGAATGGGTAGCAGCAGGTGGGAGTAGGGCAGATTGTTTTGGAATGGAGTGGGGCAGATTGAGGAAGGGCAGACTGTTTGGGATTGGAGTCGGGCAGATTGGAGTGGGGCAGACTATTTTGGATTGAGTGGGGCAGATTGTTTTGGACTGGCTTGGGACAGATTGTTTGGGACTACAGTGGGGCAGACTGAAGTGAGACAAATTGTTTTGGACTGCAGTGGGGCAGATTGGAGTGGGGCAGACTGGAATAGGGCAGATTGTTTTGGATTGGAGAATGGGCAGGTTTGTTTCCAATCGAAGTGGAGAATATTGTTTTGGTTTGGCGTGGGGCACATTGTCTAGGACTAAAGTGGGACAGATTGTTTTAGATTGCAGTGAGTGAGACTGGAATGGGGTGGGTTGGGAGGATTAGAATGTGGTGAACTGGGGTGAGTTGTTTGGTTTGGAGTGAGGTGGATAGGTCTGGGGCCGACAGGATTGGTCTGGTGTCAAATGGATTGAGTGGGGTGGATTGGTGTGGGGTGAGGTGATGTGCATTGACGTGAGGCACATAAAGTTGGAGTGGGGTCCCATTTAGGTGTACTGCACAATTATGTGTTAAAGCATAATTTTGACATTTACACATAAGAAAAACTAAGTTGCTTTGCAATATTCAGAAGAAGAAAATCGGCACCAATGAGAACAGCACCCACGAGCAAAAAAAATAAAAAAACAAAACATGAGTACAAAGTGAAAAAAGACGATAAAATACATGTGTTAACTATAGAAAATAAAACTTTGCAATTTTGTTTGTCCCACAGGACACGTTTTTGCCAGTCGCATGCCGTCTGTTTGGAGGGTCCAAGAAGTTAGAAAGAAGTACCTCAATCACGTCGGCAGGAGTGGATAAGCACTGATTAAGTTGAATCAATCAGTGCTTGGTCCCTGCTCCACAGCAGACAAGACCAGAAATAATGCTTAACCTGCAGTGAGTAGTTATAAAGTGTAAACAAGAGTGCCACTCAAGCGAACAAATGGAAAACACGGGCAGGTTAAAAGACCTTATTAGTTAATGACAGTCTCGCAAGTGAGGTGCATGTGCTATTGCATGCTCACGCAGTCTTGACCCTAAAAAGAAGTGAAATAAAATATCACTCAGCTGCAAAGAGCAACAATCCGGATCACAGTGGCCACATGGTGCACACTTACAGAAGATAGAAACTTGCCAGCAGTTAAACAGTGCAGCACTAACTGGGAGGAGGCTCTGCTGTGTTGCCCAAGGGTGGGAGGGTAATGTTTCAGGTGCATCAGGAAAGCTAACCACTACTGTGTGCCTGCAGCATTTGGAGGGTCAGAGAGGAGCATGCAGCTCACAACTAACTCAGGAAAGCTGCGGCTCCTCCACTATGCAGAGGAGCGTTGTCCCCCTGCCAGCAGCAGCTGCAAAACTTTAAAACTGAAGTTATAATAAACCATGTTTATTATGGTTTTATTTTTCTAGAGGGCAGGGCCATGGGGGATGACAGGCACGAGGGTAGGTGCACTTTTGTCAGTGCGCATGTGGGTTTGGCCGGCTGTCTCAGGACAGCCAAACCAACATGCACACTGAGCTGCCTTCAATCCGAGCTGTGCTGCCGGGTGGAGGCATCAGGCACAGGCTCCAAGTCTGTCTTGGAGTGCAAATTGAGGGCGCTCAGGCCAATCCTGACGCTGCTCTTATGCTGCCAGCAGCATAAGAGCAGCATTAGGATTGGCCGCAGGGCATTCTGAGTCTGTGCCTGCAGTGGAGCCAGAAGAGCGGCGATGTGGGGGGGCATTCAGGTAAGTGTTTTTTGTTGTTGTTGTGCTTTTGTTTTGTGAACCCACCACCCTGCCACTTTGCCCCAACACCAACTGTGAATGCTCTAGGTCTCTCTTTGCTGCTTTAATCAGAGTAACAGGGTAGCTCTGCACTGTCTTGCTCCTTCGTGGTTCGTCAAATGCTAGTCACATGGGCGGGACCCAGAGGGCTGTTCAGAGTTGTCACAGCATGCTGTCCATAATTCGCAGTTATTAAACAGCTGTGCATTTATTTAGTGGGCAAAGGAGAGCTGGGCAGCTGCCAGGTGCCTTAGCTCCCTTTTAAATTGCCCCCTGGCGGTTGTGCATGGTGGATGCCGCTTCAAGGCAAAGGCACATCCACCTGCCATTGGACAAAGTGGTTCAGAGGTCACACAGTTCCTTAAGTGGAATGGAAAGTGTGAGGCGGTGGCGGCTCTTAGCATTTAAAACAGGTGTAACAAGGATGCTGGGATTACAAAGTGCCATGTACACGCACATTCAAAACCTTTTTGAAGAGGTTTGCTCCTGTTTGTCTGCCTGGAGCATAGTTAATTAGGCTGTGGCTGGGCTGCTCCAAATAAAGACCAATTACTAGGTTACGGCTAATTCTCAATACGGTACAAATCAAAGAATCAGCACAAACTTCAGTGATATGTAAGCGCCAGCAAATCTTCATTTTGCTCCATTTCCACAAATAAATATCTGTTTGTTTCAGAGTTTCACACATAAGCTTTATTCGGCCAACAGACCATCAAAGCAATACAATACAATACAATATAAATATAAATAAATATCATAATATCATAGCAAGATTTTAAAAAAAGAAAGTAAAGTCCATGTTTGCCCGACTTGGAACAATTTCAAATCATTGTAAATAAAAGATGCGTATGTGCCATGCCATTACTAAAAACTTATTTACTGCATAAATTGTCACATTTGAATTATGGCTTTTTAAAATCCTCAAAGCTAAAAAACATTTCCTTAAGTTCAATTCCCGACAGATTTTGTGAATCCATTTAAACCTTGGGGTTGAGTAAGCGGGACAAAAAAACATAAAATGTTCTACTGTTTAGGAACAAGTGCCACATGTGGGACAAATATCAGAGCTTAACTTAGGTCCCCATCTGCTCATCAAGACCTTCAAAGGTAGTGTTCCGAATCGAAATCTGGCATACAAACTTTTGTCTAGTAAATCAGGTATTATATCTAAATATAGTTCGAACTCTGGGTACCATTTAAAATCAATAAACAAATTAGTTAAATGACCATTCGATTTTTGAGAAATGTAATTATTACGTAAGTGGGACCAGTAAGCTCCTTTCAGTATTTTTATATGGAACTTCACGAGCTGCTGGGGATTCTCCCAAAAATTCCTCAATCCCAGCGTGCAAAACTAACCGGATACGTATTTGATCCATGGGATGGACGTAGAGTTAGGGCTTTTTAACAATTCTAATAGAGAAAACTTATATATGGCCAGTTCGGGAACTACCCAAAGCCTCACCCAATATAATAGAGGCCGTAAGATAATTAAATCAGCTATTCGTTTAAACCCTAGGTCTAAAAATAGGGGGGTTAATGGGGTGCTAGAAGGGCAAGCACATAAAGCCCGTGCAAAGCTATTCTCAATTTTGGTTATCCTACTACTATCTGACATGCCCCAAATCTCTGTGCCGTAAACAGCAGCACCCTGTGCCTTAGCCACATAAATCTTTACTGCTGGAGACACAACTTTAGCGACCGTATTCCTATAGAGGCGCAATATGGATGCTGCCCGATGTTGCAAGAGCCCAGCACTCTTGCCAACTTGTTCCTCCCAAAGGAGTGAATCTGTAAGTCTCACACCCAAGTAGTCAATGGAGCTAACCTGGTCCAAAATAGCTCCATCTAACCTAATAGTACATTTCTTACGAGGGCCAGAGCAAAGCACCATCAATTTCGTTTTCTTCGAGTTCAGCTCTAAACCAAAATTCCAGCAGAATGATTTAAATCCGTCTACAAGAATTTGCAACCCCATAGGGGTTTTTGAAATCAATAGAGAGTCGTCTGCAAAAAGGAGAATTGGGATTTTCTGATTGACTAGGGAGGGAGCATCGTTCTGGCATGTCATTAGTTCTTGGACCACCTCGTTGATGAATAAAGAAAACAGAAGTGGTGCAAGCACGCATCCCTGACGGACACCTCTTTTAATGGGAAATTTGTTAGTCAATTCACCTTGATTGCCCCATCTTACATGCGCGTATGTGCCTTCATGCATGCGTATTAATAGGTGGATAATATCGGGTGGTGCCCCTATTTTGTGTAACACTCCCCAAAGCTTATCTCTTGGGACCAAATCAAAAGCAGAGCGCAGATCAACAAAAGTGACATATAGAGTTTGCTTTGCCAAGACTACATATTTCCAGTGTAGCACGGTCAACCTAAAAGCCTGGTCAACCGTGCTAACTCTAGAGCGGAACCCTGCCTGAAGCGGTGAAAGGATCTGCTGCTCTGTCACCCAGCTCGATAGTCTAACTAGCAACTGTTTGGCAAAGATTTTTTGTAAGTTGTCGATTAAACTGACCGGTCTGTGATTGATTGGGAAGGTTACATTACCCTTTTTGTAGATTGGGATCATTTCTGCACCCTTCCACGTCTCAGGGATCTGTCCACCTTTTGTGATTTTATTTGACAGTAGGTTAATATACCAGGTCCATATGGATAACTCAGATTTATAAAGGTGGCCTGGAATTTTATCGGGACCTGGGGCTTTACCTGACTTTAAAGAGTTGATAGCATTTGCAGTTTCTTCTAAGGAGAAACAAATATAACTCTCAGAGTTATATAGATTCCCATCAGGTGGAGAAGTGGCAAGGTTAGCATTTGGTAAAATTAGGGGGTCTAATCCCACTTTATCACAGTCAACAGCCCCAGTGGAGATAGTTCCTTCATACAAGAGAGAGAAGTGCTCCACCAGGGTTGAATATGGTTCCTTAGATTAGACCTACCCCCTCTCTCGTACTTAGTCAGCAGTTCCCAGAAAAGCGTATTGTTGTTTGCTTTTGTAGCATCTAACAAATCCTGCCAAATAACATCTTCCCAAATTTTCTTTGAATGTAAAATTGTCTTTTTATACATACATCTTGCTTGTTTGATCGCCCCCGTGGACCCGGCCTTTATGGCCTTTCTTAACTCGGTCTTAGCCCTCATACATGCATCATTAAACCATCTACTGTTAGATGAACCCCCGTGTTGCCGGCTTACCATGGCTGCCTTTTTATAAAAAACACTTTGAAGTTTGACCATCATATCTTCGTGAATATCAAGAAGTGGGATGGCTTCCGGCTCAAGGTCTTCGTAAGCTGACAGATTATCAAGAAGCACTTGATAAATCTTACGTAGCAAATAAGGGTTTGTCATGACTTTGGGCCACCTCACCTTTGTATTAGCATTATTTAAGGTAGGGGGAGGGACCATTGATGGTTGCGTGTTCGAGGTTCTACCAAAGATATTCCCTGAAAGGGTAAGCAGCAGTGGGAAGTGATCACTCTCGCATCTTGAATCTACCCTCATGTCTAGCAGCAATGGCCAAAGACGCACATCCACCAAAAAATAATCAATTACACTGGCCACAGAACCTCGTAGGAATGTCGATGCAAGGTTTAAATCAGAAGGAGTGCGACCATTGCAGGCCCTTAGGCCAAACTTTAAGCATAATGTAGCGAGCTGTGCTGTGACACGAGAGCGTGGAGGATAACTATCACCATCCAATTGTGCAATCCCCCATAATTCGTCCTCTTCCACAGTTACATCACTAAGGAATGCAGATGGTTCGAAAGTGCAATTTACATCCCCTGCGATAATTAAATAGGAATTAGGTTGTATTGTGTCTAAAAAGTCAGAAAGTAGAGTTAAAATATGTGATTCTGTACCACGTGCAACAGAACGGGCATAAACATTGATAAGAGTTATGTTAAAATTTTGCTGAAAAGAAATTTGTAAACCCATCATGTCGGGACAATCAAATTCTAAAACCTTATAATCACATTGGAGCTTTGAATTTAAAAGAATTAAAAGTCCCTCTTTTGCACGACCAGTTGCTTTCTCTGATGGCTTTGCAGGGATATTAAAAGAGAGAAACCCATCCATACTTGATTGGCCCTCGACCCAGGTTTCTTGGAAAAGACACACATCTTGTGACTTTATGTAGGCAACCCAGTCCACATCATCCAGTTTCCTAGCAAGGCCAGCAAGATTCCAAGTCATAATGGATATCCCATTAGTTCCCGTTACAGTCCCATGTTTTGAGGGTAGAGCATCCTTATAATTCGGCTCATTAACAAGGGTCTTATCTGATTTGACTATTGTGGATGCCACTAAATTATCCTGATTGACGGCTTTCTGGGCGGAAGAGGGTCATACAGAACCATGATGCAAAAATTTGCCTTCCTTCCTAGAGCCTCTCTCATTAACATTGGCAATGGGACCGGACACAGGAACCTGTTTTGAGTCAGATAGATTAGGAACTAGCCTGATGCCTCCTCCTTTTAGCTCCTTGTGCTGTCCCTTGCGTGCAACAGAGTCAATAAGTTGATCTGCCAAGAATTTATCCGAAAACATAATTACATCAAGATTTGACCCAGAGGGGCTCCATCTTTCAGTTTGTAGAATGTCCGAGCGTATAACTGAAAGACATCCCTGCCGATTGCGTAGCCAGTGAATAACCTTATTAAGTCTAGACTCTTGGCCCTCAACAGACCTGGATGGCAACTTTGGGACATTATTTAGGAAAAGAGTATTGGCTCTGTGTCTAGGACCAATACTATTTGGAGACACATCTAAAGCACTGTTCATTCTTCGAGAAGAAGGAATGCAAGCTAGATCCTTAGTTGGAGGGTTAGCAAGTAACTTTCTATTAGTTAGAAAAGGGCTTTCCCTATTTTTTGGTATATTGGTAGTAGGATTTTGCTTCGTAGTGAAATGACAATTCGGTGGGGCAAAGATAAGGTCTTCCCCGTTCCTTATCTTATCTCCACAGAGGGGAATACTGTTGCCCCCAGTGTGTTTATTTTTAGGATGGATAATATGAGAAGATATGTTACCTTCTGCGGCCCTCCTATAGGATCCAGATCTCTGGGCATGGTAAGTTGGCCCCTCACATATATTAGCATTAGATGTAGCAGAGTCGACCACCATAATTCCACCGGCTCCTTCTGCCTCCGACTTGTGACATTTGCATCCCAATTGATGAGCCATATTCCCCTGGAGCAGTTTAGTTAGCTGCAATACTAGTTCCTTGATTTCATCTACTCTCTGAAGAATTAAAGGCAATTTAGCTACACTGGCAGACAAATCAGAACACATATCAATAGTAATAGGAGGGGAAGTGGCAGCTTCAGTAGCTATGACAGCTGTATAGGGGTTGTGGGCCTTAATCAAATCGCTTCCCTCAAACAGAAGCTCAAAGCGATTTTTACATGGAATATTAGGGGCCAACCTTATCTCAGGGCTCAATGGTAGGGGTATACGTTCTATTTCCTCCACTTGCAAAATCCCCTGAGTTTGCGAAGGATTAGAGGTACTGCTACAAGCCACGATACCCTGTTGAAGTGAGGGAACAGTGGAATCAACAGTAGATGACTTCCCTGCGCAATCTGTTAAGCCCCCAGAAATGGCTGATCGAACTTTCCTATTCTTGATGAAAAACTCCTGGATCTTTTTGGGTTGGAGTGGAGGCTTCTTCGGGGGCAAGAGGCCATGAGTACCTAGTTCGCTATTAAGTATAGCCTCCACCTCCTCAAAAAGTTGATCAATCTCATCGAGTGATTTCAGTTCCCCTTGAGCAGGCTTAATAGTTGATTTCCTAGGTCGCTTTTTCTGCTTTTTTTGTACCTTCCAATGGAGCCGGCGGGCCAACAGCCTTTCTTTTCCCCATAATCCGAAAATAGAAAACAACAGGAAGATATAACCTGGAAACTTTAGTTGTAACCGGTCTCTTGGCAGAGAGACGCTCCTTCTAGCAGGCAAGCAGTGGCTTAGGCCAAAACAGGCTCCAGGATCTGGATGAAGGAGTAAAGAGACAGGGCCTAGCCCGGCCTCAGTCGGTCGAGGACGGGCGTAGACGGGCCCGTCTTGGCTCGGGCTTCGTCCGGGCGCGTCCCGCGAGGCGGGAGCGCTATTCCAGTTTTAAAGGGCTCCTGCCCTTTGATGTAGAGACTGCCTGTGCCGGCCCCCGGATCAGCTGTGCTCAAAAGCGCGTCCCGCGAGGCGGGAGCGCTATTCCAGTTTTAAAGGGCTCCTGCCCTTTGATGTAGAGTCTGCCTGTGCCGGCCCCCGGATCAGCTGTGCTCAAAAGCACGTATCTGTGTTTCAGCTTGAAATCATTACTGCAGTGATTTATGTCTACAATCATCCATATTCCAGTCCTTATCAGCAGGATTTGTGAGTCGAGATTGCCTAATTGTGGAACACAGCTTTGTATTCATCAGCGTAATTTTCAAAATAACCATTCTACATTAGCACTGTAGGCAGGGAGCATAAAAGCACAGGCATCCTTGAGTGCGCAAGTCTGTGTAAGGGAGAGAATATGAGCAAGGGAAGGAACACGGGAAGGGGCTTTAAGTGTGTGAAAAGGGCAAGTACAAGGGTTTGTGACGGGGAGGGTGTTTTTAAGGAGGGAAAGTTGTGCGTTCACACGTGTGCAAGTGGAGCATTTCAGGTGAGAGTGTGGGAATGTAGGAATGAGGTGGTAGGCGGAGAGTGTAGGATTTTTGAGAGAAGGGGAAAAGGTGAGAAAAGAAGATGTGATGAAAAAAAATATGAGATTTTAGTGAGAAGGCTGCCACAAAGAATAGTCTGTGGGATGAGAGAGGAGAGAAAAAGAGAGAAAGGAGGGTAATAAAGGATAGATACAAATAACAATGCGAATTTAAAGTACGACAAGTGTTTGAGAAGACAATATCTGAGTTAGAGAAAGAGAGGTGGAGTGAAAAGGCAAAGTGTGAGTGTCATGTGTTTAAGAAGAGGAAGGAGCATGAATAACATTTAAACAAGTAGCTGTTAGAAAAGAGGGCAGTATGAAACACAGGAAAGAGCAGGGGCAATTTCTGGAAAAGAGAACGCTAAATAGATGCATTGGTTGCTTGAAGCAGTGGGTGCCATATTTAGAGTACAATCCGAAAATGCAGCACCATTACTAGAGTTGGAGGTACAAAAAACGTACCTTGAACTACGAGGGTAATAATCCTTGTGTGGGACCTAGGTGATGCATAAGGAGCTACAAGTAGCCGAGAGGAGAAAACAAGAGAGAGAAAATCGTAGGAACAGACGAGGACGAGAGAGAGGCAGGTTCAAATGAAGTGTGTGAGGGGGTTGAGGATAAGAGGAAAGGGTGAAAAGGTAAATGAAGATGAAATAAGAGAAACTGAAAAAAGGAACCGAGAAGACAGAGAAATATAAGTAAAAGTGGTTAACATGGGAGAGAAGGAAAGAAAGAGAGAAAAGGAATGGAGGAGGAGAGAGTGGATCGGGAAAGACACTGGCTACAGAGAGAAGGAGAGGAAGAAAGGGAAATATTCACTGGACACAGCGAGATGATCAAGGCCAAAGGGGACGAACAAAAGAGCAGCATCAAAGAGTCTTTTTTGTATTTGCCGTTTGCACTTGAAATTACCAAACTGAGCAAAAGACTCACTCCGAGTAAGGAAGGTTATCTGTGTAATGAGGTAATAATGTCCCACTACAAGTATATGGGTACAATCATAAGTTTAATCTCTGTCGCCTCAGCCATCGATCGGTCCACCTTCCAACCGTCCTCACGCGTCCTCGTCATTCCATCTCGAATGACGGGATCGCGTGCAGTGTTTGCGTGTATAATACATCACACATCTCCCTTTTATACAATGAACAAATTAATACAGAAATGATGTTCCCACATAACCATGACAACAAATAAATGTATAACCAAAACTATGTATACACCAAACATATCAACTAAACATCATATCAACCCCGCTAAATAAGTTTAATACAAGCTATCACACATCCCTATAAACGTCAATTTTTTTTAAAAATGAGAACATAGTCTTTAAGATGTCCGGGACTTATCTTCCTTCTACCACTTCTCCTCATTGCGTTCAATTCATCAGTATCATGTCGTCCCTTATTTTTTGTTCTTGACCCAACACTGTCTCTAACTCCTCTGGACCTTTCAGTACTAATACCCGTTTCCACCATCCCTTTCAACCGAACCACTCTGTTCATGTTCCATATCTTGCCATCTGAAGTTTTTACAGCATTCTTGAAAAGTTTAATCACATGAAGAGGTCTAGTGAACTTTGACCCCTCAAGACATCCAACTGGTGCCTTCACCTTCACCACATCACCCACAACAATATTATTTTTACACACCCTCTTCCTTGTATCAAATTCTTGTTTCCTTTTCTCTATGAGCCTTTCTTCTCTATCTCTCCACTCCGTGTTCACCAAATTATATCCATTTTTTATCCACTCCATCCATCCAGGAGACAACTTGGTATTAGGTATCCTTTTCCTAAACAGTTCAAAAGGGGATCTGCCAGTAGTTGAATGTGGAGAGAACCGATAGGCTGTAATCCTTTTCAAAAGTTCTGCACGCCAACTCAGAGCATTCACTTTTGCAAGTTGAATGCTTTCCTTTATGTACTTGTTAAATCTTTCAACTGCACCGTTGCTTTCTGGATGATAAACCGCTGTTTTCTTATGTGATATGCCACAATTACTCATAAATTTTTCAAAAACCGTTGAACAAAATTGTGGACCATTATCTGACAATAATGATTTTGGAAATCCCTCTTTCCTAAAAATGTCTTCTAAGAAAATCATCACACTAGAAGATGAAATTTCATGCACATTTTTGACTTCCACCCACCTTGAATACAAATCTATTAACACAATTAGATATGGCATTGAATGTTCTCCTGGTAACGGACCCACAATATCTATTGCTACCTCATCCCAGGGTTTGCATGGTAAACTTCTACAATGCATAGGTGCATTACGAGTTTTTAAAATTTTGTCACTCCGTGCACATTGTATACATTCTCTAACTACACGCTCCACTTGTACATCCATACCAGGCCACCAAAAATTTGCTCGCAAATTTTCTTTTGTCTTAACCATCCCAAGATGACCTTCATGGGCTTGATTCATTATCCTCTCTCTTAATGTTTTTGGAGGAATCAATCTTGTTCCTCTCAACAATATCCCTTTATCCACCGCCAATTCATCTTTCACCAACCTCCAAACTTTCCCTAGAACCACAAATTTACCAGTCTCTAAAGTCTCACACACTCCACTCAACTCAACATCTTCTTTCAACGCCTCTTTCCACTCTTGTTCGGTTATTATTCCACATGTAACTTCAGACACATCACAACATACTTCACACACTAATTCCTCCTGCAAAGTTATATCTTTTTGTTCTTCATCCTTCCTGTCTTCTTCCACTAATCTTGAAAGACAATCCGCACTAACATTCAATGCACCTGGTAAATACTCTACTTTAAATTTAAAATCCTGGAGCCCGATAATCCATCTTCTAATTCTTGCAGAAATGCAATTAAGACCCTTACTACCAAACACTTCTACTAAAGGTTTGTGATCAGACAAAACCACAAACTCTGTGCCCCACACAAAATGTCTAAATTTATTCAATGCCCAATATATGGCCAGGGATTCTCTTTCAATCACAGAGTAATTCCTCTCTGTTCCGCTCAAAGATTTGGACGCACAAGCAATCATTCTTCTCATACCTCCCTCTTCTTGCATCAGAACCGCACCCAAACCTTTTGCACTAGCATCAGTGACAATGGCAGTTGATCTACCCGGTTTAAAAGCTTGTAAGCAGGGAGCATATTTTAATTCTTCTTTAATTTTTCCAAACTCATCTTCACACAGGGAATTCCACTTGAACTCTCTTCCTTTCTTCAGTAAATCTCGCATGTTAACAGTTTTTTCTGACAAGTTCCTAATGTACCGCCCATAGTATTCTACCATTCCTAAAAACGAATTCACTTCTTCTTTGGTTCGAGGAGAGGCTAACCGCTTTATGGTCAAAACCAAATCTGGTTTAGGTTTTACTCCACATCCTGTAATCAAATGTCCCAGGTACTCCACCTCTGTCAAAGCAAAACGACATTTCTTTCTCTTCAAAGTAAGACCAGCACGACTTAAACATCCCAAAACCAACTTCACTCGTTCCCAATGTTCTACCGCCGTGTCAGCGTAAATTAACACATCATCTTGGTAACATTTCACCCCTTTGACCTCTTTCAGAATTTTACACATAATGCGTTGAAACACAGAGGCCGCAGAGACAAGCCCAAATGGCATTCTTTTAAATTTAAATGCACCAAAAGGTGTTATGAATTCAGTCAATTCTTGTGACATCTCTTCCAACTCTACCTGATGATATGCTGATTTAAGATCTAGGGTGGAAAAGTACTTTGCTCCACCAACCATAGATACTATCTCTTCAATGTTTGGAAGTGGAAATTTATCTACCACCACCTCTCTATTTAGAGCCCTCAGATCCACACAAAGCCTGATATCACCATCCCCTTTCTTTGCCACAACTATGGGAGCCAACCATTCGGTTGCCTCTACTTCCTCAATTATGCCCATTAATTCTAATCTTTTAAGTTCAGTTTTCACCGGTTCCTGTAAAGCCAACGGTATTCTTCTCATTTTCGCTACCATGGGTATAGCACCTTCCTTTAACCTAATTTTATGTTTATAACCTTTTAGACATCCCAAATTGTCTGAAAATACTTCAGGAAATTCATTTACTAACTCACTGTCCACACCATCTACACTCTGAATTTGAACTTGAGGTTGTGCGTTTGGATTCAAAATGACGCCTAACAGCTTTTGGTGCGTCCAACTCAAAAGATTATCACCTTGATTGGACACATACACTTTTCCCAACAGGTGTCTACTTTTGAACTCAATATGCCCTTCAAAGTACCCTAGCATTTTTATAGGCTGTCCACCATAACCCCCAGGAGATACATCCATCTTCTTTAATTTCCTAGATTCCAAAATTAACCTGTCAAAACTTGTTTTTGAAATTATCGTCAGTTGTGAACAAGAATCGAAACGCATTAGTAAATCCACACCATCCACTCTCACCACCTCACTTGGATGCTCTCCACACTTAACCTGAGCACCAACTTGGAACACTACCTCTTGAGACACTTCCCTGATCTCTTTCTTCATATTATCATTATGGAATTTATTCTTTCTACCACGGCAACATTTGTAGAAGTGACCTCTCTTCCCGCACCCATTACATATTACATTCACAGCTGGGCAATTGCTCGAATTGGCTTTGTGGCCACTATTACCACACCGATAGCATTCACCTTTGAACTTCACTATATCTTCCTTTTTCTTCTCACCTCCACTTCCTTTGTTCTTCACTTCACACACTATCTCCTCCACCTTCGCACAATCTCCACTCATTAATTTGTTTCCACTTAATTCCTTAACACAGCTCAGCATATGTTCCACTCTTTTCGCCACCATAATTACTTCTTCCAAAGGTGGTTCATCTTTCAACCACAACTCTTCCCTTATTTTGTCACTACAGCACTTTAATACAAACTGATCTCTAATTCTCTCGTCCACCAGTGCTCCAAATTTGCATGACGCCGCCAACTTTCTCAAACTAGTTACAAAATCTTCCACCGACTCTTCTTTACCTTGTTCCCTTTTCCCAAAATAATATCGTTCCATTATCGTGCTCACTCTTGGTAAGTAATGTTTGTCTAACTTCATAATACATGCCTCATATTCATTCAAATTCCTACTTTCTTCAGCACATAAATCAGGCAAATTTTCTAAAACCTCCTGTCCCTCTCCCCCTAGACAGTGTAACAATAATGCATGTTTTCTTTCCGCGCTCAATGTCGGTCCACACACTCTAGCATAGTGAGCAAATATCTTTTTCCACTTGTTCCAAGGATATATTGGATCACCTGGACTGCTTAAAAAAAATGGAGGTGGTGTTACATTCTGCATTATTGTGATAAACTAGACGAACCCACAGAACAACACCCTGAATGCCAGACCTAAACTGAACCAATATCTAACTCTAACAGTGAATCACCAATCCTTCAATGTCCTTCCATGTCCCAACATTGAAACCTTTTTTATGATAGATAAATAATTCTTGCTTAGTCAGGGTGTGCCTATCACCGTGTATTCCACACCATAGGCACCGTTCCAATGCAATTCCCTATTTTGGTTTTCCACTGATAGCAAAGTACAACTTCCCTTTAAGAAATTGAAATAACCGTCCCTTTAAGGACACCGGTGTTGTTTGGCACGCCCCCAAACAGACGTTGTTCACGCAGCGTAGCTTCCTTCTACACTCGTTATCTTCCTGCTTTGATTTGTTGGTTCCGCGAAACTTCGTGCTTCCCTTGTGGTCCGCCCTGTGAAATCCTCCCAAAACAACTGCGCCACGGCTCCACCCTCTCAGCCAAATGCGCAAAACTGGCTCGCGTCACCGCAACCTCCACCGTCAGGCGAGACACCAAACCCTTGATGTTGAGGCGACTCTCACCATCCTCGTCGCCAAATGTAATGAGGTAATAATGTCCCACTACAAGTATATGGGTACAATCATAAGTTTAATCTCTGTCGCCTCAGCCATCGATCGGTCCACCTTCCAACCGTCCTCACGCGTCCTCGTCATTCCATCTCGAATGACGGGATCGCGTGCAGTGTTTGCGTGTATAATACATCACAATCTGTATTAATACAGCAAGGGCCTGGCCTCCGAGATTGAGGGCTCACTGAATAATGTACATCTGACTTGCAGCAGTAAGGCTGCAGGTCATGACAGCAGGAGTTATTGCGGTGACAGCAGGTCTTTGAGTGACATCAGGAGGTCTTTCAGAATGCTGAGGTGGAGTGTCACCTAAGTGAGAGTGGTTTCCGAACAAGGTATGTTCACTCACTTCTTCACATATACATTGCTCCCAGTGAGTTAGGTGCCTGCTCCAAAGATCTGTTTGTAGCCTACGTAGCGCTCGTGCCTTAAATGTACATGTTATGTGAGCAATGAAAGCATGTACTAATTTGTCCTGCTGAACCAGCCGCACAGGGAATAGAAGATTGCATTTGCTGCTTTCAGTGCGACGCTTGCTTTGCAATTAATATGCTGTACCTGTTCTGTAAAAACCACAAAGCTTGCATTGCACTTGTCCAGTTTTACGTGTCCTGAGCTGGGGAAAGCGTACCTGTTCTTTGAAGGAAAGAAACTTGCATTTTTCTGCTCAAGTTGGACCTGTACTATTGAGAAGGGGTGTTCTCCTGCTGTTGCCTCATCTTATTAAAAAAGAAAGTACAGATTGTATGCACTTACATAACATGCCATATAAACAAGGGACTGTTTCACAATACTTGGAGAGAGATTGGACTTGTAATTCTACGGGAAGCGACCGACCATATAGAGGCAATTTTTGAGTGCCAAAACATTTCAATGGAAAAGAGGAGCTCGATCCATTGCTCAATCCTGCAGTTTTTAATCTTGTGGCAGGGAAACACAAGTAAAATCCATTTATCTCTCCCACACACACTTTTAATTTAGGTCTCACAGTTTAACCTAAGAACATAAATGTGAACACAAGGGAATTAACCTCAACAAAACTAAGCCGCCCATATAGCGAAGAGACTGTACAACCAGTAAACAGCAGTACTCCGAGATGCTTCCCAGTGCTGGACGTGGAACCCACTGATGAAGCATATCATACTATGTAGGTGAAGGTTCATCGTTCAATGTGAGCACATGGTTGTATGGTAATTCAATTAGAGAAAGCAAGAAAAGTATTTTGTTCCTTCTTCTACTGCATCCTGTCCTTTTCTTATTCCTTGAGTTAGAGAAGGTTGCGCTGCTGTTACACCTATGTTGTGTTTTGAAGCTTGGTGTTAAATGTTTTACTATATAAAATGTTCCACCCCACAAATGACAGAGGGACCTGATTCCCAAAGGTAACTTACAGTTTTAGTAAATTTACTACTTTTGTCTATTCACAAAAACAGAGTGTAAGGTACTAGTATTTTTTTTTTTTTAAAGTAGAAATTCCATCTCGCAGATGGTCAGCTACCGGTACTGCAACACCCTCCCACTGAAAATAATGGAGAAAGGAACTTTAAATAAAACCCTGTAAGAAATAATGTTAAATTAAACTAAATCAATATTAAAAAATATAATGTATTTAATGGTACATATTTATTATTTGTTTTTTAAAATATTTTAACAATCCTTTTGGAATGTAAAACATACTGCCATATCTTTAAATATAATTAAATTACTTGTAATTAATTTGATACATCACTTTTGAAAGTTAAAGCATATTCAATATAGTTTGTCTTTTATGGGGAATGTATTATTTAATTTAAACATCAGAAACATTTGCGTAGATATATGTCACGTAAATAAAACGTTAACTCATCATAAAAGTATTAGTGCTGTGGATAAGACCTCCATAAGAGGGCCAGACAGAGGGGGCACAGTTGTGCCTACCTCAGCTGGGGATTTTTCGGGGCAGCTGATTCGTGAAGGATGATATCAACCAGGTAGATTCAGGGGGATATATGGCATACTGTAATTGAAAATGACTGTTTATACAGCTGTGTTAAGGCCCAGCTCAGGCATTATAGGAAGTGCTTACAATGGAGCATGCTAACACATTGGGGGCTTTGTCTCTTTCGTTTGTGAGTAGTGACTGTTTTTTTGTAGGTGAAAACAGTTGCATACAATCCTGAGCTTTGTATCCAGCAGTAGATTTTGGACCAGTGCTTATGTTTATGAGGAGAGGTGAAATTAAGGTTGTGTAGTGTTCACCTGAATGTATGTCTGGAGCTCCTTTTGGTTGAGGACATGACAGAGACACTCAGAGGTGTTTAGGTGACTTGGAGGAGTGCAAGGAGGTATGTCTGACACACAATACTATGCTCCTTGAGGTAAGTCCCTCTCTACTTCCTCTCAAGGAGTTGGGGGGGGGGGGGTACAGCATATGTGTGTGGGGGGCTGTCCCCAAAAAGTGGCTGGTTGATTTCAGCAAAGGAGGTACGCTTATAGGAGAGAGTGAGATGGGCATGCTAAGAATTGTACAAGCTGATGTCACTAAACTGGTGGATCATCTCTGGGCCTTTTAGCTGTAAGGTGTTTGTCCCTCCTACTGCTTAAATGAAGCTGCAGCACCTCCGTTATGTCTCTCACTAGTGCAAACTTCCATTTGATAATCGATCCCCCAAATGAGTGTCAGGCTATCAAGCTGTCAGGTCGGGTGGAGCTTAATCAAACTGTAGCTCCAAACCGTAGCCCCACCAACAATAATCCTCAAGAGCACAAAGGTATTTCACACGAGGCTCTGTAAAAAAGACAGGAGTGGTGATAGATTAAAAAAGCATTTGGAACCTCTTTCTGGGATTGCTAAACGTATGAACCAACCAGGATCAGGATCTGAATTAGTTATTGTTTCAGATCTTTCATCTTCACTCACTGCCCCTTTTATAAAGGAACCAGACTCACAGGGTCCACTGCCATCCCAAAATGCACCTTTTATGGGTAGTCAATGCATCTTTAAGGCTCCCCTGGGGGTTATTTCTGGAGTGCCAACAATTTCTCTGGCAACTGAGGTGATGAATAAAGACCGCTCATCTCATTTGTTGGTTCATCATTTATTAGAGACTATACTATCGGAAATTAGAGAATTGAAATCTCCTCAGTATCAGGTCCTGCCACAACTCCAGAACTGACCATCTTTAACCGAGAGGCTTGAAGAATTAGAGTTTTGGATTTGGAGGACCAGAAGAGAAGGTTGCAAAGAAGTCTAAATGTTTTTGAAAATGAAATAAATGCTTTATAGGACAAACAAAAGTAACATGTAAACCACTCATGCTGTTCTAATTTGAGATTTATTGGAATACCCGCGAATACTAAACAAACTGGGATGGTTCCATTTATCGAAAGGCTCATACAGAAATATGTTTTGTTCGATTTTACAGCTGACTTTACAATCATGGGGAAAATACTCTCTAAGGCTATGCAGCACAAGACCTTTGGCTCACCACAAGAGTTCAATTTTCTGGTCTTTTCAGGTCTCACTGTAGCATTAGCTAGGAGAAGGAGGGATTTCAGAAAAACGTTGGACTCTTTCACAGCAATGGAACCCAGGCTTCATTGGTGCAGCAATCTACGCTGAGTTCTTCTGAGAGGCTATTTTAAGGTTTTTTTCCACAGTCGAGTTTGGACAGGACTTTTAAAAATAGGAAAAATGCTGAAGTGTGTTCAGGTGCAGGGTTCACGTCAAGTTTTGCTTTTGATTTGTTTTGGTTGACTTAAGAACTGATAAGCATTGATATTGATCTGCCCTTCCTGGTTTGGCAGGACCCTATGTACAAATTCTATGGTACCTTAATACAGACGATGGGCCTCCTACTCATCAGGGGTTGGGGCAGTCACTAACCGAAGGAAAGTTGCGGGGAGGGTGCTGAGCGGAGGGTTGGGAGGGATGGCTAGGGGTGGTGGACACAAGGGTAGCATGTAAAAAATGTGCCTGTATGTTCCAATTGTTTCTTTAGCGATCTTGTACCACTTAGACATGTCATGGGTACCAATGGGAGTAGCTAGGGTTATTTCATCTAATATTATCAGGATGAATAATATGCATACATTTTGGGTTGCTATGGGCTAGTAAGATTCTTTAGGTTCAGAATTAGCGTTTCTGCATGAAATCCATTTAAGACCTAAAAATCCTCAGCTATCCTTACCCAACTGGGTTTGGCATGAGCAGATTCCATCAGCGAGTACAGCACATAGAGGGGTCACCATTTTGCTTTTATCAGCACTGAAGCTAGAAATTATCAATTTTAAGAATGATCCACTGGGGAGGTGGCTTTGGCTAACTATGTTGTTAGAAATTAGAAAATGCAAACTTTCACAACTATTACGGCTCTGTAAAAAATCAGATTGATGCCCTCCAACAATTATATTGTTTAGCTGCCCATTCTACTGGCCCAATTATAATAGGAGGTACTTCTAATTTTCTTCAGCTATCAAGGCGAGTGCTAAAAAGTTATATAAGAAGCAACTGAGGAAAAGACAGTGGCACTGATTACAACTCTTAAATCAGACTTTTTTTGTTTAGTTGATCCTTGGCGTATGGAGTTTCTTCAGCAGAAGTAATGTACATGCGTTACGGCATACAGCACAATGCTGCTTCGATAATATATATTTTTTCCTAATTTCTCAGACTCTAGAGAGGAAAAACATGTCAAATACGGTTAATAGCTTTTTAGACCATACACTAATTTCCATGGATGTAGAAATAGTTTTACAGGTTTCTCTATGTAGAAGGTGGACTTTTAATAAACTGTTACTCATAGAAGATTAATGGGTTGTATCACCGAGTGTTTTTTATAACTGAATCCTCTCAATCCAATTTAGGGTCTGCTTCCCTCTCTGTTGTATGGGATGCTTTAAAGGCAGCATTGAGAGGCCAAGCAACCACTATTTTGCTAGGCAGGTAAAAAACAGGAAGAATTGAAAAATCTGACCCTGCTGTTACGGGAGAATGTTGTAAACATGGATGCCAGCCATCAACAGCTAATACTAGCAAAATAAAATCTTTAAAAAACATTACATGGCAGAGGAATTGCTAAAGGAAAAAAATATTAACCACAAATCTTACAATGATAAAAAAACATGTAGGTAGATAGTTGCCTTTGTTGGCAAAAGTGAAGGCTAATGAAAATGTTGTTAAAAGCATCCAGGATCCTGTAATTAGCTAGGTGCTCCGTCTCGGATCAGGGTTCCATTCAGAGGATTTTTCAGATCATTATGAAGCGATAGATCAACTAGTGCTGCCTTTTTATCCTTTTTTGATTTGATTTCTATGGAAGACTGCTATCCTTAACTTGACAAGTAAACAAAGGCCAGACTTGGTCAAACCTTTTTCCATAGAAGAAATTAAGTTGAGCATAAAGAGTTCCAAGAACAGTAATGTGGCATGGAGTGATGGCTTACAAATAGACATTTAAAAAATCTTTTTTTTCCAGAACTGAAAAAATATAAATAGTACAAGTGTTTGATTCTTCAGGTGTAGGCAGCTCCGACTTCCCTTAGTGATGCTATTGTTATTAACATTTTGAAAAAATACAGAAACCTGCGACTAATCCTAGCACATATTGCCCAATCAGTTTGTTGAATTCTGATTATAAATTCTTCTTGAAAATGTTGGCTAGTAGAGTTATGATAGCGGCTACAAGCCTAATTCATCCTGCCTAAAATATTTTTTGGGCAAGCAGGTCTACGTCAGCTAAACCCACTTCTTGATACAGGCTATTGATTATAATTCACAGAATAACAAAGCAGATTTTTGATGTGCAAAAGGCTTCTGATTTAGTAAATTGGGAAGCACTTTTTTTAATTTTAGAAGCTTTTTCTTTCCTGGAGCAATTGATATCTCTGTGGTTAATAAGCTATATGTGAACTCAGCTGCACCAGTAATAAATAATTCAACTGAAGCAGGGTGAATAAAGATCTGGCAAGGAACCCAACAGATCTGTCTGCTGTCCCCAACTTTGTCCTTTTTTGAGCCTTTAGCAATAGCAAATCATATGGAAAATCATCTCTCTGCTCCAGCTCTCGGCATATCAAAATTAAAGCTCCATGCTGATGATTTAATTGCTTATTTAAGAACAGAGAAATACAATATTCAACATTTGTTAGGGAAGATCCAAGAATTTATAACGATTGGGGGTATACAATTAATCCAGGGAAATCTGAGGTTCTCCTATTTAATGTCCTTATAGTTATTCTGCCCAAGGGTCTATATCAGAGGAAACTGAAAGCCCTACCTCTCTTTATTAGAGGCAGAGTTGCCTTGGTTAAAATGTCGCTCCTACTGCTTTTTATTTTTTTATTTCCTTATGTTCCTAGTAAAAACCCAAAACAAAATCTTCAGTTAGATAAGTTAATTCTTAGTTTTGACTGCAACAATCATTATGACCATCTGAAGTTTCCTTACGTTTGACTAGATACAGGGGCACAGCTTTGCCCAATCTTCGTGTATGTTCACAGGCAACACTTTTAGATACGATCTGCCATCTGAACAATAGACTCTCCACTCTGGCAGTGGATGATTCAATACTGCACGCAAGGTTCAATGAAATAGGAATTCAAATCCTAGTTTTCATTACAATATTATTTTCCCAAAAATACTAGATATAAGGTAATTCAAGAACTATCCTTTCATAAACAAGAATTGTTTAGGTCTTTTCTATTTCAGACCACCATGGTTTCCTCCTATTGAAGGATTATAGAGGGTTTGGTCTACATCTTTTAAAGAAGGAACATAATCAATGGAATAGTGTACATTTCTACACTGTTGCAGACGTCAAATATAGTATGCAATGGTTAATCTTGGTGTAGGTGGGTATTTTTTTTTCAATGATGTTGGTTAAAAAATGTTTTTTTTGCTTTTCATGAAATAAAAAAACAATAATCTTTTACATTTGTACCCCATGTGTTTGGAGGAAAGGTCTTTTAGTATTTTAAGAATGATCTACAGACTAAAACCTAGGGGTATTTGCAACTGGTATAGGAAATGAATGGCTGGAAAGCATGTTCCCTTTCCAAATAATCATCTTGAAAGAGTAGAAAAAGAGACAGGGTTTAAAGTTACACCCCAGATATGGGAAGGACTAAGTCAATGCAGTTATCAATTCTACAGGGGTGCCAATTCTTAGGATAATTGATTTTATTTCACATTGACATTTGTATTATACCCCTAAATTAAATATGGAGTACCTTTTATCCAGCAAACAAAAAATATATGCTTTACATGCCATCTTGTGCAGGGAGAGGGTTGTCATCATGTCATTGCCACCTACCCAGCTCTTTACAATGTTTGGGACCAGTTTGATGCCTAACTAGGATTATATAAGAATAAGCCTTTCTTTTTGGTAACATTGACAATCTTATTTGGTATAATCAATACAGATGATGCTAGAAAATGTTGTTTATCAGTAGTGGAGCGCCATTTTGTATTTACTGCAAATGTCTGAAGCATGTTTGTTGATAATGCAATGTTGGAAATTTCACACAGATACCCCCTTTTTCTTAATTGGCAGCAAACAAGAAATTAAATTAAATTCTGTGAGTTTATATATACTAAATGAACTACCTAGACAGCATAATATGAAAATATAGGTCAAATTATGGCCATTCCAAAGTTTTGATCGGTTATATCCGTTATCTGAATGAGGGTTTATATGGAAGAAGTATTGAAGTACAATGTGTAATATGCCTTGCAATAGGGCTGATTTTTTTAATCTCCACCGCCAGCCATAAATGAAATAGTTTTTTTAAATTAGGTATTTATATGTAACTATATATAGTATGTTTTTTCTTGCTTTTTTATTGTTATGTAAAGATAGTTTCATAATTTTTTAAGTGTACTGTTTTTTGACACTACCAAATTAAAAAAAGAATCTGCTATATCATCCTCGTTGGGTGGTGCCAGCAGAGGTCATATGATATGTATTTCTTTAACACTTTCTTGCTGTGTCAAGGATATTTACACTTACCTGTCTAATAATATTCAGGCCCTATTTTTTACTTTTAAGAATGATTACCACCTGCAGATTCCTCCCCTTCTCAATATACCCATGCGTTGGCTTGGGCCTGAAACTTTTCATTAGGTCTCTCATGCAAATGAGGGGCGTCAGTTCAAGACAACTCCACATGCGGCCCTGGGTGATGTCACTGGAGCCATAAAGTGTCCCCTTTGGCATTATGACATCATCCGCTTTTGAGGTGAACCGATGAAACTAATATCAAAAGTGTAAGTGTAGGTGCAGTTTTCATTGCAGTTTATATATGTATGTGTGTGTGTATGTGTGTGTGTGTGTATATATATATATATATATATATATATATATATATATATGATTGATGAACAGGATTATTTTGATGTGTTCAGAGATGCAAAAGAAAAGAGGGTGGGTCAGTGGGGAATATGCAGGGAGATACAGTATCCACTAGATAAAGCGTTACTGAAGGTAAGTATTTTGTTCTTCCAGTGGATAAATCTACCCGTAGATTCTTCATCGCCAAGAATCCACGAGCAATCTCACACCCAGGGGTGGGTGCACATCTGTCTATACCTAAAAAACCTGAAAAACAGAATGGCCAAAGTTTATATCCCTCCTCACTTCAGAATGCTAGCAATAATGTTTTGCAGACGTGTTGTTAGGGAACACCAGGCAACTGCTTTACAAATATCAGTTACATGCACACCTCTCTCCAGTGCAAATGTAGATGGCTTTGCTCTAGTAGAATGTTCACAAATACCTTCTAAAGGTTTTTTGAGTGACAGGACAAAACGGACCTTGATGTAAAGTATAATCCATCTGGAGATAGTTCACCTGTGGATTGCCTTACCTTTCAAGTTTCTACAGTACCCAAGGAAGAGTTGATAATTCAGCCTGAATTCACATGTTCTATACTCGTAGAAGCATACAGCTCTTTTGGGGTTTGAGGCGGTGAAAATTGTTTTTAAGTCCTTTAATTAATCTCACAAAAATATGAGATCTGAATAGAGAAGACTGATCAGGCAAACATATAAAAGCGGAAGGAGATGACAAATAACCTTTAACTGTAGCAACTGCATAGCCCTGTCATGCTAACGAAAGAGCAAAATGAAGACTATCGGACAGATGAGTATTATGAGGATCTAAGGAATTGTCCTCACACCATTTTACAAATGTAGTTCATCTGCTAGCATAAATGGATTTGGGGGTGTCTTCTGGAACATAAAATAATGTCCACCATTTGGGGAATGTATAGCCACTCAAGTTGCCCCGTTCAATCTCCAGGCATGCAGGTAGAGGCTATATACATGGGGGTGTACAACCTGCTCCTGCATCTGTGATAAGGGGTCTGCCCTGTGTGGGGGACAGAATGGAACAGGAGGGATAGGGAGAGGTCAGTGAGGTCTGCATATCACACCCTTCATGGCCAGTCTGCTCCAATCAAGATTACTTGGGCCTGGATGAGGTTAATCTTCCTTTGCACAGAAGAATCAAGGGTATGACAGAAAATGCATAAAGCATCTGAGAGCTCGAGCTCAACTGAAATGTGTCCCCAAGTGCACCCTCATGAGTGGCCAAGAGGCTTATCTGAGGAGTCCCCTATAGGCGAAAGATCTTCAGTACTATATCTGGATAAAAATGCCACTTGGGATCAACTAGATGATGCGGAATGAGATGTCCCCCCATATGTTGAGCACTCTGGCTAATTTGCAGTAGCCAAATCTGCTAGTCCTGAGCCCAGGACCAGTCACAGAGCTTCTCTGCAGAGAAGAGATACCACCACTCCCCCTTGCTTGTTGAAGTACTAGATTGCAATAATGTTGTTTGTCAAGCCTGGACAGACTGAGTGCGAAGTGAGAAAAACTTTGAGAGATAGATGTATTGCCTGGAATTCCAAGAGACAGATATGTACAATCTGTTTTTCTGGAGACCACAGGACTCTGAGCTTCACATCCTCCAGATGCGCTCTGCATTCTAAAGTGGAAACATCTGTAATTACTGGTGTAACCGTTGGAGGAGGTTGAAATGGCCTATCTTCAGAGATTGCTGTTTACCATCCACCATTGTAGATCCACTGAAGTGTCACTGTAGATCTTGATGAATACTTGGAGATCTCCATTGTGTAGGAACCACTTTAGAGGCACCACTGGAAGACCTACATATGCCAGCATGAATAGGTAACTAACAGAATGCAGGAGGTTAGCAGACCAAGCAGGTGGAGAACCTTCAGGACTGAAACGCTACTCTATTCTGAAACAACAGACTCACATCCTGAATATATTGAACCCTCTGGGAAAGAGGGAAGGCCTGACTTGATTTGGTGTCTAGAACCGCCCCTATGAACAGGATGCACTGAGAGGGAAATAGGTGAGATTTGGGCCTATTGATTGAAATGCCGAATTACAACTGGGTTCTTACCTGCAAGTGGTTATACACTATCTCTGGGAAGGGGCCTTGATAAGCCAATTGCCCAGGAAAGGGACTACCATGCTTTGTGATCTTTTGAGATGTTCTGCTACCACCGCCATCACCTTTGTGAAGACTCAAGAAGACTCAAGAAGTAGAAGTGAGGCCAAACTGAAGGATAGCAAACTGAGTGTTGGGATCCTACTGTGAAGCAAAGATACTTCCTGTGTAATTGCAAGATGGGAATATTGAAGCAAGCGTGCTGCAAGTTGACAGACACCATCCATTTTTTCGCTTATAACACAAGTAGAACCTGAGCGAGGGACTACCCCCAAACTAACTCTACTGCGGCTTTTAAAAGTAGAGCTTGGACCTCCTGTTGGAGAAGCTGTAGATGTTCCTGAGGCAGTTGGTGTGAATTGGGGGGGATTGGAGAAAGATGGGAGAAGCTGTATACCCTTTTCCACAATTTGTAATACTCAAAGGTCAGATGTTATGCACCCCCATAAATATGGAAAGAAGAACACCCTTCTTCTCACTGGTAGCGTGTGGTTCAAGAAGGGGAGACTAGCGTTGCTTTCCTGCATTGGCTGAGAAAGAGGAAGAGGAGGATGATGTGCGAGGACTCGCTGTCTTCCATTAGCATGCCCTCTGTAACATTTGTAAAGCAGCTTTGATGTCTGTTATGGTTATTGTTGTGCTGAATATTGTTGGCACCCCTGAAATGAGAATCCCCCACTAAAGCCTCGATTTTTTTAAATCTGATGGTAGTCTTTGGTCTGTGATTGAATGCCAAGTGATTGTGCTGTGGATCTACTCTCTTTGAATCATTCTAAAGCAGAATCTGTTTTTGCTACAAAACGTTTGGAACCACCAAATGGTCCTTATGACTGAGTCAGTAGTATCAACACATAATAATATGACTTGCCTAGCTACATCTTGACTACAATTTATTACAAAGAGCTGGGGTGGCCAGTAGTAAAGCCACATGTCAGCAATGCTCATGTCTCTAACGGATGAAAACATTTGGTACAGGCTATGCACAGAGGTGTTCAAACCAAAAGAAAGGAATGTATATAGGACGTAAGTATCTGGAATCATCTCACAGGAATTAATAGTGGGAAGTTTTGAAATATGTAGATGAAGCACAGAAGGACTATCAACTTATACAGCACCACCCTACCCAGGATGTGAGGTGGAAGCAAGAATCAGGCTTGAAAGTCACGCCTTGACATGTTGATGGACCAAGTAAGCTCCGGTAGTATCGAAATAGGAATGCCCTGGTACTTGAAACTTAGCCCCACTTAGCCCCCAGATTGGGATTTGTTGTTGCCATGCGCTGCCAAGGGCAGCAAATGTGATTTGGCTCTACTGGCCTGAACACCCAATGCCTCGTGGTATAGGGAGAGGCGCCTCGTTATTCTAGGCCCAAATACAGCAAGGTTCTGGACATAAAGGAGGATTTTGTTTGCATATACGGAGATGCTGTCCTCTTCGTTTACGGACCACCACCAGCCATGGTTTGGCGTCACAGCAGATAAGGCAAGCCAGCTGTTCAATCACCAAGGCGAAAATCAAGGGTGATAAGGGGCAAACCAGTCTAGTGCCGCAAAGGATTGGAAACAATTTCGATAATGCTCCGTTAATGGCCACCTGTGCTTCTGAGAGAGAGTACAAAAGGCCAGCGTAACTGTGAAATCTAAGCCTAAAGCCCATACGTTCCAGCACAGCCTCTAGGAAGGGCCGCTCGATGGAGTCAAAGGCCTTTTCAAAGCCAACGAGGAGTAATACATGGGCGTCTAAAATGCCCGATCTACAGGTGAGTGCGAGTTGGAGCCACCTAATAGAGTGTCTGGTACTGGAGCTCGGTATAAAGCTGCATTGATCAGTTAGTAATTGTGTAATCGTAAGTTCAGCACTGATTAGTAAAATTGGGTGATACGGATATGGATAGTGATGGGGGGCAGGGGGTTTGTGGATGACTGCTATAGTTGCTAGGTTTAGAACCCTTAGGAAAGGTACCTCTGGATTCTGCCACCAGTTACAGCTCCAATAGAGGGGTTTCAACCAGTTATCTGAATTTTTGATATTATTCAATTGGGTACCCATCCCGGCTGGGTGTTCTGCTGGTGTTTAACTCATTTAAGGCATCTCCTTTCTCTCCAAGTATGAGCAGGGAGTTCAGGTCACAGCTTTGGGAGAAGCAGAAAGAGGGGAAAAATATCTGCCAATATTGAGTTGAACAAGATCATAAAGGGTCGAGAGAGTAGAGTGTACAAGGGTTGGCAGTAATACCAAAGCATTCACCTATGACTAAAGCGGTCTGGTGCCATTCACCAGTGTGACCCAGGATTTTGGGGGCCATCCTCGATAGCTGATTTTTGGTGGCCAGCCATTACAGCAGTTTTCTGGATTTCTTGTTGTATTCATAGGCATGTTGCGCAGAGGCTTGCCAGCCTGGCTTCCACCAGCGCCAGCTGCTGAAGATACGTACTATCAGTCAAGTTGGAGGATGCAAACCTCCAGGTGGTCCATGCGGGAATGTCTCTGTTTGTCCACCTGACGAACAAAAGATTTAGCCACATCCTGATCATGGCATCGCAAGACACCCAAAAGGTACCAGCTGAGGTGGCCAAGCCTTGATTAATCAAGAAGTAAGCCTGCACCTCTGTCTCTACAGTGCAACTGAATTGGAGGTCATACAGGTGCCAGGCATTAAGATGCCAGGTTGGCCGGAGTGTGCTTTCAGGAAGCCTGAGGTATAATAAATCCAGAGAGTGGTCCTAAAGGCCCCAATGGAGGAAGTCTATGGCTGCAGTATGCAGTGCATCAGTTGTAGGAAGGAGGAATTGTTAATTCCGGTAGAGGGTTTTGTGCACAGCAGAGGTCTGCATGAGTTCCCATTGTCGAGGGTGCCTGACCCTCTATAAGTCACAAAATCCGAGAGAGGCCATCAGAGTAGTTAGGGACTTTGAATGGTGTCTGCTACAGTCAGTTGTAGAGGGGGCAGAGAAATCTTTCAAAGGGTTTGGAACTGTGTTGAAATCCCCTACTATGATGTTAATCCTGGGGGAAGGCCAGTATACACTGTCTACAGGCATTTAGGGCCATCTGCAATGATTGAAGTGGGAAACATATGCTGGGAAAGTTATAGTGCATGCCCTCAAAGCTTCCCTCCCATCCCACATACCCACCCATTGGATCTAAGGATGTGGATGTCACTCCGAGAGGGAAGTTTTTATGTGGGAATATTGCAGCTCCTCTCATGCCCCTTGACAGGCCAGCATGGAACATTGTCATACCCATAATAACTCAGGAAGGGGCATTTCATCCTAATCAGATGAGATTCCTGAAGCACAAACACCAAGGGAAGCTTCTGCTTGGCAAACTGCAGAACCACCATTCGCAGGCCATTAATATTTCAGGTACGTATTGTAAAGCTAGGCATGGTATGTGAGGGTGGAAGAAGGTAATCATGGGTGGGCATCAGGCCATGCAAGGGCCAAACGGGGCCATAGAATCAGTGTACATAGTGATAATGGAATGGTGTGTGGGAGCGTGATGTATTGTAATTGTATTTACATAGCATTTAGTAACCCTGACGTGGCGTCGAAGCACTTTTAGGCGAGCAGCACGCTATTTCAGACCCCAAGTGGAATTAGTGGTGGATTAGTACAGGGAAATATGAGAACAGTATTAATATTATTAAGAGTTAATTTTAGCAAAGGATATGTGAGTTTGTTAGTTGGTTTGAGAGAGGAGGGAAGAATCCAGAAGTGTTAACTGGGAGTTTATAGACATAGGATGAGGCTAGGGGTGAGTAAAGGAGAGATGGAGGAAGAGTCTGTGGAAAGGGTTAGGGAGATCATAGTAGCAGGAGGGGGTTTTGGATGTGTCTAAGGTGAGATAAATGAGGTAGAATTTAGTAGGGTTGTTTGGGAGATCATGGTAGTAAACTGATGTTTGGCGTGAGCTAGATGCGGAAGAGGAGGGAAGAACTTAGGCAGAGTTATTTTAGAGATGAAAGTATTAAAATGGGTTTGGGATGAGTCAGAGTGGGGATGGAGGATAGACTGATAGAGACATAGGGTGATAGGGAGACAGAGTAAAGCTTACAAGACAGTAAAATGTATATTATTTTATATATATATATATATATATAGAGAGAGAGAGAGAGAGAGAGAGAGAGAGAATAAATATCTTATTTTATTTTTTAATTTAATTTATAAGTTGAATTTTATTTATAGATTTTATTTTATTATTTCTTATTTATTTATCTCTAGTACAGTAGGACTTGAGTAATAAACAAATAGATATGTAAATACATAGTGAGGGAATATATGTGCAAGGAATACAATAATGGGTATAACAATATGAGAAGAAAAGTAGTACTGTATAAACAGACTTTCAAGATTTGTAGTATTTGAAGTTAATTAATAAGTGCACTTTTCTAACATTCATTTATCTTTCCAAAATTTTAGAATAGCGAAATGCTTGCTGTTAAATAGATAAGATAACATTTAATCATTGTGATATAAAAACGAAAGCAGGGATTCATAAGTATCTAACATAACAACTTATCTAGGAGCTATGCAATGACCTATGAACATGTTAAGCATAGAATAATATACACATATGTATGTATATACACACACACACACACACATATATATATATATATATATATATATATATATATATATATATATATATATAAAAAACTGTGAGTAAATAGACATTTGTTAAATAGGCTTAATGACTATGTGTATAATTTATTATGAAATAGTAACAATACATATTTCTTAAACAAATATACATATCTATAATATACACATAATCAGATTATAAATATTTATCAACACAGGCAAATGCAGCCAATTGCTGTTTGAATATGGTGGTTATAAAGGAGAGAGCCAACTCAAGATTGTTATTCGTGGATCTTATATTTGGGGGTAATGAATTCCATAGTTTGGCTGCTTGAACAGAGAAGGATGTACCACCTATTGTCTTTTTCTTCTATGGTGGTGTTTTAAGGCGGGGTGCCAATCTTGAGCGGAGGTTTCTTTGTTGAATGTATTTGGTTATTTGTTCCTGATGAAAAGCAGTCCTGTTCCATGTATAGCTTTGTGGGTGATACAAAGCGGCTTGAAGGTAGATCTTCTGCAATGGGTAACCAGTGTAGTCCTCTGAAGGCATGGGAGATGTGGGCGTGTGGCTTTACATGTAATAGTAGCCTGGCAGCTGAGTTTTGAATATGTAGTCATTTTCTCTTAATAGATAGAGATGATCCATGGCAGAAGCCATTGGTATAATCCAGTTTGGATAGTATAAGAGAGAGAGTCATCTGCAACTTGTGTGGATATCCAAGGTGGGGGAAGATGCGTTGCAGAGTCTTCAAGGTGATGAAACATAATCATGCTAATTTGTCCACTTGGGCATTCATTGTTAACTTGTAGTCCATGGTAATTCCAAGATTTTTAACTTCCTTGGATACTTGAGGAGGTGGTCGGAGATCGTCAGGCCAGACACACAGTGGGGTCATAATTTTTCCAGTCACCACATGCAAGTATTTCTGTTTTGGAAGCATTCAGTTTGAGATGGCTCCAAGTCATCAACTGATCAATGGCTCTGAGACAACTGAATATTTGTGAGTTTTCAATGTCTTTGGGGCATTCCAATTTAAGTAGTATTTGTGTGTCATCTGCAAAGTTGTAGCATGTGATTTGAAAATCGTTGATCAATTCTGGTACTGACATCATTTAGATGTTGAAAAGCATAGGTGAGATGATTGATCCTTGGAGGACTCCTGCTTTTGTGAGGCAGGGTTTGGACAAGAAGGGGGAGAATAGATAATATTAGTTCTGTTTTGAAGGTAGGATTTAATCCAGTCAAGAGCAGTCCCTTCTATGCCGGCTTCGTGGAGCCTTTGAATTAGCGTGTCATGGTCAACAGTATCAAAGGCAGCTGAGAGGTCCAACAGAAGTAGTGCAGCAACTCCATTGCGGTCAACTGTGTTGTTAAGATCAGCCCAGATTGCTATAAGGGCCGATTCAGTGCCTCTTCCTGGGCTGAATCCAGTTTGGTAGTCTGAAAGTATGGAATTGTCTTCAATAAATTGTGACATCTGGGTGAATGCTGCTCTTTCTATCAGTTTGCCCAGGAAAGGTAAATTTGTGACTGGTCTGTAGTTGTTCGGTCCTGTTGGTCTAGATTTGTTTTCTTTAATAACTGATGTATGTATGCCTTTTTCAGGTCTTCAGTAAAAGCTCCTGTAGTTAAAGAGTTATTGATGATTCTTCTTACAGGTGTGGCAGCAGAAGTAGATAAAATAATGTTCTTGAAGATGTGTGGTGGGACAAGGGTCAGAAGGGCAACCAGAAGGCCTTGTTGCTTTGACTAAATTCATGTTGTGGTATATGATTGAAAGAGTGCAGAAGCTGGGTTAGTTTATTCTTGGAGGGTGTTTTAGGAAAGGGGTTGGTGATGATGGTTTTCTGTTTTAAATGGGAGTCCAATGTGTATGCTTTGGTTGTGTAATGAGTTGCTAGCTTGTTTGTGAAATCTTGAGTAGTGGGTTGACCTCCTTCCATGCATTTAGGTTGTTGAAATTCATCGAGAATTTTATAAAATTCTTTAGATGCTGAGTTAGCATTTTGAATTCTGTCTGAGTAGTACCTTTTGTTGTTGTTTTTTTTTATTTTTTAGCTTTTTTGATTGATGATTTGTATAGTCTGTTAAGTTTGTGTAGCTGACGTTTGTCTTGAATATTGTTTGTTTTGAGCCAGGTCCATTGCAACCTTCTGATTTGTTGTTTTATCTTTTTAAGATCTGTATTCCTCCAAGGTATTGGTTTTCTTTAGTCCTGTTAAGTTTTTCTGAGTGTTATTAGGATATCGAAAGCTTCCTGTAGCCACTCAAAGTTTTGGAACAGAATTAATTGTATCTATTTCTGTTTTGGCTGTTAGCTGTGTTTCTAAGGCTTCAAAATTGAGTTTGCTCCATGGTCGTTAGATGCATGTATGTAAGTTGCTATGGGGTGTGTTGATTTGTGGTGTTTTATGTTGGAAAGTTATCAAATGGTGGTCTGACCATGTGATTGGTGTGACACTTTGAATGGTAACTAGTTCAGGGTTTGCAAAATTACATCTAGGATGTGTCCAGCGATTTGTGTGGGATTGTGTACAATCTGATGTAGGTTCAATGTGACTAGGCCAGAGGTGATAACGTTTGGATGGGGCATATTGGGTTTGCCAAACCAAATGTTTAGGTCCCCAACAATGCATAGGTTTGAGTCTAATGTTATAAGGTTTGAGAATGTTTTTAGAAAAGTGTCTGGGAATGTTGAGTTGTTAGGTGAAGGTCTGTAAAGGAGGAGAAAGTCACAGGAGGAAGTTGGTGTAGGGTTGCATCTGGTGAGGAGGACCACACAACCTTATATGGAAATGTTGTCTTTTTTACTGAGATTTATTGCTTGTTTGAACGTAATAGCTTGTCCACCTCCTCTCCTGCCTATACGGTTTTGTATGATGGTTTGATAGCCCAGAGGAACGGCTTCATGTAACACTGGGGTCATGACATCTCCCAACCATGATTTCAATATGAATAGTAAGTCAGGTTGTGTGTCCTTCAGCATGTTGTAGAGGCAGTGCTTGTTTCTTTTTAAATGATCGAGCATTTATGAGCAGGCAGTTTAGAAAAAGTGTGTTTGTGGTGGTGGTGTTTTGTTTTGGAGAAGTATATTTTGAGCTTGTAGCAGGTGTGCTGTTAGTTAGGCTAACTGTGAGGGTCACAAAAGTCCTGTTTTTCAATATAGTGTTCCTCTTCCAGCAGCCTTAGGAGGCATTTTGTTGGGTCTGTGTGTGTTGGTGGTGGACTTGGTGGCTGAGAGAGACATGATGAGTATAGTTGTTTTGTAGAGTAGCCGTATTGTGTAATAGACAAGGGGATGCAAAGTTGTTAAGAGTGACATGTTGTTTATTTTGTTTGCGTCTGTTTAGTGTGGAAGGAGTAGGGGTTAGAGATGGTGGAGGAGCATATGGATCATAATGTAAGGAGCTAAACTGAGCAGTGGATGAGAGGCAGGTAAATGAATGTTGCTGTGTTGGGGTGCTTGTGGTAGATGTTTGTGAAAAGTGAGACTGTCGGAGTTAAGATTGGGCTGATTTTGTATTCTTTATGTTGTCATGAGGGTGGGAGGGGGTGTGATGAAAAGTATTATGAACATGTGTTATTTTGATGTGCTGATGTGTGTGGTTTGTTTTGTTTTTTGTGGAATAGTGAGAGGAGATATTGATGTGGTTTTCTTTGAAGGATTTGTATGTGAGCTAGTGCTGATGAGTGGTATTAGAATATTACAGGGGGTGTTGATGTGTTTTGTAGAAGAGTATATGAGGGGTGTAAGAGAGGATGGATGTGGGTCAGGGGTGTTTGTGTTAGCTTTGATCACTGTAAGAGGTAATATGTGTGGTGGAGTGGAGTGTAAGGACTGTATGGTTGTGTGCAATTAGTGAAGAGAGGGAGTTTGTAGATGGTGTATTGGAAGGCTGGTTTAGGTATTGTCATGATAAAAGGGGGTCTGGCAGGAGCAAATAGAGGATAGAGCTGTTGGTTTTCAGTAGCAGCTTGCTTGGGTCACGCGGGGCAGGACAGGTGCAGCAGTGGGTGGGGGATTTAAAATGTATTTGAAAATATATAAATAAAAAAAATAAACACATCCTTACCGCTGTGCACCGCTCCGCTCCTCCGTCTTCTCTCAGCAGGCAGGCACAGACTCCCAACCCTTCCCTACGGCCAATCCTGACGCTGCTCAAAGCAGTATCAGGATTGGCTGAGAGCACCCAGCATAGGCGCTCCCAGGCAGACTGGGGGCCTGTGCCTACTACGCATGTGTGTTTGGCTGACCCAAGACGGCTGGTCAAACATACATGTGCAGAGAGGGAGGGTGCTCTGCACTCCCCCATATTGCTCGTGACCCCCTTGGCCTGCCCCTTTAACTCCTTAGCTGCTGGGCCTTCCCCACCCCTCCTAGTGCTGAGCCCTTTTTTGGCTATTTGGGGTAGTTTGCGCTTAGGCCTTCATAACGTTTTTGTCCACATAAGGTATCCACGCCAAATTGACATCCTTTTTTCCAACTTCCAGGGATTCTAAAGGTAGCCAGAGTTTGTGGGTCCCCCTGGAGGAGACCAAGAAATTAGCCAAAATACAGCTAAGATTTTGTTTTTTTCAGAAATATGGGAAAAAGGGCTGCAGAAGAAAGCATGTGTTTTTTCCCCGAAAATTGCATCAACAAAGGGTTTGCAGTGCTAAAATCACCATCTTCCCAGCTTTCAGGAACAAGCAGACTTGAATCAGAAAACCACATTTTTCAACACAATTTTGGCATTTTACTGGGACCTACACCATTTTTACTATTTTGTGTGCTTTCAACATCCTTCCAGTTAGTGACAGAAATGGGTGAGAAACCAATGCTTGATCCCGGATAGCTAAACATTTCTGAAAAGTAGACAAAATTCTGATTTCAGGAAGGGGTCATTTGTGTAGATCCTTTCAGGTTTCCTGCAGAAAATAACAGCTAAATTAAAAAAAACAAAAAAACATTGAAATTCAGGTGAAAAAAGAGCAATTTCTGTCCACGTTTTCTTCTATAACTTTTTTCCAGCTATGGCAGATTTTGGAAAGCGATATATTGTTACGTCTGCTGGACTCTTCTGGTTGCGGGATATATAGGGCTTGTAGGTTCATCAAAACCCTGGGTACCCAGAGCCAATAACTGAGCTGCACCTTTCAATGGGTTTTCAATGTATACCGGGTATACAGAAATTCATTTGGTGAAAGACAAAGAGTCAAAAATAGGTATCAAGGAAACCTTGGTATTTCCAAAATGGGTACAAGATAAGGTGTTGAGAAGCAGTGGTTATTTGCACATCTCTGAATTCCGGAGCCCCCATACTAGCATGCTAGCTCGTCAATAACAGGGCATTTCTCAAATAGACTTCTTTTTTACACACTGTCTTACATTTGGAAGGAAAAAATGTAGTGAAAGACAAGGGGCAATAATACTTGTTCTTCTATTCTGTATTCCCCCAAGTATCCCAATTAAAATGGCACCTCACTTGTGTGGACAGGCCTAGTGCCCACGACAGGAAAAGCAACATGGACATAGCACATTTTTACATTGAAATCCGCCGTGTTTCTTGGGAAGTGCCAAGCTGTAGATTTTGACACCTAGGGAAATCCAGGGTGGGGTGACTTGTGGGGCTCTCACCAGGTTCTGTTACCCAGAATCCTCTGCAAACCTCAAAATGTAGCCCCACATTTCAGTGACAGAAAGTTCTGGCACCTGAGAGGAGCCACAAATGTCCTTCCACCCAGCATTCCCCCAAGTCTCCCGATAACAATGGTACCTCACTTGTGTGGGTAGGCCTAGTGCCGATGTCAGGAATGGATCACACAACTGTCAATCTTAGTCCTTACATGAGGGCAACTGTTGACCCTGGGGTGATCCATTCCTGACGAAGCACTAGGTACAGGCACTCAAGTCTGGTAGCGTTTTTACCAGGACAGGTGGGGAAACACTTGGTGGTAGGAATTTTGTAGATCCCAGCATATTCCTGTAGTATGTGTGACAGAACTGCAAGAATAAATAAGAGTTTTTATTCAACATTTCACCTCTGCTGGGTATTCTGGGTAAGAAAACTTTGGGGAATCAACACAACTCACACCTCTGTGGACTCCCCCGGGTGTCTAGTTTCCAGAATTGTCTGGGTTTGGTAGGTTTCCCTATATGGCCGCCGAGCCCGGGACCAAATATGCAAGTGCCTGCCTTAAAAAAACAGGTTGTTTTGTGATAGATAATTTTGATGTTTCCACAATATGATTTGGGTGGTGGAATTTGGGGCTGAACTAAACTGGGAAGCTCCCAAGAGAGCACTCTCTCTGTGCTTGCTGCCACAAGCACCTGCCTGCTCTCTAGTTGGGCTAACCTGCTATTGTCCCGCTGCACAGACTGTGCTTGCGAAGGGACAGCAGGACTGTCCTCATCAACTCCCTCAGAATCACTGGAAGAGGAGTTGTCGGAAAAATGACTCCCAAAGTCAACGCCATAGTCCTATCCCTCAGATGCTGTCTCAGCATCTGCTGTCTTGGGGGGTTATTACAACTTTGGAGGAGGTGTTAATCCGTCCCAAATGTGACGGATATACCACCAGCCGTATTACGAGTTCCATAGGATATAATGGACTCGTAATACGGCTGGTGGTATATCCGTCACTTTACCGTCACTTTTGGGACAGATTAACACCTCCTACAAAGTTGTAATAACCACCTTAGTGTCTGATCCTACGTCAGAGCTGTCCTGTAAAAACTCGAGTTAGGGGTTGAGCTGCAGTCATCCAACGAGACGTCATCTCTGCCACTGGCTAAACTCTTGCTCTAAAACACTAGCCTATGTTGACAGTCACAAAATTGCTCGTGGGTGTGTGTGTGTGATGCATGCAACAGTAATGGTCAGTCACCTTACCTTCGCTTCTTCCCTCAATCAGCACGTTCTCTCAAGACACTCAAAAAAAACAAGAAAAAGACACACTATTACTTCACCTTGTCACATACCAACTATCACAGTCTTTAGCGCTTCTGGCACCCAGTCCAACAATCATTGATGCTCTCACTCCCATGACCTTCTCCTCGGATTCCCTCACTACCATCCAGCAAAAGTGTCCTTCATCTCTCCATAGCCCCCCTTGCACATACATTTCATTTGTATTATACTAATCCACTCAGCTATTTACATAAAATACAGATTTGATCTTTGCAGTAGGCGTATAAACCTTCTGCGCTACTTTATGGCATCAAAACTGCCACAAGACAAACTTACAAACTTCAGATCCTTCTGCAGCAGAAACATAATCCCAAGAGTTACCTGGCTTTTCTATTGCTGCATAAAAGCTACAGTTGAAACGCGTCAGTTGAAGTATGTGCATTGCTTTGAAGATGCAAGCTGCAACAGAACTGGTGGTGAATATATATGGAAAACGTCACTTACCCAGTGTACATCTGTTCGTGGCATGAGACGCTGCAGATTCACATGCTGTGCATTATCCCGTCATCTAGTGTTGGGCTCGGATTGTTACAAGTTGTTTTTCTTTGAAGAAGTCTTTTCGAGTCACGAGACCGAGGGACTCCTCCCTTTCGGCTCCATTGCGCATGGGCGTCGACTCCATCTTAGATTGTTTTCCCCGCTGAGGGTGAGGTAGGAGTTGAGAGTATGCTAGATGTGCCCATGCAATGGAGTAGGTGTGTATGTACATAATGTATATTAAAATAATATTTATTTTCAAATCTACAAATCTTAATCAACTAACAACGGCTACAGTCTCCCGGTGAGGTGGGAGGGCGCATGTGAATCTGCAGCGTCTCATGCCACGAACAGATGTACACTGGGTAAGTGACATTTTCCGTTTGGTGGCATGTGTAGCTGCAGATACACATGCTGTGCACAGACTACTAAGCAGTAACCTCCCCTAAAAAGTGGTGGCTTAGCCTATAGGAGTTGAAGTTGTTGGAAATAATGTCCTTAATACAGCGTGTCCTACTGTGGCTTGTTGTGTTTTTAACATATCTACACAGTAATGTTTTGTGAATGTATGAGGCGTAGACCAGGTGGCTGCCTTACAAATTTCAGTCATAGGTATATTCCCCAGAAAGGCCATTGTGGCACCTTTTTTCCTAGTGGAATGTGCTCTTGGTGTAATAGGTAGATCTCTTTTTGCTTTGATATAACAAGTTTGAATACATTTAACTATCCATCTGACAATGCCTTGTTTGGATATAGGATTACCGGCATGAGGTTTTTAGAAGGCTACAAACAATTGTTTTGTTTTACAAAATTGTTTTGTCCTGTCAATGTAATACATTAGTGCTCTCTTTATGTCTAATGTATGTAAGGCTCTTTTAGCGACTGAGTCTGGTTGTGGAAAGAAGACTGGGAGTTCCACTGTTTGGTTTAGGTGGAACCGCTATATGACTTTTGGTAAGAATTTAAGATTTGTACGTAGAACCACTTTATGTTTTATGTTTATGTATTTGTATAAAGGGTTCTTGTATAGTAAATCCTTGTATCTCACTTACTCTTCTAAGTGATGTGATAGCTATTAGAAAGGCTACCTTCCAAGTTAAGTATTGCATCTCACAAGAGTGCATGGGTTCGAATGGTGGTCCCATGAATCGTGTTAATACAATATTAAGGTTCCACGAAGGTACTGGTGGTGTTCTTGGGGGTATGATTCTTTTTAGTCCCTCCATAAATGCTTTGATGACTGGGATTCTAAAAAGCGATGTTGAATGTGTAATCTGCAGACAGACAGATATTGCAGTGAGATGTATTTTAATTGAAGAGAATGCTAGCTTAGACTTCTGTAAGTGTAATAAGTAGCCCACAATGTCTTTTGCGGAAGCATGTAGTGGTTGAATTTTATTAGTGTGGCTGTAGTAAACAAATCTTTTCCATTTGTTTGCATAGCAATGTCTTGTAGTGGGTTTTCTAGCTTGTTTAATGGCCTCCATACATTCTTGTGTAAGGTCTAAATGTCCAAATTCTAAGATCTCAGGAGCCAGATTGCTAGATTGAGCGATGCTGGATTCGGGTGTCTGATCTATTGTTTGTGTTGCGTTAACAGATCTGGCCTGTTCGGTAACTTGATGTGAGGTACTACTGATAAATCTAGCAGTGTTGTGTACCACGGTTGGCGAGCCCAAGGTCGGTGCTATAAGTATTAGTTTGAGTTTGTTTTGACTTAGTTTGTTTACCAGATAAGGAATGAGTGGGAGAGGGGGAAAAGCGTAAGCAAATATCCCTGACCAACTGATCCAAAACGTATTGCCCTTGGACTGAGGGTGTGGGTACCTGGACGCAAAGTTTTGGCATTTTGCGTTTTCTTTTGTTGTGAATAGGTCTATTTTTGGCATTCCCCAGCGTAGAAAGTAATTTTGTAGGATCTGGGGATGAATTTCCCATTCGTGTGTTTGTTGGTGATCTTGACTTAGACTGTCGGCCAACTGGTTCTGTATGCCTGGGATTTAATGTGCTGTTAGGCGAATGTGATTGTGAATTGCCCAAGGACAAATTTTCTGTGCTAAGAGACACAGTTGTGACAAGTGTGTCCCTCCTTGTTTGTTGAGGTAATACATTGTCGTCATGCTGTCGGTCTTGACAAGAATGTGTCTGTGGGCTATCAGTGGTTGAAATGCTTTTAATGCAAGAAACACTGCCAACAGTTCTAAATGATTTATGTGTAGTTGTTTTTGTTGATTGTCCCATTGTCCCTGTATGCTGCGCTGGTTGAGGTGTGCTCCCCACCCCATCATGGAAGCATCTGTTGTGATCATGTCTTGAGGCACTGGGTCTTGGAATGGCCGCCCTTGGTTTAAATTTAAAGGGTTCCACCATTGAATCGAGAAGTGTGTCTGGCGGTCTACCAACACTAGATCTTGGAGTTGACCCTGTGCTTGTGTCCATTGTTTTGCTAGGCACTGTTGTAAGGGCTGCATGTGTAATCTTGTGTTTGGGACAATGGCTATGCATGAAGACATCATGCCTAGAAGTTTCATTACAAACCTCACTTGGTAGTGTTGGTTTGGCCGTATGTTTAATGTTATATTTTGGAACGCTTGTACCCTTTGTGGACTTGGAGTGGCAATCGCTTTTTGTGTGTTGAGTGTTGCTCCCAAGTATTGTTGTACTTGGGATGGCTGCAGATGTGATTTTTGATAATTTATAGAAAACCCTAGTTTGTGTAGAGTTTCTATAATGTATTGCGTGTGAAGAAGGCACTGTTGTTGAGTGCTGGTTTTTATTAGCCAGTCGTCTAGGTATAGGAATACGTGCATGTGCTGTCTCCTTATGTGAGCGGCTACTACTGCAAGGCATTTTGTGAATACCCTTGGGGCTGTTATCCCGAACGGTAACACTTTGAATTGATAGTGCACGCCGTGTATTACAAACCTTAAGTATTTTCTGTGGGAAGGATGTATGGGTATGTGAAAGTAGGCATCCTTGAGATCTGATGTTGACATGTAGTCCTCTTTTTTGAGTAAGGGAACCACGTCTTGAAGTGTTACCATGTGGAAGTGATCCGATTTGATGAAGAGATTCAGCGTTCTGAGGTCTAATATGGGTCTTAATGTTTTGTCTTTCTTTGGAATTAGGAAATATAGAGAGTAGACGCCTGTTCCTTTTTGATGGTTGGGTACTAACGCTATTGCTTGTTTTTGTAACAATGCTTGGACTTCTATTTGTAACAGGTGTAAGTGTTGTTTGGACATATTGTGTGCTCTTGGGGGCACATCTGGTGGGAAATTTATGAATTCTATGCAATAACCATGTTGGATAATGGCTAGGACCCATGCGTCCGTAGTTAAGTGTGTCCAGTTTTTGTAGAATGCAGTAAGTCTCCCCCCCACTGGTGTTAAGTGTTGGGGTTTTGTGACATTGAAGTCACTGTTTGGTTTGACTTGTTTTAGGGGTTTGGAATTTTCCCCTTGCTCTTGGGAATTGTCCACCCCTATATGAGACTCGAAACCCTCCTCTCTGGTATTGTCCCTGATAGGTGGGTCTGGTTTGAGAGGTGGAAGGTTCTGGTGTTTGCATACGAAACCCCCCTCTAAACTGTGGCTTTCTAAATGTGGCTCTGCTTTGTGGGGAGCAGAGCGCGCCCATGGCTTTGGCTGTGTCTGTGTCCTTTTTTAATTTTTCAATTGCTGTGTCCACCTCCGGCCCAAACAATTGTTCCTGGTTGAAAGGCATGTTTAACACAGCTTGTTGGATTTCTGGCTTGAATCCTGAGCTTCGTAACCATGCATGCCTACAAATGGTTACTGCAGTGTTGACTGTTCGTGCTGCTGTGTCTGCCGAGTCTAATGCAGACCTTATTTGGTTGTTGGATATTGCCTGTCCTTCCTCATCAACCTGTTGGGCACGTTTCTGGTGTTCCTTGGGCAAGTGCTGTATAATGTGTTGCATCTCGTCCCAGTGTGCCCTGTCGTAGCGAGCCAGTAAGGCTTGGGAGTTTGCGATCGACCATTGATTGGCTGCCTGTGCTGCCACCCGTTTGCCCGCCGCATCAAACTTTCTACTCTCCTTGTCAGGCGGTGGAGCGTCTCCTGATGATTGAGAGTTTGCCCTCTTTCTTGCTGCCCCTACAACTACTGAGTCTGGCGTAAGCTGCTGTGTTATAAACACAGGGTCCGTTGGGGGAGGTTTGTATTTTTCCTCCACCCTAGGTGTGATAGCCCTTCCTTTCACTGGCTCCTGGAAGACCTGTTTTGCGTGCTTAAGCATGCCTGGGAGCATTGGCAGACTCTGGTAGGAAGTGTGGGTGGACGCCAAGGTGTTGAATAGGAAATCATCCTCTATTGGCTCCGAATGCATTGCTACATTATGGAATGTAGATGCCCTTGATAGTACCTGCGTATATGCGGTACTGTCCTCTGGAGGTGACAGACTTGTTGGGTAGTAATCTGGGCTGTTGTCTGATACTGGAGCATCATATAAGTCCCATGCATCCGGATCATCCTGTGTCATCCCTGGATGGGTTGGTGACTGCATTGGGGGTGTTGTTACCGGGGACAGCTGTGGGGAATGCAGTGGAGAAGGTTGTGGCGAAAACCTTGGTGGTGGTGTTTTATCTCTTTCCACCATTGCCTTTGGCTGCGTTTCTGACTCATGAAATGCCAGCTTTCTTTTGGTTTTAATTGGAGGAAGAGTTTGTATTTTCCCAGTCTCTTTCTGGATATGCAACCTCCTTTGGGTATGGTCTGGTTCCCCCATACCTACTTCCTGCTCAAACCTGTGTTTTTGCATTTGGCTGGAAAGTCCTTGCTCTTCCATGTAAGAGCTTCTTTTCGGCTCCGAAGCCGCTTTTTTCGGTACCGAAGCTTCCATGAAAGTCTTTTTCGGTTCCGACATAACTTTTCTCACCTTGGTTGAGTCAAACTCTCGGTGCCAGGTTCGTTCGGAGCCTGAATCTCGACCGGAGTTGGATGTCTTCCGCAGTTCTTTGGCCTTTTTCGGTGCCGATGTTTGGTCACCGTCTTTTCGATGGGTTAAGCCATGGCCTGCTGGCGGTGGCATCCCCTTGGCCTCTACGATCTTTGTGTGAGTCTTGGACGGGGCAGTTTTACTCACTGTTTTCCGCGTCGTTGCGGGTCTCTCACTTTCGGAATCATCTGAGTCTGTTCCCAGGAAGGAAATTCTTTCCTCCTCTTCGACGTCGAATTGTTCCCTCGGTGTCGACGCCATCTGTAGTCTTCTGGCTCTTCGATCGCATAGAGTCTTTTTTTATCGAAATGCCCGACAGGCCTCACAAGTATCCTCCCTGTGTTCTGGTGATAGACACAGATTACAGACCAAGTGTTGGTCTGTATAAGGATACTTTGAGTGGCACTTCGGACAGGAGCAGAAGGGGGTCCGGTCCATTAGTTTCGTCGATGGACGCGGTCGGGCCGACCAGGCCCTGCTGAAGAGCAGAAGCCCCGAAGGGCCGCCGGAGCGCGTCTACTGTCGGTGTCGATACGCTAACACTAAACCGGTACCGAGCGCGAACAATACTGTCGAATTTTTGATATTTAGCTAACTTTCCAGATTCAAAATACGGAGCGAAGAGGAACACGTCCGAACCCGATGGCGGAAAGAAAACAATCTAAGATGGAGTCGACGCCCATGCGCAATGGAGCCGAAAGGGAGGAGTCCCTCGGTCTTGTGACTCGAAAATACTTCTTCGAAGAAAAACAACTTGTAACACTCTGAGCCCACCACTAGATGGCAGGAGTAATGCACAGCATGAGTATCTGCAGCTACACATGCCACCGAACATATATATATATATATATATATATATATATATATATACACACATACTTTCCCTGGAGCCATAGTGGCCCCCACAGAAACCATACAACTATTAAAAAATAATTGCCCCACAGCCTCACGGCGACCCCCTGCGCTGCGATCTAGGGCCAGGAAACCGTTCAAGAAAAGCCTTGTTTGAAAGGGGAGAATCTACCCTTTCAAACGAGGCCTTCCCGAACGTTGGGGAGGCCCGTATGGGCCCGTTTTCCCCACCTGAGCAGGAAGCGGCCTTAGCTCCGATTCCTGCTCTGGTAGGGAAAACAGATTTTGATGTCAGCGTGCACTGATGTCACAAAGGGGCGAGGGAAACGGGGAGACACAGAAGCTCTTTCATGTCTCTCATGATGGGTATTTAAATTGAAAAAAAATCCTCCTGTGCAACGCACCGGAGGATTTTTCGACCCCCCTCCCTGGTGTTGGCCCCTGGTCTTGGCCCGCACCAGAGAGGTAGAGTGGGAGGTGGGCACTAAAGAGGTTAACAAACGAAACAATAATAAATATTATGATTTCATTTGTTACGGGTTTTGCAGGTTCTGCTGTTAGTTGGGGGGCGACTCTCCTCTGCCCTAACGGAGGAACAGCCCTGTTGGTTTGTATGAACAGGGAGTGTGTATCTGGATGGCTGAAAGTAATGTATAATGTGGTTTTGTGTTGTGTGGGCAATGGCAGGTTGTGTTAGTGGGAATGGACAGAGTAGTGTTTGCTGTGAGAATGAAGGTGTCTTACAGTTGTGGGTGTGGTGGATACGTGTATGGGCGTTGCATGTGGGGTTTTGTGTTGGTTGATGAGACATTCCAATCCATATAAGGTCAGTTTGTGATGCAAGAGTTGTATGTCTTTACTGATAATGTGCTTGCATGTTGATGGATGTGTAGGGAGTAAGGTCCTTTCTGGTAAATGGAAAAGTGACCTGCATTTCTGGCCCTAGGCCCAACCCGGCCCAAACAGGCAAATGCCCTTGTCCTCTCCGCCCTTAGCTGAGATGCCCTGAGCCCTAGGTTTAAATGGTCCGATTGGCCAATAGAAACCTAGTCCGAACCCTAACCAATCAGATTTGTAACTGTAAATCCCACAACCAATGGGAGGTGCAGCCCTATTCACCAATCATACTCCTAGTCCTGACAACCAATCACAACACTAACCCTAAAACCACAAACCAATAGGACTCTCAACACTAGTATCAATCACACCACCAACCCTAAAATCATGAACCAATAGGAATCCCAACCGTAGTACCAATCACAACAACAACCTAAAACTACAAACCAATAGGAATCCTAACCCTGGTACCTATCACAACACCAACCCTAAAATCATGAACCAAAAGCAATCACAACCCTAGTACCAATCACAACAACAACCCTAATCCTTAAGCCAGCAGAAATACTAATCCCAGCAACCAATCACAACAACATATGCAACAACCTACAGAAACTTATATACGGGCCAAGTTAACTGAAACCCAAGCCCCTGTGGAAGGAAAGAGGGACCTGCTGCTCTATTCAGAATCTCCTTGGATACAGACAGGCTGAATCCACACTTCCAAGATAGCAGAGTCTACTTTCCAGGTAAGGGAGAGATTGAAAAACACTGAAATACTGCTTGTCGCACACTCAGATAGTTGGCTTTTTCAAGGCAAAAAACAAGTGATGCAGACACTTTCTAAACACAATTTAAATCACAGAAACAGATTAAGCAGTCTCCTAAACACACTCTTGTTAGCCACTGTGGTGTATGTAGCCTTTTTTTTTAAAAAAGGGCAGGGGAGTTGGCTTTATGCAGTCTTTTGCCACAAACTAGGAGGGAAATTTCAAACAGTCACAGCTAAAAAAAAACAGCAGTTTAAAAAGTCCAAGTTGCCTGAAACACAGGGAGCCTACAGTAAACAGGCACGGGTAGCAGTACAAACACTTTTTAACAAATAACAAGATTTCCCAGAAAGGCTCCTTACCTAGGTCTCTTAGGATTTTTTGATCACTGAGCTGTATTAGGGCTCACAAAATAGAGGTGGCTGTCTCGGAGTTCCCCCCACAAATGCAAGGGCCCAGTGAAGGTGTTAGAGGAGGGCTCAGATTGCCTGGGAGTTAGAGAGTCAATCAGCAAGCCCAATGATTGTCGGAATAGTGTACCCCCTTTAGTGTGTGTAACGGTATGTGTTTTAACCCCCGACTCCATCTTGACCACTGACTCCATTTTGTGCACTGTTTCAGATGCTGCCACAGCAGCGCAAGGTTTATCCACACAGAGCTTGTTTTTCACACATAACGTGTTTTTGCTTTTCTCACCAGAACAAGGTAATTCCGTGTTTGAACATATTACGAAGGATGCAGACAAGATATAGAGTAACAGGCTGGGAATATTTTTATCAGGGAAAGGTACTGTTCTGCCTCTGGAATGCGCATTGGGGCCTGGTCAGTTTTTTTGCCTGTTTTCAACACAGACCAAGTACAGCCAGCATTTGATTTCATAACAGAAGGGAGGGTGTTCTAAAATGCTCTCCTAGCTTGTTTAAGGTATAAAAGACAGGGGGACTTGGTGCTAAGACTGGAACTCACCTGTGGAGCGGGAGAATCTGATCCTCTGTGTGGTCTCAAGCCTTGGCCGTCAGAGGGTTTCCCAGTCATTTCAGGGTTGGAGGGATGCACAAATTATGCAACAAGGAAGAGAGAACTCGGGGTAGTTCCCAAGTTTAGGTGGAGAGCAGCTAGAGTAAGGAGCACCCTGCAACACCAGCGATACTTTAGATTTGATATATATATATATATATATATATATATATATATATACACACATTAATATAATAAATTCATTACTCAGACTAAGAGTGTTGCATTCTAAGAGCAACACAAATTGACGTCACTTACAGGATTAGAAGTAAAAGACTAAAAAGTGAAAAATGTCTGGCAAAAAAAACAAAAGCAGTTTCCCAGATGCCAAGTGAGATACTGGGTTGGGAAAAAGCTCCTTATGATGTAGTTGCGAACGAGTTGGCTTGCGGTGCTGGATGGAGTGAGAATTAGGACGTGTGTATTGCAGATGCTGAACCAGAAAAAGCTTCAGCAGGAAAAGGAAGACAATTATCTATCTTAGGCAGAAGGGGATGGATCCTTTTATATGCCTATTGTAAAATGCATGAAAAATGTGTTTAGTTAGAACAGGAACGTGAAAAATTAGAAAGGCAGCTAGTGGAATACAAAAATGCTCCAACAATGTTATCATGTCAGAATAATTTACTACAAGATAATGTTGATACTTACCAGACTGTGGCAGAACAGGCTGAAGTGCGCATAGCTCAATATTAATATAAGAATCGATGGGGAAGAGTTAACAAAAAGAACGTTCACTTAGCCATTGCTAAAGCAGGGCTAGACTTGAATCCTGACAAATGGGAAGTTAATATTTGGTATTCCTCTGACTTTTCTGACTCTGGTGAAGAGTCTTTTCAAAACATTGGTGGTCAGGGTGAGGCAGAGGAACAGAAAGTGGTTTGCGCACAACCTATATTTAGATGGAAAATAGAGGGCACACCACAAAATCTGGGGGGAGTGGGTTGAGATGCACTCCCTAGAAGACTATTCTCTACAGGAGATTAATTATATCATGGCTAGGTTTCGTCAAATACCTGGGGAAGTGTTGCTTACATGGATGGTGCGATTGTTTGACACAGGAGCTTCTGGAGTGGCGCTGGATGTGGGGGATGCAAGGAAGTTTTGTACCTTCAGCACTGACCCCATTACACAGGAGCAATTTAGAGGTTATAGGGATGAAGGAGTGACTAATCTATTATAATTAGCAGTTATAGGGTATAATCACAAATATCATACAGAGTCAGATTGACCACTAAATGATAAACCCAGGTACACACTGAGAGATGCAATGCAGAGAATTAAGGAAGAAAGAATGAAAACTGCTGTCCTTTTAAATGAGGTTCACAATTTGCTGGATGCAACACTGACGGTGTCAGTGTGAAACAAAATAATATGGTTAGCTACCACAGCTTACAAGCAAGTAATAATGACTCTCTTAATTAACCAGACATGGCAGGCTTTGTACTTAAGGCAGTTTTTGAGTTGGGAGAGCTGGGAGACTCAGTAAAACCTGAGAGCGCCTCGAGGCCTGAGGGCCGTACTAATAATAATCGGGTATCTAGAAGAGATAGGTTTATGGTATTGCTGTAGGATTGTGTCAACAAAGAACAGACAGATGGAATAGAAACCTAGAGCCTGTGGGAGATGTAGCAAAAGCGAAGGTTGGACAGAAAGGAGGGAAGCAGGAAGATGAATAAGCAGGATTACAAATCGGTGAGTCAGGGCAGGTCACAGATGTCGGAGGAAGAAAAGGGCTGAGAGAAAAGTGCGTCCTCAAGTGTGAAGGAGGGGGAAGATTTGAATATTGATTGAGGAGAACAGGGCAGGAGAGGAATCTCCCCGCAGTACGAGATCATATATCCAGACCTGACTTGGGCAAAAAATGACAGGTTGAAATCAAATAATAAAATAGGCCAAACTCTGGTACAGGGATGGGATCACAAGGATAATAGACACCATGATGATTTAGAAATTCTCTGGAAAAATAGAATGTTCAAAGGTTTGGGCCTCTTTAATATAGGGAAATCCAAAAAAGTTCAGAGGTCAGCATTACACCATCACGATTGGGTGGAAAGAAAACCCCGCTGTGCAGACTAATGTTCAAATGAAAATAAAGAGCACCAAAAAGAGAATACACTGTCTTGATAGATTGGGCTCTAGAGGATACTAAGAAAATGACAATAGGGCATTATGTGATTCTGAAGCTCGAGGTACCGATAATGCAGTGGATGCTGAGTTCACCCAAACCTCACCGAATAGAACAATGCACAGAAAGCCAGTGTCATTAAGCAGGGCCCAAATGATACTAGCAGGAACCTTAGCCCTGCATGAAAAGGCGGCACAGGTCCACATGCAGGATAAATGGGCATAACAGGAGGTGCCTTGTCCCCCAAGGATAGGAAGCATGTATGGTTTGCCGATGGTTCAGAGAAGTACGTGGGGGTCTAGAGACATTGGAAGGCAGTGTCATATAATCCTATAACTAAGAAGCTGCTATCCACTACGGGAGAAGGGAACAGTAGTCAATAAGCACAATTGTACACTGTATATCAAGCTATAAAATAAGAACTACCTGGGAAATGTCACATTTAAACTAATTCTTAGTCTATTGCCAAAGGGGTACCTACCTGTCTCCGCATGTGGCATGCACATAACTGGCAAATACATTCTAAGGAGGTGTGAGGCAAAGAATTGTGGCAAGCAATTTGGGAAATGCTACAGCACAGTACTGTCACTGTATATCATGTAGATGTCCACTGACCCACCGACTCAATAGAACAATGGTTTAATTCCTTTGCAGATGACAAAGCCAAAATCTCAGAAGCAGAAGTGGTGACACAGGATTCTGACTTGGTGGGGACTAAATGGGCTGATTAATTACATTGGGCCACTACCGAATAGTCGCGGGTATCAATACACCTGCACAGTGGTAGATACTTATTCTGGCTATCTAATCACGTTTCATGTAAGTGTGCTACTCAGTTTAACACCATCAAGACGCTAGACTTGTTGATGTTGTATTATTGTGTTCCACTTCAGGTCTAGTGACAATGGGTTACATTTTAAAGGTAAGCTGGTGCAAGACTACTGTTCACAACACAATATAGAGTGGATTTATCATATTCCATACTAGCCACAAGCTGCAGATTTGATTGAGAGAATGAATGGCTTGCTGAAAGCCCAGTTGCCCAAGTTGGATAACAGTACGTTGAGAAACTGGAGAGACCATTTAAATGAAACTCTTGAGATCATGAATCATAGACCTTTGACAAATGCAGAAACACCTTTAATGCGAATGCTGACCCCAGCTTTACAGATATAACCACACGTGGAAACTAATATTATTATGTATTAGAAGACAAAGATGGGAGCTTTAGCTCCGTGCCGAGCAACACTAGAATCTAGAGGTCACGATTTGCATTCTTTGAACATGCACAGACTGAATTCAAGAGACATGTCCCTTATAGAAACTGGTGTTCGGATACAAATTCCCCTACAGCATTTTAGACTGATTGCTCCTCGATCTAGGCTGGCACTCAAAAATATTCAGGTCATGGGGGGATGTGATTGATACAGACTACCAAGCAGAGAGCAAGGTGATATTATTGAGCCGTGGAGAAGCTGATTTGATAATACAACCTGGAGACAGAATTGCTTACATTTGAATGATTCCAGTGTATGGAGGAATCAGTAAAAAGGGGTCTGCCCCAGCCCTTCTTACAGTGCGTGGGGAGGGAGGCTTTGGCCCAAATGACAAACATCCCTTTGCTAAGGTGTGCACAGAATCCCCAAATAGTCCTCCAGAACCAGCAGAAATCATAGTAAAGGGCAAAGACAATATTCTGTTAGTCATGAAACCAGGACGCAAAAAAAAGGAATGTACCAGCTGATAACTGTTATTTGTAAGAATGTTCATACTTGCCTCTTTTACATGTCACACTACGAGGTGTCTTTGTGCTAGCTGTACTGAGTGGAGTGTGTTTTGAAGGATTCAAGTGGGGTCGGGAGGAGCCTAAAGCCCCCAACTCTGGAGTAATCGACTGACAGCACTGATCGACACCCTTGCTGCACCAGTCTGAGGACGTTTGGATTTATTTAGCCCATACACTGTTAAACAAGTCGGACTTTTGCATGATGAATATGAAAAGCACTGTTGACGTCATTTCCACATGCTTAGTCGCTATCCCAACTCCCGCCAGTGTTCTGCTGCAAATATTCAATGGCACCAATTCTGATGGAGCGGTGTAAGAAAGTGATGTAGTGACTAATTTTACTCCCTATGAGTATTGCCGGTTTTGCCAAGAAACAATTGAAGAAAAATGGGACAACCTCTCACAGGTGATCACTTACAATGTTACATCCGTCGATGTCTGCTCACAACCTAACATGCAGCACTTACAAAATCAGAAATTGTGCTCAAATGCGTCTTGAAGCAACAATGGGGTCTCCCCATGAGATCCCATGGGAACAAAGAGTACTATGTCAACAAAGAAGTGATAAAATGTGTAAAAATTTAAATAATAGCATGTCTTGCAAGGATAAAGTGTCTGCTGCAAGTCACATTAAGCATGTCAAGTTACCTGTCGGATGGTTATTTTCTTGTGGCAATCACATATACTTACATTCCTGCAAATATAACTGAAGGACTGTGTGCTTTCACGCGGCTAGGACTCATGATGTTTCCATTTCACTCCGCATTGAATACTCAAAACATAAGGGAAACAGTTCAATTGAGTGAAAACTGTGATTCTGAAGATTATTAACTAGATCAGAATATGTGAGCTTAGTTCTTTCTATGGTAGGAGTTCCAGGATCAGCTGTTTATAATACTAGAGTTATTAACAAACTAGCATGTTTGATGGTTACAAATATTAATAATACATCCATTGCTTTGGCAGAGCTATTACTAGATACTAATACGAGGCACTAGTAAAGCAGCTTTGTAAAACAGGGCAGCTATTGACTACTTGCTCCTGAAGCACGGCCATGGCTGCTCAGAATTTGAAGGAATGTGTTGTTTTAACCAATCAGATCATTCTAAATCTACCTAGTCTCACACTGAAAGCCTTGCACAAATTGGTGAAGGAAGTGAAGCAAGATTTAGACAAAGAGTGGTGAAACTGGCTTCTTTAGGTGGTGCCCAGAATACTTATAGTAATTTGTATTCAAATAATGCTATGTTGCTCTATACAATACATACCTAATCTAATGACCATGTTTAGACAAAAAGGGTTGCTTTCAGACCAGTATGTTATGAGAGTCAACTGATCAAAGCGTGGAGTGTAATGCTATGTGTATTTAACTCCTGACTCCATCTTGACTATTGACTCAATTTTGTGCACTATTTCAGATGCTGCCACAGCAGTGCAGGGTTTTTCCATACAGAGCTTGTTTTTCACACAGAGTGTTTTTGCTTTTCTCATCAGGATAGGGGCATACCTTTTTGGAACATAGTACGGGGGATGCAGACAAGATAAGAGGGTGCCAGGCAGGGAATGTTTTCATTAGAGAAAGGTGCAGCTCTGTCTCTGCAATGTGCATTGGGGTCTGGTTAGTTCTTTTGCGTGTTTTTGACACAGACCAAGTATAGCCAGCGTTTGATTTCGTGACAGAGGGGAGGGCGTTCTAGAATGATCTTCTAGCTTAAGGTATAAAAGATGGAGGGACTTGGCGCTAAGACAGGAACTCACCTGTGGAGAGGACGCTCTGCCCAGGAGAATTTAATCCCATGTGTGGTATCCCAACTTGGCCCTCAGAGGGTTCCCTGGTCGTGGTGCTCGCTAGGATGACAGATTTACCCCTCCTGGTGATGTATTTTAACTTCTGATTATTTAGCATATATATATATATATATATATATATATATATATATATATGTAAAACATGTACATGCACAAGAAGGATCATCATAGCAGTTAAACAATCATAGACAGAAATGTGCAATGCATTAACAGTGAATATATTCAATGTTAATGCATTGATTTGCACATTTCTGTCTGTGATTGTTTAACTGCTATGATGGCCCTTCTTGTGCATGTACATGTTTTACTTCTTTTGAGTTAAACAATTATTTTCATATATTTGTGAGCTTTTATTTGATATCTGGGAACTGCGTTAATATATTCATTACTCAGACTAAGAGTGCTACATTCTTTGGCATTGTTTCTTCTTTGTTTAAGCAAGAGCAACACAGTGTGGCAGGAAATATCATCATGTATTGAAGATTCATAGCCCTCAGTTTTAGTTTGATGTCAAGAAAGGCTCTATGTTTCTGTTGTACTATTGGAGAGAAGTCTGGGAAAAACAAGATACATGTATACTGAAAAAGGTGATCTCGGGCTGTACGTGCTTCCTTGAGGATGGCGCCTCTATTGCCAAAGTTGAGGATATGCAGGCAAATAATGACCGGTTGCAGAGAAGCTCCAGTGGGTGGGGTGGGGTGGAGGGCTCGCAGGTGAGAGATCTGTGAGCAAGTTTGAAAGGTGATCCATTGTGAGAGGTGGCCATTTGGTATCCAGGATTTCAACCAGGGTTCAATGAAATCTTCAGGATGCTGTCGTTTTGAATCCCTCCTGAACACCCACAAAGCGAAGATTGCTGCACATGGACCCATTTTCAGTATCTTCTGTTTGTGCCTCCAGTTGATTAGATGCAGATAACAGTTTGGAGACCGAAGATTTTACAGAGGTAATGCCATCTTCAAAGGTGGATACCCTGCCCTTTGCCTCCTCTACCCTAGAAACCATATTTCAGAGATCCTGCCCTCCAAGAGTAACATCCACTCACACCTCCTCAATTTTCAAGTCCTCACCTTCTCTGGAGGCTTGGACAGCTTTAGGGATGGTGCCGGTGTCAGTGGGGTCATCCACAGTTGTGGTAGGCCGTCCTTGGAGTGGTCACCCACTGCAGAATGTGGTGTGCCAAATCTGTTAATCCATGTCTGGGCCTACGAAGAGGCACCTCCAAAGTGATCAACCTGCTTACCTGCCAAGGCAGAGGGCCCAAAGGCTGTGTCAGGCAGCATGAGCAGTCAACAATTATCCAAGAAAGAGGATCTCAGATTCTCAGACAAATTGTAGTACATGGTAGTTGTAAGATGGCCAGCAGTTTTCAGTTCAAGGTGTCTAGGGTGCTGAAAGGCAGGCTGAGTGATTACCAACTGAGAGTTCAGGATAACCCTCTGTCGAGTGAAATCCAGGAGTGGGGGTGGGAGCGGCTGGTGGCAGGGACAAATTGGCACCGATTTCAAGCTCTAGAGGTGCCTTAGGTGTTGGCGGTAAATCAGGAAAAGGCCACCACCAGCAGCCACCTGGGGCATCACACCACAAGGCCCAGAGTTGCAGGCCCCATCAGCAAGGAGTGGTCAGCTGTGTACATAGGCAAGGAGGATGAGGTAAAGACCTCCAGTCCAGGCTTCACTTATGGCGAGCTCTGTCAGTGCCAAGGTTTAGTCTCATCCGGAGCCACGCACAGAGATGAGGCACTCACCGTCTGCCGCCAACCGGATGGCTGTACTCCACTAAAGGGGTCGGGCTGGGCCGGGGTGGGGGTGTCTGGGAGGGGGTAGCAAGCTGATTTGATCATTGACCTTGACTGCAGGGTAGGCGAATGTCTCAGCCGTAAAATTGCTGGGCACCTTGTTGAAGCTGAAATGGCTGCAGGTATGGGGTGCCCCTACCGAAACCATAAAAGGAACAGTAGGGCTGATGTGTCTGATGAGGCAGGCAGATAAGCCTGGGGAGCGAGTTGCGTGAACTGCTCCATAGCAGAATCTGCCTTGTCCCCAAAAAGGCGAGTCCCGTCAAAGGGAATATCCATAAGGGTCGGCTGGACATCACCTGAAAAAGCCAAGTAATAATTTTCCACGATGGAATCGGTGGTGTCTAGGCCACAAGGAATTGTTAATTTGCCATGTTACAACCATCCTGTGTAGTTTGGGTCAGGACAGCCCGATAGCTTCCAGGGCATCTGGGAGGACATGAGCCACTGAATCCTAAAGGACATGGGAATGCTGGCCCAGCAGGCAACTGGCACTGACAACCCTGAGGCCCAAACAGGTGGAAAAAAATATCCTCTTCCCAAAGGTCTCCACTCTCTTTGAATACCTTTCAGGGTGGACGGAGAAGTATCTGGGTACAAGGTTTAAAACCTATTGGCCTGGGAAGTAACATTCCCCCTCCACACTGTAATTTTTTTGAGGTCTCAAAGAGACAGCTTGTGATCTGCATGGTGGTGCAGGAAGAAAGGAACTGACACTTGCGCCCAGGAGTGGGGCCCATATAGACTCTGCACATCATTACAGAGTGGACTGCATCAGTATATGGGAATATTCTAAAGGTGAGGAATCCGTGGATTGAAGCCTGTTAGAAGATTCAAATACCAATACCCTTTATGGTTTTTAATAAATTGTCTATTAACACTCAACAGAAATATACTGTTACTTTGTTAAGATTATGTGGTTTACAAGGTATAAGACAAACTTTTTGTACTGACAACTGTTACAGAGTCCACTGGTTCGTTCCATCTGTTAGTGGCTTTTAGGCAAAGGGACCCAGCTAATACAGAGGACCTAACCTAAACAATTCAAAATTACTTTGCAGCGAATTACTCTGCCCATACCTCACTTGTCAACCAATGAGATGCCTTGAAAATGACAGTTAGCAATACCAATAAAGAAAAGGATAAACAAGGAAAGGAAATTCATAACATCTCTTAAAAATGAACTTTAAAAGGCTGAGTAGGTACAAAGAAGCAAATCTACACTGTGGATATAGAACTGTGGCCCTGTTATAGAGACAACTGCAGATAGTGAAGACCAATAGAATGCATTAAGTGCTCCTTGGACTGCAGAAAACATTTTATAAGCACAACTACAAAGTTAATTCAATGCTATCCATTATAACTGAGAGCACATATTTCTTGACCATAAGCACCAGGTTACTCAACAAGTCTGTCAGGAGAGGCTGTCTGTACTCTTCTCATGAACAGAGGTGACCAACTGTTACAAGAGGGTGCTGGAGGAGTTCTTGCTTGAAGAAAGCACAGCTATGAAGGTGAAAGACTTTGAAGGAGCCTGGTGAGACAACTCAAAGTCACTGCCCATATTGGGAGGAACCCCCATCAGTGGCATCCACATCATCGCCTAGGTTGGAAAGCATCAGGGAGGGAACTAACCAGAGTGAGCTCTGCAGAAGCCAACTCCAGCAATCCGAAATCCTTCAGCACTGGGAGATGTCAATCACTACTGAGGCCAAATCACAAGAAGAGACTTACAAGCACCATAAAGAGATTACACATAAAGGAGTGCATCACACGTGCCATGAATGGAGGGTACCAGCTTGTGTTAATAATGGGTTGTTTCTGGGCCTGAGGTAGAAAACAAGGCACAAAACTGCAAGCACCATGACTGAGATGCAACCTCCTCAGCACTGGCACTGGAGAAGAGTTTTCTGATGAGCAGCAGGTGCTAGCACACTCAGAGGAAGAGCGTGTGCACATTGCTGGCCAGGGCCATTATACCAACCTCTGCACTCCGGGCAGAGTGTCCCTGCTGACACCAACACCTGCAGGCAAGCCCTCCACTAAAGAAACTCTACAGACTTTGGGTCAGACAGAAAGATACTGTGTCAGTGAACCCTGACAAGAGAAGGGGGGCACAGAGAGACTATTGGGACTTATGCATGACTGTGAAACACATTTGATCTGCAGACACTGCCTAAAGACTCCTCACCACCAGAGCATCAGGCCAGTCAGCAGTAATCATCATAATCTATCCCCCATAGCTATAGTGTTACCATTAGTACTGTCTACTGTAAAGTATGCCTATATATTTACATTGAGTGGTAATACTTTATTTTCTAAACACTAAAGTACTGGTTGGACAGTCATTTGATCATTTCTATTCCATGGTTCTCCAACCTTTCCTGTAATGAGGACTAATTTTGACCATTGTGAGCTACTGCCTAATATAGGGATGTAATAAATATGCCCAGAGGTCAAATAACGTAAACCACTGTCCCTGGAGAACCTCATTCCTGTTACAGGAAGCATACTGCATTAACAACACATGAGCTGTATTACAAAAAGTTTTCATTTGGGGTCTTCAACATATCAGTTCTGTCCCTTTGCTCTTGAGACAGCAAAAAGAGAGAAAATTAGTGAGAGAGAGGAAGAGACAGAACGTGAGAAAAAAGAGTGAAGAGAATGAGAAAGACAGGGCATGAGAAAAAATGGCAGAATGAGTTAAAAAGCAAGGCGGAAAAGGGGAAGAAGGAAAGAAGCAGAGAAACAGAGAAGAAGAACAAAATAAAGGAAAAAGGGAATGGAAGAATAAATAGAAAGCAAAAGAGATGAAGGAAGAAAGAACTTAAGAAAACATAAGAGAAACAAAAATACTGAAAGGAATGGATGAAAGGAGAGGAAAAAGAAAGAAAGACAAGCAAGACAGAGAAAGAAAAGAAAGAAGGTGAAGGACAGAATGAGAAAAGGATTGAAAGTAGGGAAAGAAAAAATTAAGAGGAAAGGGAACAGGAGTTGAAGAAAAAAGAAAATAAGAGAAAAAGAGAAAGAAGGAGTGACGTGGAGAAAAAGGCAATAGTAGAGGAAGAAAGGAGAAAAAGAACAACAGAAAGAATAATAGAGGATGAAAGATGAAGACAGAGGAAGAAGATAAACCTGAAAGAAAGTATGGAAAGAATGAAAAGAGGAAAAGCAGAGAAAGAAAGCAAAAGGGAAAGAAAGAAACAGGACACAAGAAAGGAGGCAGAGGAGAGGTGTCAGGAAAGAAGAAAGAAAAATAAATATAGACAGAAAGGGGAGGAAAAAGAAAGTGAGAGAGTAAAGGAAAACATATTGAGAGAAAGGTGAAGAAAGAACTGAAGAGGATAAAAGCAGAGAAAAATAAAGCGAATGTAAGGGAAAAAGAAAGAATGGGCAATAAAAACACAGAAGGAGAAATGGAGGAAAAGGAGAAAAGTAGAGGTAGAGATGGACAAAGAAAGAGAAAGAAACTGAAAAAGAGTGCACAATAAAAATGAATAGAAAAAAGCAGGGAAAGAGAGAGAGAAAGCAAGAAAGTGAAAAGAAATTTTAAAAGGAAAGAATGAGATAAAAGCAAGGTAAAAAGAGAGAAGGAACGAGAGGCAAGAAAGAAAGGAGAAAAGTACGTAAAGAAAGTACCCACATTTCGAGTCCTCTTAGAAACAGGCACAATGTTTTAAATACCTGCCTTATCAGGTGGGCAGTTGTATATTTTGAAACCTACTGACGGGCAATTATCATATGTGAGCTAATGAGTGGCAGCCTGTCAGCTACTGGCATCCTGCGATCGACCTGTCCTATTAAATGTTTGTTAAGTGCTATATATTTAACCCCACACTACTTCCCTCAGTAGACTTGCAGTGTTCTACGTTTCTGCCCTGCGAGTCAAGGGGTGTATTTGGTGATCATTTTTTGGTACAATAGTAGGGTTAAGCTTGGGGGATATCAGTGGTGAAGGCTCTGATGTACACAAACTGAGCCCGCCCAGTGTTCCTTGTCAGCTCTGGGACTCTTCAAAAAGTTATCAAAATTGTCTTTAAATGTCAAGAATTCACTAGATTCCAGTTCCGATGAGTATTAACAGTACCTAATAAGTCCAGATTTTTCCACAACCGTCACATAAAGGCAAAAGTTAGATGTAACGAAGCAAGTCTGAGAACATGTCCATAGATGAGTTGAAGGAAATGTGTTGAGATACGGGGTGGAGATCTCCTAGATCCAAGGATAAGCAGATCATTATAGGTTTCATTATGGAGCAATGGGGAAAAATGGTCTTGACAGAAAAGTAGAAGTTTCCAGGAAACTTTGAGGAGTTAGTGGAGGACACCTCAGAGGAGAATATTGTAGAGATAGGCTCCTGAGTGCAGACTTTCACTAGTCTGTCTTCCATAGTGCCCTACGATTATTTCCTAGTATATCCTCTAGTTGTATTCATCGCTAGTCCAAGGGTTTGTACGTTCTGGTATTCTAGGTTTTTCAGAGACCCTGAAACTTAAGCTAGAGTTACAGAAAGCCAAAGAAGAGCAGAAGGATACAGTTCTCAGAAAAACACCAGTAAGGTTTCAAAGCTGTAGCTGTCAGGAGAGGCCTATGCTACTGTACTGTGGGTGAGGTTTGGAGTCCCAAACGTATCCAAAGCAGAGGCATCTACACATTCACCAAGGTTGTGAGTATTTGTGGATGAAATGCAACAAAGCAAGTTGTAAGTCATGTCTAGTGCTGCAAAACAGTTCAGCGCCAGGAGAAGCTGATCACTGGTGAAGTCAAATCACAAGAAAAGACTTACACACACCATGAAGAGATTGCACCTGATGGAAAGCATCACGGCTGCAACCTGGGATGGGCACATAGCTCTTTGGGCAACGAAGAACTCAAGCTGCATGACTATGAGCACCACGCCATGACAGACTCCTTTTCAATGGTGCATTGCTGCCACCAGAGTGGACAACTTTGGCTGGCTCACGGCTGCACTCCAATCTCTCCTTCAGTGGGCTGTGCTGAACCTTCCCCACCAACGCTGTGAGCCCGCAGTGACACAGAAGTCCTATACACATTGAGTTGGGCAGAAATGTACTGTCAACCGTGACGAAAGGAAGGAAGCAGAGAGGAATTATTGTAACTTAGGTATGGCTGTTAATTGCATTTAATCTGCAGGCACTACTGCCTGTAGTACCCCACAGCTCCCTCATCCCAGGGTGTTGGGCCAAAGTTACAATTATCACCATAGCCTTTTTCCATTAGTAAATGCCAGATTTGCTTGCTGTCATTTATGCCAGCTATTTAAAATGCTTGCATGAATAGCAATAAAGTACTTTTTATTTATTAAACTAAAGTACTGTCTGGACCCTGAATGTTTTTTCAGTGCTTCCTGAGCGCTCAGTCTCTAACCCCGCACCACCTTTTTGAATAATCCTTTGACTCCTCATCTTATCTACCGCGAGAGTTAAGTGCTGAAGTGGTGTGCTTAATGATCAGTTTTAGGTCCAACAGCAGGCAGAAGCTCTCAGACATCAGTGGTAAAGGGTCTGGTTAACATGCACTGATCCCCGTAACCCCTGCCTGTCTTTGTACTCCTGAAAAAGTTGCTATGCAGGTTGGGTGTCAGTACAGGCACTGGTGTTTGTACGTGTATTCTGCTATTTTAGAATGATATTTTAACAGCAGCTGAGGTTAGTGAGAATGGTGGCAGAATGGTGTGTGAATGAGGTGCACTTTCTGTACGCATGTGGTGTGCTCAGTAGACTATTTCTGTTCAGTTTGGTGGCAGAGATGTAGTTTCACAGGATGATTTCTAGTCTGCTGGGAAAATTTAGATTATCATCATTATGCATGGGGTTGTGGGAGTTGCATTGGTGTTTTTAGTCTAGAGGCAGGGTATATGTATTTTTGCCTGTAGTATATATGCTTGGGATATGCATACTTGGATTATGCAAGGGGGTGGCGAGTTGTCTGGATGTTTCTAGTCTGGGGGTAGGGAATATGTTTTTTGTTATTATTATATGTGCTTGGGTATGCATCTACATGTGCCTAAGTGCCCAATACATACACTTTCCCTAATTTTGTACCATGGAACATGTTATCTAAAGGGTAATGCATGTGTGCATTGTGGTTGTAGGTGTGTGTGAGGCACTTAGGGCCAGATGTAGCAAGCAGTTTTGCCCATTCTGTGTCTATGGGAAAATGTGTTCGTATATATGTCCCATAGTTCTTATAGGTTGGCAGTGTGATGACCGTAGTGGGAGACCTGAAGCTGTGATGCAGCTATATGGATATGGTCCTGTCACTTGACAAGGACACGGGCTGTGATCTGAAGAACTGTGGTGTAGGGGGGCATGCCCTTCTGTATAGGCTGCAGTGTCACTTAAACACCTGTGATATAATTCCACCAGTGACTTTCTCTTTGTAATGTTTTCTGGGGGGGGGATGGCGGGGGTGTTGTATTGGACACATCATATGTTTGAGTGCATCTATTTCCATTCTATTCAATTCTTTGAGGAAAGGGGATCTGTTCAATTGCGTATACGCTAATGTATACAGTTAAGCTGAGCCACTGTAAGTGACATTTTGTTGAATGTTAGGGATGTGATTATGTTGAGGGTGTTACATAAGTGGGAGAGAGGCTGTCTCAGGAGGCTCCGGTTGATGAACATATACTTGCAACCAGTAGACCAAGGGCATTACATAGATATGAAAAGTGTCAAGTGCCATGAAGAGGAAGCAACAAAGTCTCTCTGGTTCACCACATTTTGTGTACAAGAGATAATCATCTAAAATGACCATGAGGAACAACATTTAATAGACCCGTTCCCCAAGGGTCTGGGCCCATGAGATGCCTGCAAAACATATCTTGCTGTTTAACACAAGACTAGTACAATGTGATTATAGAGTGGGAAACTGAAGCCTGAGCTAAATCAGGCTATATTTATGGCTTCCATGTAATATCCTTGAAGTTTGGTAAAAGAACAGCATCTGGCAGACACTTAGCGTCTGATTTAGAATTTGGCAGAGGGGTTACTCTGTCACGTACATGACAGATATCCCATCTGCCATATTACAACTTCCGTAGGCTACAATTAAATTGTAATTCGAAGATGGGATATGTTACATTTGTGACAGAGTAAACCCCGCCAAACTCTAAATCAGGCCCTAGGTATTTTTTCAGAACTATTTAAAGCTACTAATTAAAACAGTGTGTGAGGTTCTATGCAACTCATGTTAAACTTCATAATGCATGGTCAGAGCAGGTCAGCTAGTGCTGATGGGCATTAGCAATCTGTCCCACACCAATCCATCCATGTCGGCACAACTGACAACCAACCGCATGCTGAAGAATGTAGTGTGTGCTACCAACTCCCTTTTAATGTGTATCTCTGTGCAGCTCCTACTAAAATTTAAACCATTTCTCTTTATGATAATACTATGAAGACTACAAATTTTCTCATAGACATGCAACAATGAGCCATCCTCACTCAGTTATTTGTGATCAAATTTGACAGTAATTAAATGAAATGGACAACTTCTGTTAATTGATTGCTTTTACTAAGACACCACTGCAATATGTAGACAACATGGTTTCCAAGAATCAGTCTGCTGTGACAGCAAATCAAGAAGCCAGTTTCTGCTCTGCAAGGTTCTCTATGAGGATGTAAAATTCACATGTATTTGCTTGCTAGTCCATCATGCCCGCGAAACTCTCAATCTGCTGTTCCCCTTGTATTAAAGTTTCATAACTGAGGACTGCAGAATACATAAAATAAAACTGCAAGTAAAATCATCTGTAAAAATGATTCTGCAAAATCTTTAAACCTTTCTCTTATAGTGTTAGTTACAGCGTGCTCAACAGCTAAGCTCTCGGCGTACTGAAGGCCTAGCTTTACGGTGTGGACATTTCATCCGTATAAAATTCATAATCAACCAATTCTTAAACCAGAATCTTGCAGTTTATCAAGTAATATGTTGTCCACAATCATTCATGCAGTGCACAACATCAATAGCATGATACACAGTCCAAGCACTACCACAATGGCTTACCATGAGAATCTCCTCTAAATGCTTCACTTCCTGTTCCAAGGACTGCAGCTCAGGGAACTGTCCTCGGTAGTCCCCAAGAGACGATTTTAAAGTGCCAATTGCCTCCTCCAGTCCTACATCCAAAGACCTTCCTTTGGCTGTCTCCAGTGGGAGGACAGATGTCACACACTCCACCACAGATCCACAGCTTTCTGCTAGGACAGGGTGATGAGCCGCCGAATGCTCGTGAGTGCCAGGCTTCTTACATTCATTTCTCACTTGAAGAGTTGCCTGCTGAGTCACTGTTTTAAGCCTATCAACGTTACCATTAGGTGATACAAGAATCTGCTTCTCTAAGATAGCAGCCTTCTGCGGGGAGACTAGGGCACATGATTCCGCTAAAGCCTGCCTTCCTACTTCTGGAATCCGTACTGCAGAGTGTTGTTCATGTAACAACATCACATCCAGTGCCTCAGTCATACATGATTCTACAGTCGAGGCTTGCTCATGAGATGTCACCACATTATGTTTTACAACTTCAGGGGCCTCTATGTTAAGGACCTGTTCATGAAAAACACGAAACTCTGCATTTTCTTCGCAAGGAAAACCAGCAGTGGAGGTTTGTTTATGAAATTCTGTGACAGCAAGTTTCTCACTAATTTTGGCCTCTACACCAGATGTTTGTCCGTGAGATAAAACTACGTCCCGTTTACTGGCCACTGAGGATTCTGTGTGTGAGGAATGTCCATGAGGAGCCTCCACCATTTTCTGTTTTTCAGATGTGCATTTTTCTACTTTGAAGACTGGTCTTTCTGACACCAACGCCACCTCCCGGCTTTCAGCAATGGGAAGTTCTGTTGGGAATACTGTTTCTACTGTCGTTTTCTCAAAACTGTATGTTGGAACACCAATCTTTCCATTTTGTGGGTCATCCATTTCAAAGGCGCTAGATTCAATGGCATATTTGAAACCCTGAGGGGTTTGAGGTGCTGTACAATGCAGGTAGACCACATTCTCTGGTTCTATTTGTCCCTTTGATCTACAGGCAGTGGAGCTGTCAGGTTCTTCCATATTATCCTGGAAAGCACAGCAGACTGCAGACTCAGATACTTTCCTGTCTATTGTGTCTGTAATAGTAGCCTCCAGGCTAACCTCACTGATATGGCTAAGAGTCCGAGAGTAGGGTGTATGCAAGTTGGCAACCACTTCCTGATTGAGCTCCTTGTTCACTAATAGTTCTTGCCCCATCTCTTTCACCTGGGAGGGCTGCTCTGGAAAGGTTGATGAGGGATCCTGTGGCTGGGTAAATGCAATTTCAATGTCTGGAGCCAAGCATTGAACCTCTGGCTGCACAATGGTCTTTTGTGAGAGGCGACCGCCAGTTGAGAGTTGGGGGCTAGAGGAATCATCTGAAGATTCTGAAGAGATGGACCAGGCGGCACTGTTCTCTTGGTCATCCTGGCGTCGGAGCATGTTCTACAAGAAATACAAAGAGATTAGCTTGAAAAACTTCACTGTGAGACGCATGCGTAATCCAGATTATCTTGAAATAGCCCATTTTGACAAACATATGCTACCTATTCCTTGGGTTTCTTTGCTCAAGGTGTCCCAGTGCAACTTTCTTAATTATGTTTCTGATTGCTTTTTTAATCACATGTCCCATATCTGCTTTTCAGTGGATCAAAGTCATTGCCCTTTTTGATTAATTTCTCAGACCTGCTTACTTGTAGTTTTGCCAAAATCCCTCCAAATTTACCAAAGATCTCTGAGATAATGTTATGAGAAGTGGCTTATGCATATGTGTTTCAGCCCCTTTAGATCCTCCCCTAGTTTCTTTGCCACAATACAGATAGACAATAAATAAAAAATGGAAATGAGGACTTGGGGGCACAAAGGGATTCTGAGAAATGCTTGTAACAAGTGGCTCTTACATTTTGACCCTCGAACTGGGTATTACTGTCCAGCGCACTGGTATGCCAAGAACCTAATTTGTAGGCTTAGATGATCACGTAGTAATGAAGGCGAAAAGTCAAAGATTAAGCAAGTTTACAAACGCAGAGACCTGATAACATATAAATACCAAAACCAAAATTGATTGTCCCGTTGTGCTATTTCTTTACAAATTGAAAGGAGTTTTGGTACATTTAGGTTAAACAGTAAAGTAAATAGATTAGTTGGTTAACTATACAATGGTGTCTACTAATTAATGCTTTATCCCCACACAAACAAACTAAAGCTTGGAACAGCTTCAAGCTCCACTATGATCATCTAGTTCAGTGGTTCTCAAACTTTTTGGGGCAAAAAATAAAATCATCGCCTCCCCCTCAGAATGTTTCAAAATTATTCTATTACGTTGGCAATGTTTAAATATGTCTAGACTAATTTAAACATTATACTTAAGTTCTGTTACCTTTTTAAAAAATAATACATGTTTGTCTGCTTAAAAAAAACAGTGTTATCAGCATAATGCCTCTTTTTGCAAGAGCCTGGCACCCCCCACTGGGATCACTTGAGGCCCCCTAAGGGGGCTTGCCCCCCTGTTTGATGACCCCTGATCTAGTTCCATGGAGATCTACGTTGTGCATCACCTGCTTGCAGACAGGATGGAAAGGAAGGTGTTCTCTTTTGGTGGGCAGCTCTAAGTTGTGGCACATGTTGCAAATGGAAAACTCACACAAGACAATATGTAGATAATTGCTGAGTGTGAACGGTCCTTGTGTCAGGTATGGTTTCATGAGGTCATGCACTTTTCGGAGTCCAGCATACAAGCCCCAACTGGTGACAAAGGTAGAGCTGGCAAAGCGTGAAGTATTTATAGGTCACAGCAGGTAATGCAATCTTTGGGGTCAGTTCACACAGAGTAGCTTTATCAAGAAGGACACAGGCAGTTACTCAAGGAGCAAAAGTGATCACAAAGCGAGGCACTTGGAAGTCCAGGAAGAGAAAGAGCACTTGAGATGACATGTAAGTAAAGAACATATTGTGCTCACACACTAGGTTGTATTTTTCGTGCCACTAGTTCACCACAGAGGCTTCTTGATCTCATCCCTCAATGACCAAATGCTTATTCGTGACAAAGAGGGTAAACCTGTTTGTTGGGAAACCTCTGAGAGGATTTGTGGAGAAAAAAACACCCCATAACATAGTTTGTGTTGGCTGGTCTGGGATGTGGCAGCAGCTCTCCAGTCTTGACACAGAATCCTCTCCAAGCATCAAGTCCTCTGTGATAGCAGTTAGTGCAGGTTCCTTTCTCAGTACTAAGTCCTGTCTCTAGTTTCAAAGGAGGGCGGAACAATTATGTTTTGCTCAGTTTCAATAATTAAGTCGCACTGATGCACAACATTTCCAAAAACCTATCATCCCTTCTCACATGCTTGTTACTCATTCCTCCCTCTCAGCCTTAGACGTTTTTTACTTCTCATTGATCTTTGGTATGAAAGCAACTGGTACAATGGCCATCCAAGGCCTAGCTCCAGTGCTTAATTTATAGAAAAAAACGTGCCAGTGCCCAAAGGCCTCCTCTTAAACACACGGCTGCTGCAATTAAATGTGCGAACACAGAACGCTGAGGCAGCGTAATCCTAAAGCCAGCTCAGGCCTCTTTAATCTATTTACAGCCACTCCCTGCCACTTCAGCTCACCCTTGCAACTTTCTGCTTTCTCCATTTGTGATGCTTTTTCGTTTTTCTCTTCCTCCGTCTTTCCCACATGTGCCTTTTGCACACAGTAAATGCTTGGGGCAGAAAAATAAGCGCAGTAGTTGTATGTCCTCAGATGGGGCTTAGCAACATTTTAAAAATACAATATCACAGAGGCCTCAACTAGGGACCTTACTCCAACAGAGAGGTGTCATATCCTCATCATATAAGCTGTTTACAGAAGCATCACTGGCATCCCCCCTCCAAGACATACTCAAAACGCATATCACAGACACAGACATTAAAAAAATACAGTGGGTTTATATCTGGAGAGATGTAAACAAAAACACTTGGAGTATATGAGTTCCAGAGCCCATTATAAGGTACCAGCAGATTGGTATCTCTATTCGACCAAGGACCAGATGTACAAAGCAATTTTGAACGCACAACCACCCGATTTTCAGAATTGGGCTGTTTAGAACCGTAAAAATGCTTTTGATATGTACAAACACTAAACTGTGACTCTACAGAATCATAATCTGGGTTGGCAAATCGGTATTTGTAAGGGGCGTTTACAATTGCAAAACATTTTTTACTGACTACTAAAAGGTAGTTGTTATCATTCACACATAGGAAGGGGTTCCCATGGGACTTCTTCCCCTTTGAGAATGTAAAAACAAATATTTTTTAAGAGTGGGCAATGGTCCCATGGACCACTGCCTACTCTTAAAAAAATGAATCTTAAACGTTTATTTTTTTTCTTTTGAAACACATCCCAAAGAAAACTGGCTGCATTTCAAAGAAAAAAGATTGCTTTATTTAAAAGCAATTACAGACATAGTGGCCTGCTGACTTCAGCAAGCCACCATCCCTGTGACGGATATAATTCCTACTGGGTCCCAAACTGCGACCTGCCTCGTTACTATTCATGACATAGGTCAATTAGCAAACCACTAATTTTAATTTACAACTTACATACATTAGTAATAGCGATTTCGTAATTATGATTTGCAGAAAATCAAAAATAGGAAATTGCTATTCCTAATGTTAGTACATCTAAGCCCAAGCTGCATAACGTGTATCCTAATACCAGCCCACAGTGCTGGACAGATTGTGTTGGATTGAGAGATGCTCTTCATATCTGAAGAGATATCCTCACAAGTCTAAAATCAGTACTGGGCTACCCAAAACTGCCCTGCTTGAAACGAGGCCAAAGGATGATCAATACCAATCTAGGATGGATACAATCCTATTGTGGCACTGTCAAGAGGCGGAAAAGATGACAATAACTGAATCCTGGTAGTTTAAAGACACTCTGAATGTATTACAACGATACTCACAACTCTAGACTATAACGGCAATGGAAAAGTTAACATGATTTGTGGATGATGACAAGTCACTTCCGAATCAGTCTGGAGCGCACTGTTAGCATTCCTGTCAGAGGTAAAGCCCTCACTCACCTATCCACCTGAGATGAAAGCATTAAAACTCTTCCAAGACTGAAAGGGGTCACTTAGACTTGGCCTTTAGTGGGACTGGAAACACCAACTATATGAGCAAGATATAATAAAGAATGGCATTTTTCCTATGTCCCGCTAATATGTTTGTTAGAATACCAACCCAGCTGTATAGGCTGAGGAAAGATTTCATGTTTTTCTTTCTATGTAACAATGTGATATTAATCAGCTGCATTAATATGTAGTTGTAGGATTCTCTTCGAAATGTATTATTATTATTACTTGTTATTGCTTGTTACTTGTAGAGCGCAAACACTTACCCCCAGAGGAATATCACAGCACCATATTGCTGAAGGCCCTAAGAACTATGGCACTAATCTTAATCTGATAAGAGCTGGGGTTTTAGGTTCTTTCTAAACCTAACATGGCCAGAGATTAGATGGAGATCCATGGGCATTAGGTTCTAGTGGGCAGCCGTCAGATGGGAGAATGAGGGACCACCTATTCTGTTTTTTTAATGCATTTGGTTTTAGCCAGTGCTAAATTCAATGAGGGCAGGTTTCGTGTAGGTTTATAAAATTCCATCTTGGATTGTAGAATAGCAAGGTCAATGTCGTTGAGTGCCTTTTGGGCATAGTAATTTAAATTTGGCTCTCTTATGTCACCTGAAGTAGTGTAAGTAGAAAGTCTGCCACGCCCACATAAAGAGCATTTCCATAGTCAAGTATGCTTGTAATTAGTGCTTGAACTAGGGTTCTATGCTATTGCATGGGGGTCCAGCAGAAAGGTTTCTGGAGGACCTACAGGCCAAAGCATTTGACCCATGTGGCGCTGACCTGCTCCAGTATGGAGAGAGTTTATTAAAATGCCAAGGTTTGTTGCCACTTTCTTAGTTTCAAGTGTGGAGCCCATTGAAGATGACCATCAGGAGGAGTCCCAGATCTGATAGGCACCACCGAAAAGTAGGAGCTCTGTTTTATCGGTATTCAGTTTCAAGCAATGTGCTATCATCCAATTTTCTACCTCTGATAAACAGTCGGTGAAACTTTTCCTAGTTTTGTGATGTCTCTCGCCAATGGAGATAACCAGATGGATATCGTCGGCAGAAGAGCATATCTTAAAGCCCAAGGTTCTGACAATATTAACCAGGGAAGACACATACACATTAAAAGTGTTGGGCTCAGTGAAAAGCCCTGTGGAACACCACATTTGGATACATGGGGGGGGGGGGGGCGATCTGAAAGTATCTAGCAGAACTGACTGAGTTTTTTTTTGCTTAAAGAGGAGCTGAACCATTGTAGGGCATTTCAGTACAGTCCCATCTCATTAAGTTTTTTTTTTTATCAATAAGCTGTGAGAGACGGTATTAAAGGCCGCATAAAGGTCAAGTAGAATCACGAATGTAGCCTTGCCCTGATCTACTTCTAATCTCATATTGTCCAAGACAGCAAGAAGGGTGGATTCTGTGCTGTTTTCTTCTCTAAAACCAGCATGTGATATGTCTAGCAGGTTGTTGTCTTCAAGAAATGAGGTTAGCTGGCTATTGCCTAATCTTTCCAAAACATTGGACGTGTAAAGGAGCAGGGATGTAGGGTGGTAGTTGGGTAAGACAGAGGCATCTATCCCTATTTTCTTAGCCTGAGGCAGTACTAAGGCTTTGTAATGTTATTTGAGTATTGACCACTGATGTCATGTCACACGGCTTTGCACCTGGCTTAGTTGCTTATTGTCACTTTGGTGGTCACTGGTTATAGACTCCTTTTTGTATTCAGCCTAGACTCCATTTTGTGTTCAGCTTAGCTTCGCCGCCACGGTAAAGTAATTTTCCATGCAAATATGTTATGCAATGTGTTTTTCTACTTCTACGTGTTTTTCTTCTCATCGAAGAGCTAGGACAGGTACATGACATATAGGAGGTGAGCAGTTAGTACGATAAGAGCATAACGAGCTAGTGTTTATCATAGGCAAGAGAACAGTTTGACTTTGGAAGGCGTGCCTTGGGAAGATGGGCAGCTCCCCACGCATTCCTTTCAAGGTTTACCTAAACTAGCCAGCATTTTTTAATATTTCCATCTGAGGGGGGGGATCTTCTAGAATGATCTTTTGTGGTTGTTTAAGCCATAAAAAGGTGGCCCTGCTCATTAGCGATGAATTCCGAGACCTCGGTCAGGATTGGACGTCAAATGCCTGACATTGTTCCCGTGAGGGTGAGGATCGCTTTCTCGTAGTTAAACGGGGTCGTCTTCTTGCTGGCATGAGAAAGATGAAACCTCTGGCAGGACCTACGGTGATGAATTTTGTATTAAATATTTGCTTTGCATTGCATATGAATTTATATATTTATATATCAATATATAAGTGTGTGTATCCTTGCATGTATATATTTGCTGCTTATAGATTGAGGATTCTCTGTACATGGTCTTACGTTGTTGTTGCACATTTTGAAAGTACACTTTCTACCATTCAAACCTTCCTTCACGAACCTTGCAAAAAGCTATAATAAATGTCTTCTTCAGATTAAGAAGTGCATTCCAGAGAATCTTTTCGACTCCTTTCAGTGTGTATATCTTGGCTCAGTCGAAAGTAAAGCAAAACAGGCTTGTTTCCAGATATCGGGGTACACTGTGTTAGTCAGTGAGAGATTAAAGAGTTTGGTCAGATAAAGACCAAGTATAGGGACCAAACGACAGAAAATGAAATGAGACAAGGGTCATGTGGGGAGCCAGACTTGGCCTTTGCCATCATCTTCTCTACTATTCCACTGAGAGACTCACAAAATTGCCTAAATAAGCCTGTGCTTTGTTGTGGGGGCTTAACTGCCCCTAAGGGAGCTCATCTAGAATGGGGCTGCGATTCAAATGTTGAATAGATTTATTTTATTCTATCCCTGAAGAAATTGGCCGTTTCTTTGCAATGAATAGCTGAGACATTTATGGACTGGGACAGGGAAGCAGGATGAGACAGTTCTTTTAACATTCTGAATAGCTCTTTGGAACAGCTACTATTTTCTTCTAGTCTTTTAATTAAATAGTTTTTCTTTGCTCTCTTTAGCGCGTTGTGGTAATTATTCAGTTTGAATGATTTAATCGCCTTCCAGTGGGCACAGTATTCATGGAAGTGGAGACGCCGGAACTAAATAGCTGTCTAAGGACACATATTTTCCAAACTCTGGGAGGACGAAATGACTTAGGAAAGACTCTGATAATTTTACTCTAGGGTCTTTTAGGGGTTGGGGAAGGGTGAGGAGCTATTTTTCCAACTTTTGGTAATATAAGAGAGAAGTTGATTAAGAAATGGTCAGACAAGTGTAGTGGGTTAGTGTCATGGACTTTGGTTGTTTCAATGTTTGAAAAGAACAGATCTAGAGTGTGTCCTGCTACACAGGTAGGGCCAGTGATCCAATGTTTTAGGTAAAGGATTTACATTTCACTCTACAGTCTTTTGCATAAGGGATCTTTAATATTTTCAAAGTGTAGATTAACATATTCAATCACTGAAAACTGATTGTGTTTTAGGACTAGTGGGGACAGCCAGGTGAGGAAATCTGAAGCCCCTTGGGAGTTGTATACGCGAAGCCTGTACAATAAAGCATCTCCAAGCAGCACCTCTACTTTGTTTACAACAATGAGGTTAACATTTCACAGTCTACTGTCGAGTAACTGTGTTCGTGGAACAGACAGATGTATCTGTAACAATATTGGCAATACCATCTCTGTCAGCCTACTCTGTTGCACTTCAACATCTTGAAGCCAATGTGAACTGCAACAGTGATCTTGGCTAGGGTGTAACTATTGACTCAGGTTTATGTCATGAATACTGAGTATGGGTTGGAGTCATTGATTTTATCCCAAACCCCCATGCAATGTTTGTATAGAGATCTGGTGTTAAGGTACATATATTTTAGAATTTATCCTTCCAAATTATTAGTTTGTTTCTTCGGTAGCTCCTTACTAGGCCAGCCTACCCATTTGCAATTAAGCAAAAGAAAGAGTCCTCCATAGGCTCTGGTATCCCTATCATGCAGGAGTCAGATAATTTTGGTCAGCATAACCAGTGTTAAAAGTGCTTCTCGAGACTAAGATAATCTTACCTGTCGTTCTGGAGTGAAACAGACAGGGGTCTTAGCATCTGGTAACATAGCGTTGACGGTCGGGCATGGACTGGCTTGCCTTTGGCGCCCTTGTTTTTATTCCTCTGGTGCATAACAACTTGACCACTCACCTAAAAATGGTGGCCGTAAACTTAATAAAAGTGTGATGCTGATATCGCCTTTAATATTGCGTATGGCACTGATGATCTCAAATAATGAACACTACTACATAGTGACCCACCTTTGGTAGTTCACACATTGATTGGGAGATGACTGCCTTCAGGAACTGGCCACTCTGCTCCCTAGCCCTATGAGGAGGGTCATATTGGAGTTGCTCTTGGGAACGAAGGGGGAGAAAAGACGGGATGGGGAAATCCTCACCACAGAAGGGAACAACCATTGCCGGACTGGGAACACAAATCAGCCCTGTCAATTTTTTTCAGATCAGTCCCCTATACAGGTCATGGTGAGCAAGTGCAGTGAGCACTCCTGGCCATCACAGGGGGGGCTTGAGGGGTTTCTCAAACAAGAAAAATTGGGGAAAAAATTGCAAAAATGGTGCCTCTTACCACATAGTTTTCTTTATAAATTAACTTGTATTAGCTTTTAAAGCATAGTAAATTATAACCTTTCAGTGGCTGCATGACTCAAACGGGAGAACAAGCCCCCTGGCCACTGAAACAGGAAGCCTGATCTGAACTCAGGTCCAGGCAAAGTCTGGAAGACGGTACAACAATAAGCCTGATTTCAAGATCAATGGCAAAATAATGCAAGCACCACCACAAAGCAGCACCCACAGGAAGAAGTCAGCACACCCTGAACCTAGAGACAAGGCCTTAGGAGAGGAGTGTTACAACACAGGAGCCCACCACCGAAAAAATCATCAAAAGCAGCTGAGCAGGAGACGACACCCCAAAAATATAATCTTAATCCTAAAGAAAGCTAACTGAGGGGATAATGGGTTCTGATGGTATGTTCGAGCCAGGTGTCTTATTCTAAAAAATGTTTTATTACCCCAGAAAGTTGACCAATGAATGATACAATCTGCTGTTAAATAAGTGATCTTTCCTCTGAATCTTCCCAGGGATCCTTCACTGCTTAGAAAAGAGACATAAGAAAAAAAAACATGTAAACTTCTTTCTAATCCTAGCAGTCAAGGCAACCTTTCTGTGGCCGTGGGTATAACGATAGGGAGTAAGACGACACTCAGGTGAAAGGGTGAATATACGTGATTTTATTGTACTTCGGCAGTGTCTTTATAACAGTCTCTATCTGTGGGTTTTAAGATGGGTGATCTCCTTTGTTTCTTCTCCCTCAGGTTTCCCAGCGGTTGTAGATGGAATTCCCGGCGTTGGTATTGTCAGGAGGACCAGAAAAAGAGGAACGAAAGGCAGGTAAGTAGTGTCTCTGTAAGTGCATTTGTAATTTAGTAACGTGCAGGGAGGGTGTGGGTGGAGCGAGAGAGAGAGAGAGAGAGTGTGCGTGTGTGAGTAAATGTGGGAGAAATACCTTCTCTCAAGAGAAGATAAAGACAAAGAAATAGGATTTTATGGTGAGGGCTATAGGACCCCGACCCTACACCTCTGTGGACACTGTCTCCGATGCAGTCACTTAAACCACTCTTTCCCCCCCTGTGTTCAGTGGTTAGTGCTCCTTTTAGTTGTGGGTTTTCCCTTTTTAAACACCCTTCCCTTTTCCTCCTCCTCCTTCTACCCCTCCTCCCTTCCAACCACAGACAGTATTTTGTTCCTTAAGCAGGACCGTACCTGCTTTAGCCACGTCCCTCCAGGAACGTGGTGGAGTTTGACCCTCTCGGGACTTTCCTGTCCCGCCGTGGGGGTCTTTTGTGTGCTTCTTGGTGTTGTTCTCCCAAGGTGGGGACCTCTGCTTCCTTCGTCTCCTTCGCTGCCCGCAATCTCTGTTCTTTACTTCTTGCTGTCCTTTCCCCCGGTGTCTTTCTACTCTCTTGTGCGCGCAGCGCACAGACCTTCTTCTGTTTTTACACTCTCAGGAACCTGGATGTCCGGGGTTCCCGGCTCCGATGAGCCCTGCCCCCGTATGGCCGGAGTCCCGATTTTAAGGGCATTGCTCTCTTCGGGAGCCGTCGTGTGCCAGTCCGATTCGGGATCGGCACGGAATAGAGCCGAGGAGTCCGTCTCCCGGCTACATCTCCCCTCCCCATGACAGGACTGATGGAGTTACGAGTGGCCCGGATAGCGTGACAAATAGTCTGCAACACATTGGAGATCCCCAGGGATGTGACGGACCTGGAATGAAAAGGGTTGGAGTTCCATAAACCACCCGAGGATACGCAAATTGGTATTCTTGTGGGAGGCCAACCAAGTGAGGGGTGCATGGTCTGTATATAAAATAAACGGGTGCCCTAAAAGATAGTATTGTAGGTTCTCCATGGCCCACTTGATGGCAAGACACTCCCTCTCGATTATGGGATAATGGCATTCTCTAGACACCAACTTCCTACTAATGAATACTATGGGATCGTTATAACCTTTCTCATCTGTTTTTGACAACACAGCACCTAATCCAACGTCTGAGGCATCAGTTTGAAGGTGAAAGACCTTAGTAAAGTCTTGACACTTTAAGACAGGCTCAGTCGTGAGGCAGTATTTAAGATGTCGGAAACTAGATAGTTGTTCTTCTGTTAAGGCTGATATTTTGGCTGGTTGGTTTTTCTGTAACAGGTCAGTAAGGGGTGCTGCTATGGTGGAATAACTGGGTATGAATCGTCGGTAATAGTCTATTAGGCCCAAAAAGGAACGGAGCTCTCTTTTGGTTGTTGGAATAGGTACTTGTTGGATGGCCTCTACTTTGTTTTTCTGGGGTCGTAGTTGTCCCCTCCCTATGAAAGAGCCGAGGTAAGCTATGTGATCATGGGCCAGATGACACATTTTTGGATTAGCTGTAAGACCCGCTCCGCATAAGACATGGAAAACGCTATTTAAATGTTCAAGATGTTCTTCCCATGTTTCACTAAAAAACAATATATATCATCGAGATAGGCGGCTGTGTATTTGTGAAAGGGTCTTAGGAGATGATCCATTAACCTTTGAAAGGTAGTCGGAGCACCATGTAGGCCGAATAGGAGTACCGTGAACTGGTAAAGTCTGGAAGGCATTGAGAAAGCCGTCTTTTCCCTGTCTGCTGGAGTGAGGGGTATCTGCTAATACCCTTTTGTTAAATCGAGAGTTGACATATAGCGGGCCTTGCCTAGTTTTTCAAGTAGATCATCGACTCGGGGAAAGGGGTACGTATCAAAAGGCGATATGGCATTCAACCGACGAAAGTCAATACAGAAACGGATAGAGCCATCCGGTTTTGGTACTAATACTACCGGTGAACACCAAGGACTGACAGATGGTTCTAGACTTTCATTTGTAGCATTGTTTTTATTTCTTGCTCAATAAGATGTCGTCGGGATTCAGGGATACAGTAGGGTTGTTGACGTACTGTTTTGCCCTCTGGTGTTCTTTTATGATGTTGTATTAAGGTTGTTTTACCTGGCTTCCCTGAGAAGCTGGTATGCCAGGCTAGGAGGCAACCCAGCTGTCTGCGTTGGTGTTCTGGTATTTCGGGGTTAATCTGGGGCAGTTCCGGGGATGAATCTGGGTTCATGGGGCACAACTCAATATCTAGGGGCTTCTCAGGTGTTATTAAGAATCCCACAGCGACAGGGTCAACAGACACAGTGGGCTCTTCCCACCTCTTCAGCAAGTTGATATGATAGATTTGTACTCGTTTGGGGTTCTTTGATAATTCGATGAGGTATGTAACTGGAAAAACTGGCTTCAACACTGTATATGGGCCCTGCCATTTGTCTAATAGTTTATTATCAGAACTGGGACGTAATATGAGCACACTCTCGTTGGGCTGGAGTATTCTTGTTTTTGTACCCTTAGCATAATACTGCTTTTGTTTGTTTTGGGCTCTCTCCATATGACTACGCACGTCCTCCCATACTGTTTGTATTTGAGACTTCAGTTTGTGGACATACTCTAATAAGGGTTTTTCACCTTCTTCCTCTTCTTCCCATACCTCAGCCGCCATATCTATTAAAATGCAGGGTTGTCACCCAAAGACAAGTTCGAAAGGACTATGCCCTGTAGAGGCTTGCTCATGGGACCTTATAGCATAGATGACTAGTGGGAACTTCCGATCCCAGTCACGCCCTGATTCTGAGACGGTTTTTCTCAGTAATGATTTTATTGTATGGTTATATCGTTCGACTAGGTCATCGGTTTGTAGATGATATACCGAGGTTTTGAGTTGTTTGACTCCCAAAGTCTTACAGATATGTGCCATCAAGGCCGACATGAATGGTGTACCTTGGTCGGTTAAAATTTCATTGGGAAACCCGACTCTAGAAAAGAAGCCAATCATGGCTTGGGCCACATTTTTGGTTGTCATGCTAGTAAGGGGTATGGCTTCTGGGTACCTGGTGGCGTAATCGACGAGATGAGAGTATTTATGCCCTTTTGTGGATGGTAGGAGGGGGCCTATCAAGTCCATTCCAACTCGGGAAAAGGGAATGTCTATTATTGGTAGAGGTTGTAAGGGTGCTTTTCTCTGAGGTCCAGGGTCTACTTATTGGCATTTGGGACATTGGGTACAATATCGTCTGATATGTGCATAAACCCCCGGCCAATAAAACCCGGCGTGATAAATATTCTTCTGTTTTCTCTCTACCGTAATGCCCCCATCCCGGTTGATTGTGAGCCAGATAGAGCACTTGGGTGCGATAGGGCTCAGGCACAACTAGTTGTCTTTTCTCTTTATTATTGTGTTTGATGATTCGATATAGAAGGTTTTTATAGACAAGGAAATAAGGACCCACCTCGTCTGTGTTTTCTGTCTTGGCGACTTTCCATGCGTTTTGAAGGGAGGGATTTTCCCGTTGACCAGCCCGGAAGAAGGGAAAGGGGTCTGGGGCAGTGCCTAGGATCTATCTTGGGTTCTCTTCCTTCTTGTGTGTCCAATAGAGTTGTTTATTACGTCTCTTCTCTCGTTTAGTAGGTTTATATTGGGGAGGGTCATTCTCTATGGAAATACCCGAAAAGGGAGCCTCTGCCCACCAAGGGTCGGATTGGGTTTGGGTTTTTACTTCCTGTAGTACTTCCGAAAAGTGTATGTAGTCTGTCCCTAAGATACAATCTTCCCCTAATCGGTCCATAACCCCCATGTGGGCCTCCTCCTGTCTCCCTTCCCATTCTAGATGAACGGAAACCAGGGGGGTATTCCCTTTTGTCCCTGTGGATACAGCATATGGAAACCCATTGTGGTGACTGCTGTTCTGGCAAGTCTACTACCCCGGTTCTGAGAACGGATTGACTACAACTGGAGTCAACCAGGGCTGTGATGGTTCTTCCATTGACTCTTATCTCCTGTATGTATCTGGGATTGCCTTTTCCTGTGCATAGGTCTCTTCCCCTAGTAATCCCGACTTCCATGGGTTCTGTTTTGTCCTCCTTGCGAGGGCATACCCGGGCTATGTGCCCCCATTCGCCACAACTGTAGCACTGTGGTTGCTGCATAGGAGGTTTTTCACCTACTTTCGGCCATGTAGTGTCTTCGACTCTTTTGCGGGTAAAGGACCGAACGGGTACTGGCGGAAGTCGGGTCGAGGGACTTGTCATTTTAGAGTTTCCACTCCTAAACTCGGTGGACCTGTGGTAGGCACATGCCAGGTCAACTGCCATGCCTGTATCGACGTTAGGGTGCTGTCTAATCCAACTACGGGTGGGTGGAGGAAGGGATTCCAAATATTGCTCCAGAAGAACGAGTTACTTACCTTCGGTAACGAATTTTCTGGTGGATACATTAGCTACCTGTGGATTCCTCACCTAATGAATACTCCCATGGCGCCAGCATTTGACAGAAATCTTCTTCCTAGCTTCCGCACGTCGACGAGGACGTCACATTAGCCCACGCGACGCCGTCTGACGTCATACAGGCAATAAGAGGTCCTCGCCGACGTGCCGACGTCAGTACCAACATTTTTTACGTGCATGAGAACAATAACCCAATGTAATGAAAGAGCAAGGCAACATCCCATAACATTGTAAATCACACAACATTGCAATAAAATGGCTATAGATTTAATATAACTCCTTTTTTTTTTTTTTTAAACAAACAAATATATACTAATTATGTATATACACAAAGATATATATATATATATATATATATATATATATATATATACACAAATATCCATATATACAAAATCTATTGCAGTCTTGAAGACCAATAGGAGCGCACTCAAGGATTACTTGGTAAGACCAAAAAGGCAACAGGGAGGCGGTGGGACCGTGAGGAATCCACAGGTAGCTAATGTATCCACCAGAAAAGTTGTTACCGAAGGTAAGTAACTCGTTCTTCTGATGGATACAACTACCTGTGGATTCCTCACCTAATGAATAGAGTCCCAAAGCAGTACCACGCCCGGTGGTGGGTGCCTAAATGGTCAAACCAAGAAATCCTGCAGCACTGACTGTGCAAAATGGCCGTCCCTTCTGACCTCAGAGTCCAAACAGTAATGCTTCGCAAAAGTGTGAAGGGACGACCAAGTTGCGGCCTTGCAGATGTCGACCACAGGAACACCTCTGGCCAAGGCCGAAGTGGCTGACTTAGCTCTGGTGGAATGAGCTCTAATGCCATCAGGAGGATCCTTCTTTGCTAAAGAGTAACAGATTTTAATGCAAAGAACAACCCACCAGGAGAGTGTTCTCTTGTGGACTGCCTTTCCTCTCCTCTTGCCCACGTATCCGATGAACAGCTGATCCTCCAGCCTGAAGTCCTTCGTTCTATCAATGTAGAAGCTTAACGCCCTCTTTGGGTCCAAGCGATGTAGTCTCTCTTCCTCCTTTGAAGGATGAGGCGGAGGATAGAACGTGGACAAAGTAATTGTCTGGGCCAAATGGATGGGTGAAACAACCTTCGGGAGGAAAGCAGCCTTGGTCCTCAACACCACCTTATCCCCATAAAAGTTTGTATAAGGGGGTTTTACCGATAAGGCCTGCAACTCACTCACTCTCCTTGCAGATGTTATAGCCACCAAGAAGACTGTCTTAATAACTAAATACCTTAAGGGGCAAGAATGCATAGGTTCAAAAGGGGACCCCATAAGGAAAGTCAGGACCAAGGACAAATCCCATTGAGGCATAACGAATGGTTTTGGAGGATATTTATTTAGAAGACCTTTCAAGAATCTGAGAACAATAGGGGACTTAAATAACAATGGTTGGTCTGGAAGACAAATGAAGGCTGACAGGGCAGACAAATAACCTTTAATGGTAGCCACTGCACAACCTTTCTGCGCTAGAGACAGAGCAAAAGACAAAACATCTGACAGATGAGCATGTAAGGGATCAATCTGTCTCTCTCCACACCACATAACAAATTTAGACCACCTATTAGCGTAGATAGATTTAGTGGAGTGTCGCCTGGCCGCTAATATAACATCCACTACATCAGGTGGGAGAGAGAAGGAACTCAGGTTGCCCCGCTCAATCTCCAGGCATGTAGGTGCAGACTCTGGAGGTTGGGGTGTAAAACCTGCCCCTGCGACTGCGAGAGGAGGTCTGCCCTGAGAGGGAAACGGAGCGGAGGGCACAGTGAGAGTTGGAGAAGGTCGGAGTACCACACCCTCCTTGGCCAATCCGGAGCTATTAAGATGACTTGGGCCCGGTCTTTGCGAATCTTCCTCAACACTCGAGGAATCAAGGGTATGGGGGGAAACGCGTAAAGGAACTGGCCACACCAGGTTATCTGAAACGCGTCCCCCAACGCTCCCTGCATCGGATACTGGAGGCTGCAGAATAACGGACAATGCGCGTTCTCCAGAGTGGCAAACAAATCTATCCGAGGAAACCCCCACATCTGGAAGATTAAACGGACTTGATCTGGATGGAGACGCCACTCGTGGTCGGCCGAGAAATGGCGACTGAGACTGTCCGCACGTACATTCAAGACCCCGGCCAGATGATTTGCTACCAAGCAAATCTGATGGTCCTTTGCCCAGGGCCATAGTCGAAGAGCTTCTCTGCAGAGAAGGTACGACCCTACTCCTCCCTGTTTGTTTATGTACCACATCGCAGTAGTATTGTCCGTCAGGACCTGTACCGACTGACCACGAAGGGAAGGGAGGAAGGCCTTGAGAGCCAGACGTACAGTCCGCAACTCCAACAGATTGATATGAAAAATCTGTTCCTCTGGAGACCAAAGCCCTTTGATCTCCAGATCCCCCAGATGAGCTCCCCACCCTAGAGTGGAAGCATCCGTTATGACCGTGGTCACTGGTGGTGACTGCACGAACGGCTTTCCTTGTGAAAGATTGTTGCCCGCAATCCACCACTTCAAGTCCACAGCAGCATCTCTGGAGATCTTGACAGCACCTTCTAGATCTCCTTTATGTTGAGACCACTGCCTTCGGAGGCACCACTGAAGAGCCCTCATATGCCAGCGAGCATGCGTGACCAACAGTATGCAGGAGGCAAACAGACCGAGCAGACGAAGGACCTTGAGGACTGGAACTACCGCTCCATTTCGAAACATTGGAACCAACTCCTGAATATCTTGAATCCGCTGAGGCGGAGGAAAGGCTCGATTCAATGTTGTATCCAGTACTGCCCCTATGAACAGGAGGCGCTGAGAGGGCTCCAGGTGAGATTTGGGCCCGTTCACAGAAAAGCCCAGGTCGAACAACAACTGGGTTGTTGACTGCAGATGATGCGACACAAGCTCTGGAGACTTGGCTTTGATCAACCAGTCGTCCAAGTAAGGGAATACTGCTATCCCCTTCCTTCTGAGCTCTGCCGCAACCACTGACATCACCTTCGTGAAGACTCGAGGTGCTGAAGTAAGACCAAACAGGAGGACCGCAAACTGATAGTGCTGCGACCCTACCACAAACCGGAGATACTTCCTGTGCGACTTGAGTATCGGGATATGAAAATAAGCATCCTGTAAGTCGACAGACACCATCCAATCGTCTTTGTTCAACGCCAAAAGCACCTGAGCTAGGGTCAGCATCTTGAACTTTTCCTGTTTGAGGAACCAATTCAAGATCCTCAGATCCAGGATTGGTCTCAACCGACCATCCTTCTTGGGAATCAGGAAGTACCTTGAGTAACAACCTCGACCCCTTTCCTGCTCTGGGACCAACTCCACCGCGCCCTTTGAAAGGAGGACTTGAACCTCCTGTTCTAACAACAGGAGGTGTTCTTCTGAACAATAAGATGGGCGGGCGGGATGGGGGGCGGAAACTCCCGAAAGGGAAGGGTGTAGCCTTTTCCCACAATACTGATAACCCAAGTGTCCAATGTAATAGTCTCCCACTTGTGGAGAAAATGCCGTAACCTCCCCCCTACAGGAGAGGAGTGAGTGGGAAATGGTGGAAGCCTAAGGCTGCTTTCCCTGCTGCACCCCTCCAGAGGACGAGGAAGAGGCAGAGTGCTGCTGAGAGGCTCCTCTGGTGCGGGCCCTACCCCTCCCTCTAAATGATCTATAGGAGAGGGAAGAGGTGGGTTGTTGGAATCTCCCCCGAAAGGAAGAGGAGGAAGAGCCACGCCCAAATCCACGAAACCTCCTGAAAAATCTGGAGGAGGCAGAAGAAGGGGCTTGCAGTCCTAATGATTTGGCTGTGGCCCTGCTTTCTTTAAATCTCTCCAAGGCCGAATCTGCTATGGCTTCAAACAGTTTGTCCCCATCAAACGGGAGGTCCAACAGGGTCGACTGCACGTCCGCAGAAAACCCTGAGTTACGGAGCCAGGCCTGCCTCCTTGCCACCACAGCCGTGCCCATTGCCCTAGCCACCGAGTCTGTCGTGTCCAGCCCAGACTGGATAATCTGGGTTGCGGCAGCCTGGGCATCCGAGACAACATTTAGGAGTCCCTGGGGAAGCTCCGTAAATGAAGATGAAATATCGTCCATGAGAGCATGGATGTATCTCCCCAGAATGCAAGTCGCGTTGGTGGCCTTCAACGCCAAACTACAAGAGGAAAATATCTTCTTGGATTGTGCATCCAGCTTTTTAGAGTCTCTGTCTCCTGGTACCATCGGGAAAGATCCAGGCGCTGACTTAGAGGAACAGGAGGCTTGCACCACCAAGCTCTCCGGCGTAGGGTGTCTAGACAGAAAGCCAGGGTCAGATGGTGCAGCTCGATATCTCCTGGCCACAGCCCTATGAACAGCAGAGGAAGATACTGGCTTCTTCCACACCTCTAACACCGGATCAAGCAAAGCCTCATTAAATGGCAAGAGAGGCTCCGCTGCAGCAGAGGCCGGATGCAGTTCCTCAGTCAGTAAATTCTGCTTCGCCTCTGCCACCGGCAAAGGCAGGTCCAGAAAGTTAGCTGCCTTCCTCACCACAGCGTGAAAGGTAGCAGCCTCCTCCGTATATTACCCTGGAGATGAAAGGTCCCACTCAGGGGACGTATCCAGCCCACTGGCTGTATCCAGACCATGCAGTCCATCACCAGAGTCCTCAACCTCTCCTTCGTCCAAGACTCGTTGGTATTCCTGCTCTTCCAAAAGACGGAGAGCACGCCTCCTCGAATGTAGTCTTTCCTCGATACGCGGAGTCGACATGGCCTCCGCCGAAGTCGAAGATCGGCGCCGATCTCCAGAACCATCCAACGCCGCGACCGGCGCCACAGGCAGCTTCGGCGCCGAGGAAGGAGCCGGATCAAGAAATCTTGGAGTCTCCGATGGACCCGCCGGAGTCACAGGACGAAATCCTGACGTCGACGGGATGGAAACCTCCGGGGCCAAAACCTCTGGAGCCACCGGAGCGGCCACCGGCACCGAGCCCACATTCCCTAAAGGGAGAAAGGGCATAAAGGGTGCCGGTCGTAGAGGCGCATGATCACCCAATGAAAAGGCCAAGGGCCCCGAAGGACCAGCCGGAGCACCTCCTGGAGCCATCTGTTGAAAGATGGTATACATCGCATTCAGAAATATGGTATTATCAGCTCCAGGGGCGGGAAAAGCTAGATACTGGGGTGCCTGGATCGAAGGCGACCCCGACGCCAGCCTCGACGTCCGCGACGCCGGAGACATCACAATAGGCTGCATCACCTCAACCACAGACGCCTGTCCAGGCGAAGTCGGTGACGTCGGAGAGGGCAACAACGTCGATGGATGTGGCGTGACCGTGGGACTGACCTCCCAAGTCTTCCGACGCCGAGCCGAAGGCGACCTCGAACGAGACTCCTTGCTGGAATGACGCCGTGAATCCCTACGGCGCCGGGAGTCTCGATGACGCCGATGAGACCTTGGCGAAGAAGACTTCTTATGATGTTTCTTCTCCTTTCTCTTTGACTTCGCCATGGACAGTTTAGCCTCACGTTCTTTCAGGGCCTTCGGATTCATGTGCTGACATGAATCACAAGTTGCGACGTCGCGGTCGGAGCTTAAACGCCATAGACAGTCGGAGTGAGGATCAGTAACGGACATCGTGCCGCCACACTCTCAACAGGGCTTGAAACCCGACTTCCTCCGAGACATTATTACCGCAGAAAAAATCCACGCAGCAGAAAATACACTGTAACTATGCAAGTAACAATAGCTCCCTCGAAGATAACCGTTTCGAATGCACGGAAAAAAGGGAACTGACGTCGGCGAGGACCTCTTATTGCCTGTATGACGTCAGACGGCGTCACGAGGGCTAATGTGACGTCCTCGTCGACGTGCGGAAGCTAGGAAGAAGATTTCCGTCGAATGCTGGCGCCATGGGAGTATTCATTAGGTGAGGAATCCACAGGTAGTTGTATCCATCAGAATGACCGCTTTTATAACATCTTCTCTTTCCGTTCCTATGGGACCTAACCACTTGAGTCCTAGGCCCTTGACTTTATAATAGAATGTTCGGGGGTCTTCGGTAGGACCCCATTTTATTTTCCGGAAACGTAAGCGTTAGTACTCCGTGTCGTGTCCTACTCTCTCCAGGATACTCTTTTTGATGTCCTTATATGAGGTTGTTCCATCGGGATTGGCTGCTTGATATGCCGTTTGTAGGATACCTGTTAATAGGGGAACCACATGTTGACCCCAGCATTCTTCGGGCCATTGGGCAGAGGACGCCACCCTTTCAACGTTAAAGAATGCATCGGGGTCCTCCCCCTCTTGATACTTTTGGTGGACGGAACTGAGTACATTAGGGTGGACTTTGCTGGCGGCAATAGTGTCCGTTAGCTTTTGGATGGCCGTCTTGTGCACCAACTGATTATTTGCCATAATAGTGGCCTGACTTTTTAACGCACTCTGGAGGGCCTCTCTATCCTCTTTGGCTTCTCTCTGATGGGCTTCCCATACTATTTGCACGTGGCGTTGACCTTCGGCCAGTTGCTGAATCATGTCTTCCAGTGTGGGTTTCACCTCCATGTTGTTTTCTGTGTTCTGTCCTCTATTGCTATAGTAATCCCACTTCTGACACCACTGTGGCCGTGGGTATAAAGATAGGGAGTAAGACGACATTCAGGTGAAAGGGTGAATATACATGATGTTATTGTACTTCGGCAGTGTCTTTATAACAGTCTCTATCTGTGGGTTTTAAGATGGGTGATCTCCTCTGTTTCTTCTCCCTCAGGTTTCCCAGCGGTTGTAGATGGAATTCCTGGCGTTGGTATTGTCAGGAGGACCGGAAAAAGAGGAACGAAAGGCAGGTAAGTAGTGTCTCTGTAAGTGCGTTTGTAATTTAGTAACATGCAGGGAGGGTGTGGGTGTGTAGAGAGAGAGAGAAGATAAAGACAAATAAATAGGATTTTATGGTGAGGGCTATAGGACACCGACCCTACACCTCCGTGGACACTGTCTCCAGTGCAGTCACTTAAACCACTCTCCCCCTGTGTTCAGTGGTTAGTGCTCCTTTTAGTTGTGGGTTTTCCCTTTTTAAACACCCTTCCCTTTTCCTCCTCCTCCTTCTACCCCTCCTCCCCAACCCTCCTGCCTTCCAACCACAGACAGTATTTTGTTCCTTAAGCTGGACCGTACCTGCTTTAGCCACGTCCCTCCAGGGGACGTGGCAGAGTTCGAGCCTCTCGGGACTTTCCTGCCGTGGGAGTCTTTTGTGTGCTTCTTGGTGTTGTTCTCCCAAGGTGGGGACCGCTGCTTCCCGTCTCCTACGCTGCCCGCAACCTCTCTTGCGCACGCTGCGCACAGTCCATCTTCTGTTTTTACACTCTCGGGAACCCGGATATCCGGGTTCCCGGCTCCGATGAGTCCTTCCTCTTCCTCCCGGCCGGCTACTTCCCCTTCTCTCCCTGGTAAGTCGATGGGAACCCGTATGTCCGGATTCCCGATTTTAAGGGCATTGCTCTCTTCGGGAGTTGTCGTGTGCCAGTCCGATTCGGGATCGGCACGGAATGGAGCCGAGGAGTCCATCTCCCAGCTACACTTTCCCTTCCTGCTTTGGCCACAAGATCCCATCACTGAGAGTAGATAAAATATCCCTTGAGCCTGGAGATTAATTTAAAGTTTTTGAAGCATGCAGGGCAGTGCAACAAAAGTTGGGAACAGAATTATGGACAGAGATGGACGAGCAAACAAATTAACAGGGAGAGCCAAGCCAGAGCTGAGCCAAGGGTCTAGATTGGCTCTTGGAGCCTACACATGAGCCGAGCCCTGAAAATGTTTGCTATGTAAACAATCCAGCAATCATCATGTAAATAATGATAAAGGATTTTCAAAATTCAAAAAAGTGTATATATTAACACGTGGAAGCCCGGGCATTAATATGTAACATTATAGCACTGCACTGAGGAGTAATACCTTGTTAACATGAACCATTGATGAACCAACAAGGTAAGGCTGTTGTCATGTAAACCCTGTACGTGGCCCAGATTATTACGAAGGCACCGAATTGGCTACTAAATCAAACACAAAAGATTTTTGGACAACTGGTACTCAGAGCTCCAATATTCGAAAATACTTTAGGAGTTTGGGTGAAAGAAAACATTTGCCTAAAATCACACACTTTAAGAGGGGAAGCCGTGATTTATCCAGGTTTTCTGATTGGTTTCACTTTGTACAATAAAGCCACTAAAAGGGTATCTATTTTTCTATCCTTGTTATGTCAATGTTTTGTTTTACCTCGTTGTACTGTTACCTACAGTTTTCACATAGTGCAAACTCGACCCAAAGATATTGGAGCACTTTACATGAGCATCAGTTACATCACATAAAGCCATAACTATTTCTTAGAGGCACAGGGATTTTAAGTAATTTACCATGTCTGCTCTGCTCCACTCCGCTAATGAAGGACCTAATATGCAGTTTCATTTGGTCAGGGTTTGTGGTAATTCTGGATGGTCAGGTTTATGGCTGGGTGCCCTGTGCACATTCTAAACATGTTTTTAATCCACAAGGATGTGGGTTCCTTTTGCACACTTGAAAACACCTGGGGGTTTATGTTTCTTACTACAAAATCTGCTTTGGAACCTGTGAGTATTTGCGGCCCAGAAGGCTCGCTCTGACCTTGAGCTAGGTGTGAAGTGCTACTGCCAGACTGCCACCAGTTGAATCCACGGGTAAAAAGCTGGCTGACCACAGGAGGCTAAAAACAACAAGCATTTGCAATGTCATAGGTCTAACATCAGCTTGTGTTAGAGCTATTGGCATTGTAAATTCATATCTTGACTTTTCTTGCCAAGTAAATTGGTCAACTCTGCCTCATAATTTGGTCTTTTCCTGCCACAAAGTTCTAGTGGCCCTGCATATATCTAGAGCACTTCCATAAACCTTTTTCCTTTATCTGCAGCAAAAATGAAAATGTTGCCATTCAGCATTCTAATTTGAATCTGCCATGCTACTTCATAAACGTTCCAACACAATGATAACCTTCAAGCATTCATTTCTAAACATGAAGGGAATTATACTTTTGTGTATTTGATATTAAAACCTAAAGCAGCAGTCAAGTTTCAGTAAGATGATTAAAGAAGGATGAAAAAAACATCAAAAGGTAAAAAAAAAAAAAAAGGTGTCAGAGTAAGCCCTGGGTTGCCGGTGGAAAGAACATCTTGACAGTTGGGCGCATGTTCTTTGGGAAGCCAAACCTCACCGAGGTGTCATAATCTGAAACGATGATGCAGGCAGCAGCTCGTAGCTGCCTGGAATGCGGACATTAGCAGGCCTGTCACTAAGCTTACTTAACACTCATTTGTCTCAGTCTGTTTCAGAGCAGAAAAGCAAGCGCTGAAGAAGTACTCGGGCTATGACAACAGCGGTTTACGGACAGATAAAGATTGTACTTAGGAGATTCCTATTTTAGCAGCACACAAACTTGCATGCCATCTCCACATTTGACCTAGAAAGACACTCAAAGGCCTGTCTTTTGTTCATAACAAATGTGGTTTCATTTTCCACAAACTCTGGTGTCTTTAAGATCACAGATTCAGAATCACATGGATTTATGTCAGTCTCTATATCTATTTATACACCAAATTGAGTGTCTTGTGCTTGATGTGTCTACTTTAAAAGTGCGACCTGCGAGTGTGTTTGCAGTTTTGTGCAAGCATCGGTGGTGGTCATGTGATATAGGACACTCATGCTTGCGAAGTCCTGATTCCCTACTGTTAAACAATAACAGGTTTAAACAAGTAATTAAGTAAAAAACTGGAGGAGGTAAACATAAAATGCGGCATGCCATGCTGTAACAATGAAAGGAATTGTAATGCCTCATGCCCTCCATGGAAACATGGTGGATAAGGGAGAAGGTGTGGCACAACGACTAGAGCTGCCGACTTTGGAATTGAAGATCCGGGATCGGGTCACAGCACCGGCTCAACATTACCTAATCTCGCCATGCCTACAAAAAATGAATATGTCCTTGTGTAATATAGCTGGTACTTATGTAAAACCTCCAATACCTTCAGGTGGAGTTAGTGCATGTTTGTTGCTTAATGTGTCTACTTTTAAAAGTGTGAACTGCAAGTGTGTGTGCAGTTTTGTGCCAGCATCTGTGGTGGTCATGTGACATAGGACACTCACACATGCGAAGGCCTAGTTCCCTACCGTTAAATAAAAACAAGTTTGAACAAGTAATTAAATAAAGAAGCAACGACGTGGAAAAGGGGGGTGGTGACAGGCAGGCATGAACAGGAAACACAGGAAGTGCTGGGGGATGGCAGCGTGAGCCGATTCAATGCGCCATGGCCGTCATGAGCACAAAGGAGACACACAAAAGAAAAAGTATTTTGCTCACAATAAAATATATGGCAATCGTGCAATAATCCATGTAACAGGGTCAGTCTGCAAGGCTTTATCAAAACTGCCCCAAGGTGGGACAAACGTAAAGCATTTACCAATTACATCAAAGGATTTTTAAAAGGAAATCCCACGAACGAGCGTGAGATGGGTGTGGTTAAAAGCCCACCGATAGATAACAACAGGTCGGAAAAGCAGCACGCTCAAACTAAAAATGAGCGGATTATTTTCGCCTGCTGAATTTGTTAATGAAGGCTGTTATTGCAGCAAAACAGCCCCTAGTAACAAACCTTGCCCCCACTCTTACAAAACCAGGCCCCATCCCTTTAGCTTCCAGGGGAAAACACCCATGCCCTCAACTGCCAGTCCGGCCTTGGGACTGCCTGATGTGAGTGACTAAACAGTATTGGCGATGGGGCCTTTGCCAACAGCAAGGCCGAATCCCATATGCCCTTGAACTTACCCTATGGACGCTGCCCAGCTGTAGAGAATTAAGATCGTTACATAATGTTCACACCTGGGCTAAAGCTGGGCTGTTGACATGAGGAGACCTATTAGAGGGTGGGTCGCTCAGACCTTATGAGGATTTAATGGATGGAGCGGCACTCCCGCACAGAGGCTTTCTTTTTTATTCTGCCCTCACAAGTCAGCTTTCTGGAGACATCACCCATATTACAGACCTTCCTGGTGTATGGCCAGATCAGTTGGGCTGTGACATGTCTTTACAATGTGCTACTTAGGAGGCGGGGTGCAGCATTTGCCTGCCTTGAAAGCTTGGCAGGAGGTTCAGACAAGTCAAAAAGTGAGACACCCCCCATGGGAACAAGGTCTAGCCATGATCAAAAATATATCCGTCAGTTCACACCCACATTTCATTCCATTTATTTACTTACACTTTACATATTTGACTATGGCAAGATAAACCCAAATATACCCGGGAGAGACAGATGAGTGCCAGAGGTGTGCAGAAGTAGATGCAGATTTCTATCACGTGATGTAGGTGAGCCTAGTGATTGCAGAGTACTGGGAGACAATAACGGCAATCCTAAATAACAAAGGAAGTAGACTGGTAACTACAGATGGCATGCATTACATATTATAACCATATATATATATATATAATTAACCTTTTGCTGCCAGGTATGAGAAAGATCTCCTTTACGTTGAGGACTTCTTTATGCGGGGTACGTTGGCAAGCGACTGCTGGGACAAGCGGAGAGGTCTGGAAGGGGAGTACCATGTGATGCAGTGGTTGAGATAGCTGGGTCCGCTGTCATGGAGGGCTCTATATGTTTGTACGGGGAGTTTGAACTCGATCCTTTTCTTGACTGTGAGCCAGCGGAGGTTTTTCAGGTGTTCCGTGATAATTTCTCAGCATGGGATGTTCAAGATGAGTCTGGTGGCGGAGATCTGAACTTTTTGCAGCTTGTTCAGGTTCTTCTTGGAAATTCCAGCATATAGGGTGTTGCCGTAGTCAAGTCTGCTTGTGATTGGGGCATGTGTCACAGATTTCTGGCAATCGGTTGGTATCCATCTGAAGATCTTCTGTGGGAGTTGGAGGGCGTGGAAGCAGGTGGAGGTGACATAGTTGACCTGTCTGGTCATGGTGAGCAATGAGAAGAGGGTGATGCAGACGTTTCATGCGTGGTCTGTAGAAGAGTGGGATCATGTAGATGTTGAACTGCGTGGGGCTCAGTGATGATCCTTGGGGTACTCCACAGCTTATGTCAGTGGGTTCTGAAAGGTGTGGTGGGAGCTTGACTTTGTGTTCTGCCTGTCAGGAAGGAGTGTATCCATCGAAGGGCCTTGCTGCATATGCCTGCTGAGTGGAGTCTGGCGCATAGTTTGCAGTGAGACACTGTATCAAAGGCGACTGAAAGATCAAATAGAATGAGGGCTGCTGTTTGTCCGCTGTCGAGGAGGGAGAGGATGTCATCTATGGCGGTGAGCAGGGTGGTTTCGGTACTGTGTTAATTCTGAATCCTGATTGGGAGACGTTGAGGATGTTCTTACTCTCAATGTGTTGGTACAGCTGAGGTTTGATTGCTTTCTCGGCGACCTTAGCTGGGAAGGGCAGCAGCAAAATAGGGCGGTAGTTCTTGAGGTCCATTTGGTCGGCCGTAGGTTTCTTCAGGAGTAGGTGGATCCCGGCATGTTTCCAGTCTTCAGGGTAGGTTGCTGATTCTAGGGAGCAGTTGATGGTCTTGCAGAGTTTGGGCTTGATCGAGGCACTGGCCTTGTTGAAGATGTAGTGTGGGCAGGGGTCGGTCAGAGCTCCAGAGTGGATGCTGCTCATGATGGACTGGGTCTCATCCATGGTGAGAGGGGTCCAGGCGTACAGGAGTCATGTGAGTTTGATGGCTCCTAGCAGGGGGGGTGTTGGTGAGCTCAGAGTGTCTT